>NW_026652279.1:54344903-54911197 GCF_009828535.3 Hylobates moloch | reverse complement strand
ATACACACACACACACACACACAACTGTATATAAAGCCTAATATATATAAACTCTCTCTATATATACATTCTCTCTCTATATATATATAAACTATATAGCTGGTCTTGAACTACAGTTTATATATATATTAGGCTTTATATACAGTTGTGTGTGTATATATATGTATATATGTATAATACAAGGCCTAATTGTTCAGATTCTATACAGTTTATATACATAATATACTCTATATGTATTATATATATAATACATTCTATATATGTATTATATAATATATAATAAACCCTATGTAGTTTATATATAATATATATATATACAAACTATATAATCTAGAGTTTATAAAGATAGACTATATATATATAGTTACTACTAATATCCTCACTTATAGATGGTGAAACCAGGCCAAAAATGACTAAATACATTGTTTAAGAAATAACAGCTGGCAAATAGTAGACCCAGGATTTGAACATATACTCCTGACCAGTACCCTGTCCTGCTACTGTGAGTTAGTAATGTAGAAGAAACATCTAAGAAAATTAACCCAAAAATGTAGGCAATCATGACATGTAATATCAAGAAAAGTTACTGGAGTTAAAGTTTTCTTATCCTCTTGTATCACTTTGGGAGAGATTAGAGATCCTGATTAAAGTTGAGCTTTACTTAGATAAATAGGCAAAACAAACAAGATCTTTTCCATGTTGCTGACAGAAAGTGGTGTGGTATTGTTGAGAAAATTTGAAAATATGCATACCCTATGACCAACACTTCCGACCCCAGATATCTGTGAGAAACCCCTGCCAATGTGAAGTAGGAGATATATATTCTAGGAAGTAAAGTATATAATAGAATAAAACTGTAAAAATTAAAAATGTCTACTGAAAGGAGAATGGAGTCAAAGTTTTCATATATCCAAATAATGCAATATTATACAGCCGTGAAAATAAATAAACTATAGCTACCTATAATAATCTAGATAAAATGCAGTTCATTAATATTAATATTAAGAAGTTTTATGAGACTGATATCATTTTGTTGAATTTAAAAACAATTAAAATTAAATAATTTCTTATTTAGGCTAATAGATTTAAGGTAAAACTACTGAAGAAAATCAAAAGAAAGACAAAATTAAGATAAGAAAATGTAATTTTAAAAAGAAGCACACAAGTCGATGAAAGCTGTCAATTTTTTTGTCTTTAGTTGTCTGGTGGATTCATCTGCATTAAGGAAAAAATCAACTGTACCATGCAAGTATAAATGATAACTGTGTCTGTCACTAATCAAGAACTATGATTTCCTGAAATTATAGAGAAGGAAAAATACATTTTTCTCATCCATCCTATGTTCCTAGCAGAGGCTCCTATAACAAGACGGATTAACGAGAGAAGAGCATACAAATTTATTTAATATAAGTTTTACATAGTATGGGAGCCTTCATAAGGAAATGAAGGCCTGAAGAAACAGTTGAACCTAAGTGTTTTGTATAGTAGGTTTAATTAGTCATGGAAAAATAGGATAGATCAAAAAGGGTATGTGCTAATGGTACTAAATAACGAGAAACTTACGGAGGTCTGTTTGTTTAAATTCTTCTCCGTGATGCTTTGTCATATGACATAAGGATGTTCCTTTTCTTCAGGTATAGAGAGGGGCCATCTCACCTCAGGGTCTTATGGCCTGCTTCAGTGGAAGGTCAGAAAATCCTTCCGAGGTTTCATGACTTGCTTCAGGGCAGTAGGGTAGGAGAAGGACAGAGAGACCTTTCCGTTTCTACAGTTTTCTCAAATTCCTTCAGCTTAAAATATGTTGGGGTAGTGTGTGCTGCACCTCATCAAAACCATGAAACTACATTTTTTTTTCTCCCTGGGAAATGTAGAAAGATGATAAGCCAAGAGTAGGTGCCATTTGTGTGGGGAAGACCCATAAACAGAATCAAAGAAGTCACAAGTGAAATAATACTGCAGCTGGGTATTATTATTTATTTATTTTTAAATTAATTATTATTATTATTATTTTGAGACGGAGTCAAACTCTGTCACACAGGCTGGAGTGCAGTGGCATGATCTCGGTTCACTGAAACCTCTGCCTCCTGGGTTCAAGCAATTCTCCCACCTCAGCTTCCCAGGTAGCTGGGGTTACAAGCATGCCCCACCACGCCTGGCTAATTTTTGTATTTTTAGTAGAGACAGGGCTTCACCATATTGGCCAAGCTGGTCTCGAACTCCTGATCTCAAGTGATCCACCCACCTTGGCATTCCAAAGTGCTAGGATTACAGGCGTGAGCCACTGCGCCCGGCTAGGAGCTGGGTATTAAATAACAAATTTCCTCTTTATTCCTGCAAGTCACTCTAGTAAGCACTGGTGGAAGAAAAATGAGTTTCCTGGATTCAGTTTCCAAGTCTGCTATCAAATCATTCTGTGAGCACATGGAAATAAAGGGATAATTATACTTCACAGCTGTGTAGTGTCTTTCAGGCATGTACATTAACTCATAATTCTCTTAATATACCTGTGAAATTACAGTGTAGTCATAGATCTTACCACTATTACTAAGTACCTAAAATATAATCAATAAAACTTAGCCAGTATTATTATATTGATGTCACTCAATGTATTTAAGTATAAGGAAGTTACCATGCTATATAATTCACTAGAGCATTGGTTCTCTTTTTTTTTTTGAGATGGAGTTTCACTCTTGTTGCCCAGGCTGGAGTGCAATGGCACAATCTCGCCTCACCGCAACCTCCGCCTCCCAGGTTCAAGCGATTCTCCTGCCTCAGCCTCCCTAGTAGCTGGGATTACAGGCATGTGCCACCACACCTGGCTAATTTTGTATTTTTAGTAGAGATGGGGTTTCTCCATGTTGGTCAGGCTGGTCTTGAACTCCCGACCTCAGGTGATCCACCCGCCTTGGCCTCCCAAAGTGCTGGGATTACAGGCATGAGCCACCGCGCCTGGCCGCATTGGTTCTCAAATATTATTTAACTTAAGAATTACCCAAGGGTCTTGTTAAAATGCAGAATCCCAGTACTCATCACTGGTTATTCTGATTCCTCTCTTCTGGGATTAGGCAGAGAAATTTACAATTGTAAAAACCTACCCAAACAATTCAAATGCAAATGGTCTTCAGACAGTACTATTAAAAATTACTATTTAAGCGGACCAAAGGATATGCCAAACAATAAACCAAAGAATTTTATGTAACCTCATATAAGTGCTAATCTAAGGCGTGCAAGCCAAGTTCTAGGCATCTCCCACCCATAACATTATGGCCTGCTATTGACCTAAGAAAATATGGATGGACTGACCACAGGATCTAGCTCCAAATTTTCACACTTAACCCTGAAGCTCACACAGAGGCTTTGTTCTCTTGGGGGCAAGTTCTGAGGGATCCATACTAGGACTCTAATTCATTCAACACTGATGACTCAACCCCTTTTCCAAAGAATTTCAAATACTAATACAGAAGATAAACTTGTAAGCAAGCATTCAAATCAATCATGAAAAATGTTATAATAGCAGTAAAGTCGAAGATTAATTGGGACATGTCTAATTTCATCTTTTGATAAATAAGATTTCACAGAGAAGGCAAACCTTGAACAAGATTCATAAGTAAGTGGGAACTTTAATCTTCTAAACTAGAAGAAAAAGAAAAGTGAAATAAGGGCAAGTGGGCTACAGGACACCCAATGCAAAGATCTCAGTACAGCAAAGACCCACAAGTGAGAAACTAGGGCGTGCTGGGCCCACTTAGAAACCTCAACACTTAACTTAGACCGCTAAGATCATGCCATGTTATTGAAAGAACTGGGCACACCTCTGGAGAGGTACCACTCCCCTAGTACTTAGCAGAATTGGGCATAACTTTCCAGTTCGTTCAAAAATATGTATAAACTAAAATGAAAATTCATTTCCATCATTTTCATTATCATCTCACAAAAGAGTTACCTGTTACTTGTGCTAACCTGTTTTCCCTCTTTTTACTTTGGTTGTGTGTATTTTTTTTTTTTAACAGTTTAGGGGAATAATCTTACCTTATTACCACATGGTTAATTTGATATAACTTTTGATACTGCCAAAATACAGGAGAGGGTAAGGCGAACCTCCACGCACTATCAAATTAATTCTGCCTGTTTTTTCCTAATGTAGAAGACCCACATCCCCCACCGACCTCTTTATCTTTAAAGTGATTACAGAGTCTAACGCAGCTCAGAGAAAGCTTCTGGTGGAGCCTGCGTCCACGTGCTGTCCTCTCTTTGCGTTCTCCCACTCCTCCTCTGGGGACCCACCTGAGGAAGCCAGGGGCAGTCTGTCTTGGGCCTTGCACATAGAAAAAGACACCACAAATGCATGCTGTAGTATGATTCTGAGCTTTACTCCTTTTTTCTTGAAAGTTGTTTTAGAAGGAGAGAAAAATGTGCAAAAATAAGCTGATTTAGAATTTGGCTCTGAGTTTTTGTTCTAACTTCGTTGGTTTTGTTTCATGTAAAGAGAATGTGGAACAGAGTGGAGGGCCTGACCTTCCTGGCCGTGCCTGGGAGCACATGGACAATTTTTGAAGCTGCTTGGAAGAGAAGGTCATAGCGGCAGGAAGTACTAAGGCACTAGAAGGTGAGAAAGCTTGAAAATTCCCAGAATCTACCTTAGAAAGCAGCTTCATTCTTTTTTTTTTTTTTTTTTTTTTTTTGTTTTTCAGACTGAGTCTCACTCTGTCACCCAGGCTGGAGTGTAGTGGCATGATCTCAGCTCACTGCAACCTCCACCTCCCAGGTTCAAGCGATTCTCCTGCCTCAGCCTCCCAAGTAGCTGGGACTACAGGCACGTGCCACCATGCCCAGCTAATTTTTTGTATTTTTAGTAGAGACGGGGTTTCACTGTGTTAGCCAGGATGGTCTCGGTCTCCCGACCTCATGATCTGCCTGCCTCAGCCTTCCAAAGTGCTGAGATTACAGGCGTGAGCCACCTCGCCCAGCCAGCAGTTTCATTCTTAGGATCAAAGACCTGAAGAAAGGCAAGCAAGATCTACCAGCCTACAGATAGCCTATGAATCCTGACTCACTATTAAATGAGTGACCTTGCATTGCTGTTTGCAATAGGACAGTTACTGTACTTTCTATTGTTCCTGGATAATTCTTTTTTTAGATTAGAGTTTATTAGCTTTTCGTTTAATATAAACATGAGAAATAAAAACCACATAAATTGTAGGATTCTTTCCCAAATAAAACTGTAACCAATACTAGAATCTCCAAGCTCTGAACTCCATAAACAATGTGACTTTTTTGTTTTTGAGGTGGTAGGTTGTAATATTTTTATACCATTATTTATCATTTATGTCTCTGTCCTTTAAAAATGATGGAAACTGCAGCACAATATGATGTGAAGCGTTGCTGTGCTGTCCTGGCCCAGAAATGCTTTGTTTATAATCAAGATTTCTAGGATTATATTTGAGACAGTAGGAGAAATAGATTTCACATAGCTGAGAACACTAATCTCTTTTTAGTATCTCAAATTTAGGTGACATTGTTATCAGTTTCCTAAAATTATTTGCTCCTTGCCTTTTAAAGCCTGAAGTAAGAGTTCCCAAGGGTTATGTAAGTTATTCCTTTTTCTTTTTTTTTTTTTGAGACGGATTCTCACTCTGTCCCCCAGGCTGGAGTGCAGTGGCGTGATCTCAGCTCACTGCAACCTCCGCCTCCTAGGTTCACGCCATTCTCCTGCCTCAGCCTCCCAAGTAGCTGGGACTACAGGTGCCCACCACCATGCCTGGCTAATTTTTTTTTTTTTTTGTATTTTTAGTAGAGATGGGGTTTCACTGTGTCAGCCAGGATGGTCTCGATCTCCTGATCTCGTGATCTACCCGCCTCGACCTCCCAAAGTGCTGGGATTATAGGTGTAAGCCACCACGCCCAGCCAAGTTATTTCTTAAATAGCATGTTCCTGCATAATTCTTAATAGTGTTCCCTTTCAAATCCCAAAAGTGTTTCAATGTGGATGATAAATTATACGGCAATTCTAAGTATAAACGGTAACAGTAACAGCTAATATTCATTGAGTACCTATGTACAGGGGACTATTATAAGAGTTTTGTATGTGTTAAGTTCTCCCTTTTTACATCCAACAGTTCATGTGGATACTAATATTCTCACTTTACATATGAGAAAACTGAGCCACTGAGAGGTTCAGTGACTTTCCCAAGACTATATAGCTAACAAGTAGAGGAGCCTAGATTTTATCCTAGTATTAAGGTTCTAAAGCTCATACTTCTAAGTACTACTAATACTTCCTTTCAGCTATAAGGTGTGCACCCAACAATGTTCATTAACTACGGAGACATATTGTTTTCTCCATTTTACAAATAAGAGCATTGAGAGAGAGAGAAATTCAGTTGCTACTTTTAGGCCATCAACTCCACCAGTCTGACTTTAGAATCTGTGTTCTTGATCTCTACTCCATTCCTCCCTGAAATATTTCAGAAATTACAGATCCTGAAATATTTCAGGAGCCCTTGGAAACTAGAATTTTTAGGAGATTGCACATCAGACATTAGCAGAACTTTTTTTTCACTCTTAGGATGAGTACTGAAATATCGTAATAGAAGATTTACCCTTCTGTAAGAGGACACAGTCCTGCATTTTTAACAGTTATGATTTCTAGGGTTCAATGAGAAAAAATAATGCTTGGTGTTAAAAGATGTGGGTTAAATTTGGACCTTAGGCAAGTTTTTTATTTTAGACCCTTTGTCTTCTCAGATATGAAAATAGAGGCAAAGCTAGGGAAATGATACAGTCACTACAGTGTTATTAAAGTCTATGAATATTTTGTGGGTTTTGTCTCTAAGAATATTACGTTTGTCAACTAATTTATCAACACCTCAACCCAGGAACCTGGGAGCAATACCAAGAGGAGTTAAGATTTTTCTGCTACATTTGGCCTCTAATAAGCAAACCTCCTATAGTCACACCTGGAGCTGCCATGTGCAGAACACAGCACTGACCATCAACTGTAATATGTGATCCATTAAGTTTACCAACTAGAGATGCAAAATATTCACACATTCCTCCAGACTTTTCCTTGCCTACTAACACCTCATCTTCTGCATGTTGTGAAACTAGTCATATTCAGCCAATTAATATTCAGCCAATTAGGCTAAGGAAGGTTTACTCAAACAGCTGTTTAACATCTTTTCTATACTTCTCACTCTATTCCCTGCAAGGAAGAAGAACAAACAACAAACCAATTGCAGTGTGTATAAGAAAATAAAGGCCGGGCACGGTGGCTCATACCTATAATCCCGACACTTTGGGAGGCTGAGTGGGCAGATCACAAGGTCAGGAGTTCGAGACCAGCCTGGCCAATATGGTGGAACCCAGTCTCTACTAAAAATACAAAAATTAGCCAGGTGTGGTGGTGGGTTCCTGTAGTCCCAGCTACTCGGAAGGCTGAGGCAGGAGAATCGCTTGAACCCAGAAGGTGGAGGGTACAGTGAGCCAAGATCTTGCCACTACACTCCAGCCTAGGCTACAGAGCGAGACTCCATTTCAAAAAAAAAAAAAAAAAAAAGAAAGAAAAGAAAAGAAAAAAAAGAAAAGAAGAAGAAAATAAGGAGTCATGCAGGCTGTGGAAACACAAAGAAACACAGACACATTGTGGTTCCCCCCTTAACCCCTTAAGTGATTACTAGTTTCACAGTAGAAATACATTGCCCCCACACAACTCCCTATGCATCCTCTCCCCAAGACAACCTTGGAAGGCAGGTTCTGTTTTGTTGGGATTTTTTTTCAATTGGCAGTTAGCTTTCAATTTTAAAAACATTTTCTGGCCACTTGTAGCCATCTCCAGAAATGACAATATCAATTTAATTTTATAATAAACAACTTCCTTATGACTAGAAAAGCAAACCAATCAATTAAGAAGCAGTGGAGAACAGAAAAAAAAAAAGAGAAAAACAAAGAGGAAAGGTTTCTCTCTGCTTTAGGTCTATTTCCAATTACAGTTCAATCATTATTCTCATTTTATAACAATTCACTAAATATAAATCACCAGATTAAAGCTAGAATGTTCTTATTGCCACTAGGAATAAGAAGAAGAGGAAGGAAGGAAGGAAAGAAGGAAGGAAGCAAGAACAAAGAAAGTAAGAAAAGAAAAAGAAAGTAAGAAAAGAAAAAGAAAGAAAGAGGAATGAAAAGGAAAGAAGGATTTATGTAAACTTCAAAGTGTTCAAAAATTTGAATGGAAGCAAATATATGGAAAAATACCACATGCTTATGGATTACTATTGTTAAAGTGTTCATGGTACCCAGAGACACCAAATTCAATGCAATCCTTATCAAAATTCCAGTGGAAGTTCTAAGTTCTTTGAGAAATCTCCAAATTGCTTCCCACAGTGGCTGAACTAATTTACATACCCACAGGCAGTGTATAAGCATTCCCTTTTCTTCACAACCTCACCAGTATCTGTTATTTTTTGACTTTTTATAATAGCCATTCTGACTGCTGTGAGATAGTAAACCATTGTGGTTTTGGTTTGCAGTTCTCAGATGATGAGTGATGTTGAGTATTTTTTTCATATGCTTGTTGGCTGCATGCATGTCTTCTTTTGAGAAGGGTCTGTTCATGTTGTCTATTTTTTTGACTATTCTAAGAAAATTTTGGTAGGGTTGTTTGTTTTTTCTCGTAGAGTTGTTTAAGTTCCTTACAGATGCTAGATATTAGACCTTTATCAGATGCATAGTTTGCAAATACATTTTCCCATTCTGTAGGTTGTCTGTTTACTCTGTTGATTGTTTCTTTTGCTGTGCAGAAGCTCTTTAACTATGTTCTACTTGTCATTTTTTGTTTTTGTTGCAATTGCTTTTGGAGTCTTTATCATGAAATCCTTGCCAGGGTCTATATCCAGAATGACATTTCCTAGGTTTCCTAGGGTTTTTACAGTTTTAGGTTTTACATTTAAGTCTTTCACCCATCTTGAGTGAGTTTTTGTATATGGTGAAAGAAAAGGGTCCAATTTCATTCGTCTGCATAGGGCTAGCTCCTAGCATCACTTATTGGTGAGGCTTTTGTTCTCTCTCTCTCATTCTTTTTTCTTTTCTTCTTTCCTTCCTTCCTTTTTTCTCTCCTTCCTCCCTCTTCTTCTTCCTCTTCCTAATGGCAATACAAAAATATTAGAGCTTTAGTCTGGTATTGAATAGGGAGTTCTTTCCCCGTTGCTTGTTACTATTGAATTTATTGACCCAGTAATCCTATTACTGGGTATATACCCAAAGGGATAGAAATCATTCTACCATAAAGACGCATGCACACATATATTCAACACAGCACTAGCAAAGACATAAACTCAACCTAGATGCCCATCACTGGAGACTGGATAAAGAAAATGTAGTACATATAAACCATAGAATACTACGCAGCCATAAAAATGGAATGAAATCATATCCTTTGCAGCAACATGGATAGAGTTGGAGGCCATTATCCTAAGAAAATTAATGCAGGAACAGAAAACCAAATACCACATGTTCTCACTTATAAGTAGGAGCTAAACATTAAGTAAACAGGGACATTAAAAAGGAAACAATAAACAGTGTGGTCTATTGAAGGTAGAGAGTGGGAGGAGGGAGGGGACCTAAAAACTACCTATAGGTACTACGCTGCTCATTACTGGGTGATGAAATAATATGTACACCAAATCCCTATGTCATACAATTTACCCATGCAACAAATCTGCACATGCACCCCCGAACCTACAATAAAAATTTGAAAGGAAAAATAAATAATCAATCAATTTAAAAAAAATCCAATGGCATTTTTCACACAAACAGTTTAAACTTCCCTTTCTTAATTATTAGAATGTTATTCCTTTAGTTACAGGAAAACATCCTTCATATGAGAATTTTACCTCCTACTTTTAAAAAACAATGAAGGTCAGAGTAATCTTTTTGCAACTGCTATTTTTTAAGTTTCTTTCATTCAAAATAGTCAATAAACCAGAGAAGCATATTTTTGGGTAGCATATTCTTAACTCTTTCAATGTAATGGAATATTATTCAGCCTTAAGAAGGAAGGAAATCCTTTCCTTCATGACAACATAGATGAACCTGGAGGACATTATGTCAAGTGAAATAAGCCAAACACAGAAAGACAATACTGCATGATCTCATTTATATGTGTAATTTAAAAAGTGGAACTCACAGGAAGTAGAGAGTAGGATGGTGGTTTCCAGGAACTGGGAGGTGGGGGAAATGGGAAGATGCTGGTCAAAGGGAATGAAGTTTCAGTTATGCTGGACGACTAAGTTCTAGATATCTAATGTCCAGCGTGGTGACTATAGTTAATAGTCTTCTATTGTATACTCAAAATTAGCTAAGAGAGTAGACTATAAATGTTCTCTCCAAAAAAAAAAAAAAAATGCTATGTGAGGTGAAATATATGCTAATTAACTTGATAATGATAATTATTTTATAATACATATGTATATGAAAATCACATAGAGTATTTATTTGTCAATTATACCTCAGTAAACCTGGGGGTCAGGGGAGCAAAGGAGAACAAATATACTGACTCAAGTTTTGTCAGACCCAGTCTGGATACTAGTTTAGTGATTACTTTGTAGATAGACATCATCTGGAATTAAGCACATTGCCTTTCTATGATTGGTAAATAAACAATATTAATGTAAATAGGGAGATTTATTTAGAATTAATATTACATGTATTGCTTAAGAGAATAACAGCTACATATTAAGCACATTACACAAAATAGAGTTCCAACACAATTAATAAGCTATTTACATGTATACTTTATTTAAACAACTAATTCTTCCTGACGCAAGGAATTAGTATGTTTGCTCATTTTTCTGCTCATCTCTCCAGATGACCTGTCTTTACTTTCTTTAAATTTCACTTTGCTTTGCCTTCACTCAGAGTGGAAAGAACTATTTTTATCCTTTAGGTACCTACTCTTTCTGATGGAAAAGCCTGGCTTCCTACTAGAGTCACCAGAGAGACATTCGCCTCAAGAAATCAGATTTCGGTCTCTCGTACACTTATAGTAATGCAAATAGAATCGGGTAAACCTCTGCCCTTTTAAATCCAGCAGCAGGAACCCAGCAGTTGTTCCTCACACAGTCCAGCTCAGCTGCCCACAGCACTAGTATTGCTTACCCACTTTGCTAAGAAATGGAGTACACTGTGGGAGTTTTTGTTTTGTTTTTTGTAGTTCTTACTATCTTACAACAGGCATTTTATTCTTCTTAAAAACAATGAATTTATTTCAGTAAGGTAAATACATATGTGTCAGGAAGAACTTTTTTGAAATCATTTCTCTTTAAAATTTAGTCCTGACCAAATTTCTCACTGCCTGGACAGAGAAATAAACAGTAAAAATCATTACTATAAAAAGGATCAATAGACATGTACACATGGTAGAACCATGTCCCTGGGTTGTTGCTGGTGGTGTTTTGCTGTTTTCTTTTTGGAGATGAGAAGGGTAGTCAGAAATATTTTTGATGAATGTAATCTTTAAACTTTAATTTAAAATGTGAATAGGAATTTTTTCTAGGTAGAGAAAGCAATTTCAAGACAACTTCTATTCATGCTTTCAATCAGTTCTCCAGAATTAAAGAACATGAGGTTTGAAAAAAATGCACTGAGGACTCCCACATGATAGATTAAAAGAGCTCACATCAAGACATACCATCATACTTTCTCAGAAAGTTGGCAATAAAGAGGTACAGTGATACACCCAGAGTGAAAGAAAGAAGCCCTATACAAAGAAATACCATAAAAAATGGCATCCAAATTTTAAAATGTTTCAGAAATCCAGAAAACAATTTGAGGGGAAATGATGTCTAACATAGTATTCTATACCAGACATTTATCAATCAAATTTGATAGCAGAATTAAAATAGTTCAGATATATAAAATAGATCAAGGTTTAGCCACCTTGCACCATTTCCTGGGAAACACCTGCGTATTATAAATTTTAAAACTTTATGTTTTCCTGTTGCATCAACATCCCCACAAACAGGCTCTGAGCACCCCACACAGGAAACCAGGTGCATGTATGTGATGTGTTGCCCTACCACTAGTTTCTCTTCTTGAAGGTAAGTCACTTGCTAGGTGACAAAACAAATTTAAGAAGACTGAAATCATTTCAAGTATCTTTCCCAAACCGCAACATTAGCAAACTAAAAATCAATAACAAAAGTAAAATGGCAAAATTCACAAATACATGGAAATTTCACAATAAACTCTTGAATAGTCATTGAGTCAAGGAAGAAATCCAAAGGGAAATTAGAAAATACCTCAAGACCAACAAAAACAAAAACAATGTGCTAAAACATAGAAGGCAAAAAAAGAGCAGTTCTAAAAAGGAAGTTTATAGAGATAAACATCTACAGTAAGAAAACAAAAAGATCTCAAATGAACAATCTAACAGTATAAGTAAAGGAACTAGTAAAGACCAAGCTAAGCCCAAAGTTAGCAAATGGAAGAAAATAATAAAGATTAGAGCAAAAATAAATGAAATCAAGGGTAGAAAAACAGTAGAAAAGATCGATAAAATTAAAAGCTGGTTTTTGAAAACACAAACAAAATTGATAAACCCTTAGCTAAATCAATTAAGAAAAAAAGAGAGAAAATTAAATAAAATCAGAACTAGAAGAGGAGATATTACAACCATTGCCATAGAAATAAAAAAGATCATAAGGGACTATAATGAGCAATTATACACCAACAAATTCAACAACTAGAAGAAACAGACCTATTTCTAGAAACATATAATCTTCCATGACTGAGTCACATAGAAAGCTTGAGCAAACCAATAACAAATAAGGATTAAACCAGTAACCAAAACTCTGCTAACAAAGAAAAACCTACAGCAAGATGGCTTCACAGGTGAATCCCACCCAAAGTTTAATGAAGAATTAATACCAATCCTTCTTAAATGCTCAAAAAATGAGAGAGAGCACTTCTAAATGGCTTTTATGAAGCCAGACTCACCCTGATGGCAATGCCAGGCAAAGGCATCACAAGAAAAGAAAACTACAGGCCAGTATCTCTGATGAACATGGGAACAAAAGTCCCGAACAAAATACAAACAAAGTAAATTTGCAAAATATTAGCAAATCAAATTTAGGATTATACACCTTGACCAAATGGGATTTGTCACTCAGATGCAAGAATGATTCAACATATGTAAATCAATCAATGTGATAAAACACATTAACAGAATGCAGGAGAAAAATCCCATAATCATCTGAACGCATGCAGAAAAAGTGTTTGAAAAAATTTAACATCCTTTCAGGATTAAAAAAAAAACTCAAAAAAATTAGGTATAAAAGGAATTTTCCTCAACACAGTAAAGTCCATATATGGAAAGCCCACAGATAACATCATACTCAGTGGTAGAAAACTGAAAGCTTTTCTTCTAAGATCTAGAACAAGGCAAGGATGATCACTCTTGCCAATTCTATAATTCTACTCAAAATAGTACTGGAAGTCCTAACCAGAACAATTAGACAAGAAGAAGAAATAAAAGGTATCCAAATAAAAATGAAGAAATAAAACTATATCTATAGATAACATGCTTTTACATAAAAAATCCTAGAGACTCACAAGAAAACCTGTTAGAACTAAATAATGAATTCAGCAAAGTTACAGGATACAAAATTAACATATAAAAATCAGCAGTGTTTCTATACAGTAACAAAAATGTATCAAAAAATCAAGAAAACAATCCCATTTAAAATGGCATCAAAAATAAAATAATAAGAAATAATTTTAATAAATGAGATAAAAGAACTGCATACAGAAAACTATAAAATATTGATGAAAGAAATTGAAGAAGCAAAATAAATGAAATATATCCCATGTTCATGAGTTGAAAAAATTAGTATTGTTAAAATGTTCATATACCCAAAGATAGCTACATATTCAATGAAATCCCTATGAAATTCCAATGGAATTTTTTACAGAATTAGGAAAAAAAATCCTAAAATTCATGTCAAACCACAAAAGACCTCAAATAGCCAAAGCAATCTTTTTTTTTTCTTTTTTGAGATGGAGTCTCACTCTGTTGCCCAGGCTGGAGTGCAGTGGCACGATCTTGGCTCACTGCAACATCTGCCTCCCGGGTTCAAGCAATTCTTCTGCCTCAGCCTCCCAAGTAGCTGGGACTACAGGCATGTGCCACCATGCCCAACTAATTTTGTATTTTTAGTGGAAATGGGGTTTCACCATATTGGCCAGGCTGGTCTCAAACTCCTGACCTTCTGATCTGCCCGCCTCAGTGCTGGGATTACAGGCATGAGCCACTGCACCTGGCCTGACAAAGCAATCTTAAAGCTACTACAAAGATATACTAATCAAAACAGCATGGCACTGGTATGAAAACAGACATAGACCAATGGAAGAAATATAAAGAGAGCTCAGAAATAATCCACATAATTACGGTTAACTGATCTTCACAAAGGTGCCAAGAACACACCATAGGGAGAGAATATTTTCTTCAATAAGTGATGTTGGAAAAACTGGATATCCACATCCAAAATAATAAAATTGGACCCTTACTTCAACCCATATACAAAAATTAACTCAAAATGATAACTGTTAAGACCTGAAACCGTGAAATTTGTAAAAGAAAATAAAGAGGGAAACTTTTCCACATTGACCTTGGCAATGAATTTTTGGATATGACAACAAAACACAATCAATAAATACCAGATACACAAGTGGAATTATTCAAACTAGAAATCTTCCACACAGAAAAAAAATCAACAAAATGAAAAGGTAAGCTATAAAACGAAAGAAAAATATTTGCAAACCATATACCCAATAAGCAGTTAATATCCAAACAACTCAGAAGAAAAAAAAACTGATTAAAAAATTAGCAAAAGAACTGGCTAGACATTTTCCCAAAGACATACAAATAGCCAATAGGTATATGAGAAGGTGCTCAACATCATTAATCATCAGGGAAATGCAAATAAAAACCACCATGAGATATCACCTCACATCTGTTAGAAAAACTGTTTATCACACACACACACACAAAGATAAACATTGGTGAGGATGAAGAGAAAAGGGAACCCTTGTACACCGTTGGTGGGAATGTAAATTGGTGTGGCTACTATGAAAAATGTATGGAAATTTCTAAAAAAATGAAAAGTAGAACTACCATATGATCCAGTAATTCCACTACTGAGCATATATCCAAAGGAATTGAAATGAGGATCTCAAAGTGATGTCTGCATCTCCAGCATTATTCACAATATCCAAGACATGGAAGCAACCTAAATGTATATTGATGGACAATTGAATAAAGAAAACATTATATATGCATGCAATGGAATATTATTCAGCCTAAAAACATTAAGGAAACCCTACAATTTGTGACAACATGAATGAACCTGAGGGACATTATGCTAGATGAAATAAGCCAGACACAGAAAGACAAATATTACAATATCTCCCTTACATAATGAATCTAAAATAGTCAAATTCATAGAAGCAGAGAGTGAAATGGTGGCTGCCCCTGAAGGGAAAGGCATGGGAATGTATTAATTAGCCTAAGTGTACAAAGTTTTGGTTATACAAGATTTGTAATTCCAAGAGATTACAGCATTGTACCTATAATTGACAATACTGTATTGTGCACTTGCCAATATGATAAAAGGGTAGATCCTACGTTAAATGTTCATATCAAAAATATTAATCATATTAATAAATAATGAGAGCAGGAGGAAACTTTTGGAGGTGATGGACAGGCTTGTGCCATTGATTGTGGTGGTGGTTTTGCAGGTATATACTTATCTCTAAACTCCAAGTTTTACACATAAAATATGTACAGCTTTTTAGATGTCAATAATGTTTCAATAAAGTGCTTTTTAAAATATCTATTATTAGAGTTATACAAAGAATGAAGTGGTCAAGAGAGGTGACTATCAAGCAATAGAGATTGGCATGCCAATGTATGGCATTTCCAATTTAATTGGTAGATGTAGTAGAGTTATTGAACATTTATAAAATAGAGAAGACTCATGATTACATCTAGATTTTGGAAAGAGCATCCAGGTAGTGATATAATAAGACACAAAACAAGAGCCAAATAAATCAATTATGGATCCAGTATAAACAAATAGGAAAATATTCCAAAACGTATGATAGATAAAGAGTTACAATGTTAATAAACCAGGAACTCTTGTATATAATGGAGGGGACCTGAAAGAGCAAACCAATAGAAACATTGGCAAAATATGTAAACACATATTTAACAAAACAAGAAATATAAGTAGTCAAGAAGAGATAATGATATATAAAAAGATACTCAACTCACCATTAATCTCAAATGTGGACGTTAAAAAAATGCCATTTTTGTCCAAACAACTGACATAAACAATAACAGCAAAAATGCGCAACCTGGCATTTATGAAGGTAGGGGAAGGAGGCACTCTCAAACAGTTGCAGAAAATGTAAATTGCTAAAATTCTTCAGACAGTCAAGCAAAAATTTTGATGCCAAGAGACTGTTCGGTTCAGAGTGAATTTCTCTGTTTACCTTGTTTCTGCCCTTCCCTAACTGCATTTTGCATATGGCTTTGGCATAGCAGTGCTACAAACCTACAGTTCCCTAAGATCATTCATGGTAGTTCCTTTCGGCTAAGTGGCCCACTTTTCTAATTGCACATTTTCAGCATATGAGTTGATCAGTGTTGTTTTAGAGGTAGACCTTTTTGGTTGAGCTCCTTGTGTGCAGAGGAAGATTATCTGATACAAACCGCACCACCTCCTCTTTCAAACTGCCTTGTAGGTTGGGAGAGTTTCCCAACAAGGCACCAAGGACAAAGGTTGCCTGAAATACCACTTGGAGGAGCAGTAATGTGTAGCGCTTATGAGGACAGACACCGGGGCCAAAGATTTCTGCCACTTAGCTGAGTGACTTTGGGCAATACTTAAGTTCTCTGGCCTGTTCCCTCAACTGTAAAGTGGGGATATTGATAGTCATCTACATGATCGTGTTGTTGCAAGAACCACTGGCAATAAAAAGATATTGGCCTAAAATATGGCATAGAAAGGAGGGTGAAATTATGAAAAAAATTAATGGGGCCTTGGCCATCCTTTTTTTACAGAGTCTCGCTCTGTCGCCCAGGCTGGAGTGCAGTGGCGCAATCTCGGCTCACTGCAAGCTCCGCCTCCCGGGTTCACGCCAATCTCCTGCCTCAGCCTCCTGAGTAGCAGGGATTACAGGCGCCCGCCACCACGCACAGCTAAAAATTTTTTGTATTTTTAGTAGAGACGGGGTTTCACCGTGTTAGCCAGGATGGTCTAAAACTCCTGAACTCAGGTGATCCACCCGCCTCAGCCTCCCAAAGTTCTGGGATTACAGGCGTGAGCCACCGCGCCCAGCTGGCCATACTTGGTTTTTCTTTAAGTGTAGTCTGAAAGTATTCAGACAAAAACAAGAGCCATTTAGTTTCTAATATTTATATGTTTGTTTATAACAATTCTCAAGAAACTATGCTTTTCTGAGAACTCAAATGCATGATAATTTCCTCAGGAATCGAGATTTGGCAAATCTATATTTTCAGTAACCTAATGTGATCTCTTTTGTAACATTTTACAATCTTTAAAACCTTTAGTCTCACTTGTATCATGTTGCTTTTGTGATGTTCAGACTACGAGTTAATGTTGTCACTTAATTCATAACAAGCCCATAAATCTAGCTCAGCATTCAGAAAACGACACTTTTAGCACATTTCCCTATTTCAGGGACCAGGGGGTACAGTTTGATCCTAAATGAATAAGATGCAGTACAAACTGTGTGGATGCCATCTCGGTGGATTCTCCTACTCTTGCTTCCTTCTAATATTTCATTCATTTTCAAAGTTAGACCTGTCTTCAATTCCCCTTCAGCTCCTGGCACTCTCGACTGATTTCTTTTGAGTCTACTATGTTCTGTCTTTCCCGGTGAAAGCTGTAAGACTTTGTCAAGCTGTGCTCTAAGTTTATTTCCCCAAAGCCTTTCAACTGTGTCTGCCTCAAGGCCTCAGGCATCAGGTGTTTCTCCTTTAGTGGAATGCCAATTTTAAAAGGATGAAAAGCATAGTATGGAACCCTTTTAATATTTGGTTTCATGACTAGATATGCCAATCTCATTGGAACAAACTTGGTATATCATTAATTGAACCAACTTATTACCCAGTTTATTTATAGTATATATGAATAACATTTGCAGCTCACTGGAGGGATAGTTTATTAATTTGGACTTTTTTTTTTAACCTCAAATTATAGCAACCCACACCAGCCAACTTAAGAAACCCAAGATTCAAGGATGTTTCATACAATACATGGCCAGAGAATCAGACGGGCCTTTGAAATGAACAGGACTTCTTTAACCTCTCCTTCCTTCTGCCAGTTTGTTTTATTTCTCTCTCACATTCACCAACTCTCACCTTCCTAACCACTCAGACACCCTGATTTGTCTAATTTGTAAACACTGTGGAAAATACAGCAACCAAGGACATATCCAATACTAAATACCCAGAGAAAGGTCACCAATGCCTCCTACCTTCCAGCTTGTGTCAAAGAGATAAGAGCTCTTGAATAAATAACCACTGTCAAACAGATGTTGTATGTGATAAAAGCATTGTGGCCTAGGAGAATTACGTTAACTAAGTAGAAAGATTATAGAAAGGGCAGAACCTAGGAAAGTGTAATTGAGAAGGCAACCAACAGGAAGGCTGCACTACTTCCTTTAAAAGAAGAATAACCATTGAGGAAGATGTTGCCTTGTGTAGTGTATGGCCATTGTGTTGGCTGCCATCCTCTACTAATTAATAAAGGGGAAAAAATCAATCAAGATCTCGATGGAACAAAATAGAGAGCCCAGAAATTGAATTACATAAATATAGTCAACTGATCTTTGAAAGAGCCCAAGGCAATGCAATGGAACAAAGACATTCTTTTCAAAAAATGGTGTTAGAACCACTGGACAAAAAATGTTGCTTAGACACCAAAAAAAAAAAAAAAAAAAAAAAGTGCCTAGACACAGACCTTATACCCTTAACAAAATTTAACTCAAAAGTGGATTATAGACCTAAATGTCAAGTGCAAAACTATAAAACTCCTAAAAGATAACATAGGAGAAAATCTGTATGACCTTGGTTTTGGCAAAGACATTTTAGATACACCACCAAAGATACAATCCATGAAAGAAATAATTGGTAAGCTAGACTTCATTAAAATTAAAAGTTTCTGCAAAGTACAATATTGGAAGAATGCAAAGTACAATACTGTAAGAATGAGAAGTCAAGCCACAGACTGGGACACAATATTTACAAAAGAGATATCTGATAAAGTAATGCTATTCAAAGTACACAAAAACACTTAAAATTCAACAATAAGAAAATACCTCAGCTTAAAAATGAGCCAAAAACTTAGCATTTTGCCTCACCAAAGAACATGGAAAATAAGCAAATAAAGATATGCTCTATATCATATGTCATCAGGGGATGCAAATTAAAATAGCAGTGAGATACTACTACACATCTATCAGAATGGCCAAAATTCAAATGCTGACACCACCAAAAGCTGACAAGGATGTAGAGCAAAAGGAACGCTCATTCATTGCTGGTGGGAATGCAAAATGGTGCAGCTCAGCCTGATAACTTCAGTCAGTGGCAGCTCTGCTTTTCTCTTGGGAGAAAGTCCCAGAGATGACCCACAGGCTTTCTGCCATTGCCACTGCAGTGGTGCCACCTTTGCTGCCCTTGGCCTGGGGAAAAAAAAAGGCCCTGATTGCTTTGCTGGTACCTCCAGCATGCCACAGCCACCATTTAGTGAAGAGCCCAGTCTCTCTTTTCCTGTGAGACCCTGAGTCCCTGCTCTTCACCAGGCGGGGCCTCCAGTTTGGAAATTAAACAGTCTGTTCTTGAATGACTTTGGAATAAAAAATAAAATTAAAGCAGAAATCAAGAAATTATTTGAAACTAATGAGAACAAAGATACAACATACCAGAATCTCTGTGATGCAGCTAAAGCAGTGTTAAGAGGAAAGTTGGTACTAAAAATTTTTACTAAACACCCACATCAAAAAGTTAGAAAGATCTAAAGCTAACAAACTAATATCATATCTAGTGGAACTAGAAAACAAGAGCGAAGCAACTTCTGAGCTAGCAAGGAAAAGAAGTAACCAAAATAAGGACTAAATTGAATAAAAAGGAGATGAGAAAAAACATACAAAAAATCAACAACATCAAAAATTGGATCTTTGAAAGCATAAATAAGATTGATCAGCTGCTAGTTAGGCTAATAAAAAAGAGAGAAGGTCCAAATAAACACAATCAGAAATCACAGAGGGGGCATTACCACCAATCCCACAGAAATCCAAAAATCCCTTAGAGAATATTATAAACACTTCTATGCACACAAACTAGAAAATTTAGAGGAAATGGGTAAATTGCTGGAAACATACAACCTCCCACAATTGAAGCAGGAAGAAATGGAAACCCTGAACATACCAACAAGTTCTGAGATTGCATCAGTAATAAAAAACTTAGCAGCCAGAAAAAGCCCTGGACCAGACAGATGCACAGCTGAATTCTACCAACATATATAGAAAAGGTGGTATCAAGTCCACTGAAACTATTCCAAAACCTCGAGGAGGGACTTCTCCCTAACTCATTCTGTGAGACCAATGTCATTCTGATACCAAAACCTGGCAGAGACACACACAAAAAAGAAAACTTCAGGCCAGTATCCCAGATGAACATAGACACAAAAATTCTCAACAAATACTGCCGAAATGAATCCATCAGCACATCTAAAAGCTAATCCACCAAATTCAAGTAGATTTTATTTCTAGGATCCTAGGTTGGTTCAACATATGCAAATTAATAATGTTATTTATCACATAAAGAGAACTAAAAACAAAAACCACATGATCATCTCGATGGACACAGAAAAGTCTTTTCATAAAATTCAACATTCCTTAGTATTAAAAACCCTCAACAAATTAGGCATCAAAGGAACATTCCTGAAAATAATAAGAGTCATCTATGACAAACCCATAGTCGAAATCATACTGAATGGGAAACAGCTCAAATCATTCCTCTTGAGAACTGGAGCAAGACAAGAATAACCACTGTCACTATTCCTAGTCAACCTAGTGCTGGAAAACCACAACAGAGCTATCAGGCAAGAGAAGGAAATCAAAGGCATCCTAATAAGAAGACAGGAAGTCAAACTATCTTTGTTTGCAGATGATATAATTTTATAACTAGAAAACCCCAGTCTCTGCCCAAAGACTCCATGATCTGATAAACAACTTCAGCAAAGTTTCAGGTTTCAAAATCAATGTACAAAAATCGGCAGCATTTCTATACACCAATAGTGTACAAGCTGACAGCCAAATTAAGAATGTAATCCCACTCACAATAGTCACAAACAGAATAAAATACCTAGTGATATGGTTTGGCTGTGTCCCCACCCAAATCTCATCTTGAATTGTAGCTCCCACAATTTTCACGTGTCATGGGAGGGGCCCAGTGGGAGGTAATTGAATCATGGGGGTGGGTCTTTCCCATGCTGTTCTCGTGATACTAAGTCTGACAAGATCTTAAAGGTTTATAAAGAGGAGTAAGATGTGACTTGCTGCTCCTTGCCTTCCACCATGACCGTGAAGCCTCCCCAGCCACATGGAGTTGTGAGTCCATTATACCTCTTTTTCTTTATAAATTACCCCATCTTGGGTATGTCTTTATCAGCAATGTGAGAATAAACTAATATGCCTAGGAATACAGCAAACCAGGGAGGCAAAATATCTCTACAATAAGAATTACAAAACATTGCTGAAAGAAATCAGAAATGACACAAATAGAAAAACATTTCATGCTCATGGATAGGAACAATCAATATTGTTAAAATGGCCATACTGCCCAAAGCAATTTATAAATTCAATGCTCTTTGTATCAAACTACCAACAACATTCTTCACAGAACTAGAAAAAAAGAATTTTAAGTTACATGGAAACAAAAAGAAGAGGAAATAGCCAAGGCAATCCTAAGCAAAAAGAACAAAGCTGAAGGCATCACATTACCCAACTTCAAAGTATATTACAGGGCTACAGTAACCAAAACAGCATGGTATTGGTACAAAAACAGACATGTAAACCAATGCAACAGAAGAGAGCCCAGAAATAATGCCACACACCTATGACCATCTGATCTTCAACAATCCTGACAAAAACAAGCAATAGGAAAAAAGACTTTCTATTCGATAAATGGTACTTGAATAATTGGCTAACCATATACAGAAGATTTAAACTGGACCTCTTCCTTACACCATATACAAAAATCACTCCAGATGGATTAAATACTTAAATGTAAAACCCAAAAACCATAAAAATCCTGGAAGACAACCTAGAGAATACCATGCTGGAAATAGGAACATGCAAAGATTTCATGACAAAGATACCGAAGCAAGCACAACCAAAAAAAAAAATTGACAAGCAAGATCTAATTAAACTTAAGAGCTTCTGCACAGCAAAAGAAACTAACAACAGAGTAAACAGATAACCTACAGAATAGGGTAAAAATTTTGCAAACTATGCATCTGACAAAA
Organism: Hylobates moloch; assembly: GCF_009828535.3. NCBI lineage: Eukaryota > Metazoa > Chordata > Mammalia > Primates > Hylobatidae > Hylobates > Hylobates moloch. The sequence goes on along the minus strand of NW_026652279.1, from coordinate 54,888,590 downwards.
CTCTAATATCCAGCATCTATAAGGAACTTAAGTTTACAAGAGAAAAACAGACAACCCCATTAAAAAGCGGGCAAAGGACATGAAGGCAGTTTTCAGAAGAAGACATGAATGCAAACAAGCATGTGAAGAAAAGCTCAATATCACTGATCATTAGAGAAATGCAAATTGAAACCTCAATGAGACACCATCTCACAACAGTCAGGATGGTTATTATTAAAAGATCAAAAAATAACAGATGCTGGTGAGATTGGGTAGAAAAGGGAACACTTATACATTGTTGGTGGGAGTGTAAATTAGTTCAACCATTGTGGAAAGCAGTATGGCAATTCCTCAAAGAGCTAAAAGCAGAATTACCATTTGGCTCAGCAATACCATTACTGAGTATATATCCAGAGGAATATAAATCATTCTACCATAAAGACACATGTACACAAATGTTCATTGTAGCACTATTCACAACAGTAAAGATATGGAATCAACCTAAATGGCCATCAGTGACAGATTAAATTAAAACATGTGGTACATATACCCTGTGGAATACCATGCAGCCAGAAAAAAGAATGAGATCATGTCTTTTGTAGAAACATGGATGGAGCTGAAGGCTATTATCCTTAGCAAACTAATACAGAAACAGAAAACCAAATACTGCATGTTCTCACTTACAAGCAGGAGCTAAATGATGAGAACTCATGAAGAAAAAGAAAGAAACAACAGACACTGGAGTCTACTTGAGGGAGGAGGGTAGGATAAGGGAGAAGAGCAGAAAAGATAACTATTGGGTACGGGGATGAATACGTGGGTGATGTAATAATCTGTACAACAAACCTACATGACAAGAGTGGTACTAGGGAGGTTATAGTAAGGGAGAAGAATATATTTTATTACTTTTACTTGGAGTTGAACCAATGTTTTTGGTTCCTAAGATCAACAGATAACTCTTATCCTTTTAAAGTTGAGAAAGGCGTATTGCTAAATATGGGGGCATGAGTTAGCAGTTCTTGCATACTTTCTTGGTAGGTAAGAAGCTGTAGACTTCTATTATTAGATCCACAATCTGATGTTTTAATTAAACTATAACTACAGTATATACATCCCCAAATTATTTGGGGGTTTAAGGATAATAGGAGAAGGAGTGCCAGGTGTATTAATATTAGGGTATTTTTCTCACATGAAAGAGGGTTTAATATTGTTGATGTGATATGTGAAGACCCCTCATTGGGTGGTGATTAGTATGTACAGAGAGTAGAGGACTGTGATTAACATGTTAAGTCCCATAAGAACGATGGTGAGATTGGATCAAGAGAATAAGGCTATGGTCATGAAGAGTTCCCCTACTAAATGAATGGTAGGGAGTAGGGCAAAGTTGGTGAAGCTAGCTAAAAGTCATCACATGCCATTAGGGGGAGTAGTGTCTGAAGGCCTCGAGTAAGTAGTATAGTTTGTCTCTGAACTCCTTCATAGTTCAAGTTTGCTAGGCAGAATAGCAGGGACGAAGTGAGTCTGTGGGCAATTATAGGGGTGGGTGCACCTATAAAGCTTCAGGGGTTTGAATAAGAACAGCCACGATGTGGCTTACAAGAGAGTAAGCAATGAGCGATTTTAGATCAGTTTGGCGTAGACAAATGGAGCTTGTCATAATTATTCTCATAGGGATATTATAAGGAAGGGTAGGCTGTGTATTCTGTCAAGGGGTTAAGGATTAGAGTGACCTGTATCATTCTGTAGCTGCCGAATTTTAGGAGTACCGCTGCAAGTACCATTGAGCCGGCAATGGGGGCTTCTACGTGGGCTTTAGCAAGTCATAGGTGGAGTCTGTAGAGAGGCATTTTTACCATAAATGCCATGATGCATGCTAGTCATAGAAGGTTGTTAGATTAAGAGTTATTTCTTGAGTAGTATATGTTGTGATTAACATATTTAGTGAGACTGAGGCATTTTGTATATAGATAAGTGCTACAAACAAAGGTAAGGATCCTACCAGTGTATAAAATAAGAAGTATAAGCTTGCTTTCAGGCATTCTGCTTGATTACCTCAACGAGTAATAATAATTAGGGTGGGGACTAGTGTGGCTTCAAAGATAATATAAAATATGATGAGTTCTGTGGCTGTGAATGTTATCATTAAAAATATCTGTATCCCTACTAGTATTGAGATATAAAGTTTTTTTTCATGGGAATGATTCTTTGGATAGATTATATTGGCTTGCTAAAATTATAAGGGATAGTAGCCAGGCTGTTAGGATTAGAAGGGGTGATGACAGTGGATCAGAAAAAAAAAAAAAGTCAATGAGAAGTTGAAGAGTTATCATTAAATTGGTTGAAGAATAGCAGGCTGATGAGACTGATAAGTAAACTGTGGAAGCTGTATTAATTCAGATTATAGAGTTCTTAGAGCATCACATTATTGGGAGTAATATAATTGTTGGGATAATAATTTTTAGCATTGGAGTAAATTTAGGTTTTGTACATAATCTAGGCCATAGGTGTTGGAGACTGTAACTAGTAAGGCTAAACCTACAGCAGCTTCGCAGGCTGCAAAAACTAAGAGGATAATAGGTATTATGGATGCCAGCATGAAATGTATATTTAAAATTACGAGAGTACTTATAATAAATATTGATAGTATTGGCTGGGCGTTGTGGCTCATGCTGCAATCCCAGCACTATGGGAGGCCAAGGCAGGTAAATCACTTGAGGTCAGGAGTTCGAGACCAGCCTGGCCAACATGGTGAAACCCTATCCCTATTGAAAATACAAAAACTTGCCAGGCATGGTGGTGTGTGCCTGTAATCCCAGCTACTCAAGAGGCTGAGTCAGGAGAATTACTTGAACCTGGGAGGCGGAGGTTGCAGTGAGCTGAGATCGGGCCACTACACTCCAACTCAAAAGATATATAGATAGATAGATAGATAGATAATAGATAGATGATAGATGATAGATAGATACATAGATAGGTAGAAAGAAAGCATTATGCCTTCTAGGCATAGTAGAGACAATATCAGGTGGGATTGATAGACTATTACCCCTACTAAAGACGTAATAAAAGCTAATGTAATATTAATATAAATAGAAGGCATTTGGTAATTATGATATATCATAATCTAAAGAATAAAAATCATTTATTTTGACTTAAACTATTCACCAACTCAATTCATTCTAATCCTTTTTGGGTTCATTTGTAGGCTAGACTGAAGATTAAAATGATAATTAATATGAGAGCTGTACTAATTATTAATTTTAGGTCAGTTGTCCGAAAAGCTCATGGTAGGGGTAGTAGTAGGGCGATTTCTAGATCAAAGAGAAGAAATGTGATGGCTACTAGGAAGCACTTTATGGAAAAGGGGAGGCAGGCAGAGCCTATCAGGTCAAAGCCACATTCATAGGGGCTGGATTTTTCTGTGTAGATATTAAGTTGTTGGAGTCAAAATGCGATTGTTACTAGTAAGAGTGTTAGTAAGGTGCCAGTTGCTAAGGCTAATGTTAGATTAATAACTTTTTTGGGTAATGCTGAAACTAATTGATTGGAAGTCAATTGTACTATTTTATACTAAAAGAGTATGATCCTTGTTAATAGATAGAAACATATAGGAATAGTCATACTACGTCTACAAAGTGCCAGTATCAGGCTGAGGCTTCAAATCCACAATGGCAGTTAGATGTATAGTGAAATTTTAGTTGGCGGAGTAGGCAGACAGTAAGAAATGTTGATCCAGTAATAATGTGAAGCCCGTGAAAACCTGTGGCTATGAAGAATGTTGGGCTGTAAACTCCATCGGAGATAGTGAAAGGGACTTCAAAATATTCTGAGACTTATAGATGTGTAAAGTAAACGCCTAGGGCAATTGTGAGACAGTGCCTGAAGTATGTATTTTCGATTACCTTCTATTAAGCTTTGGTGAGCCCAAGTAATTGAAACCCCGGATGCAAGTAAAACAGATGTATTAAGAAGAGGGACTTCTAAGAGGCTAGGGGGAGAGATGCTTGTTGGAGGCCGGCATCCTCCTAATTCTGGAGTGGGGGCTGGGCTAGAGTGATAGAATGCTCAGAAGAAGCTGGTGGAAAAAGAACACCTCTGAAATAATGAGTACGATTTTTTTGTATCGAAGGCCTTTTTGAACAGTTGATGTATGGTGGCCTTGGAATGGGCCTTCTCGGATAATATCGCATCATCATTGATATATTGTTAATGTATTGGTTAGTAGCCTAAAGTCAGGAAGGTAGTTGAGTTAAAATGAAACCATATGGCTAGGCCAGAAGTTATAAGTAGTGCTGAAAGGGCTCCTGTTAGTAGTCAGGGGGCTAGGGTTAACTATATGGTAAGCCTGAGTTTGGAGGGTCATTACGTGTTGTCGTGTAAGTAGAGGCTCACTAGGAGTGTAAAGACATAGGTATGAATGAGGGCTATGGCAAACTTGAGGATGGTTAGTAAAACTAGAATAATAAATGTAATTGAAGCTGTGGGTAGGCTAATAGTTGATAATACTAGTGTAGCTCCTCCAATTAAATGCATTAGTAGGTGGCCAGCTGTATTGTTGGCTGTTAATTGTACAGCTAGTGCTGTTGGTTTGATGAATAGGCTAAGTTTCAATGATTACCAATATAGGGATAAGTGGAATCAGTGTGCTTGTGGTAGGAAGTGCGCTACAGAAGCTTTAGTCTTAAAGCGGAAGCAGTGACTACTACTCCAGCTCACAAACGAATTGCTATTCCTAAGTTTATTGATAGTTGAGTAGTTGGTGTAAATGAATGGGATAGAAGTCCAAGAAGATTAGTTGAACCAATAAAGAGAATCAGGGAAATTAACATAAGATATCAGGTTTGTCCTTTGATATTATGCATTGATACTATTTGTTTCAATACAAGTTGGATTCATCACTGTTGAATAGAGGTCAGTTGGTCGTTGACTGAACAGTTAGGGGTGGGAAATAAAATATAAAAATCCCAGTATTTTCTGGGCTAAAATGATTACTTTCTATTTATATCCTGACAAGGTTTTGACTTAATACTTACCAAACACTTCAGACCTCCTCCCTGAGCTCCAGTGTACTTCGCCTAGTTAATGTAGCTTAACTACTAAAGCAGGGCACTGAAAATGCTTAGAAGAGTTCACGTAACTCCATAAACACACAGGTTTGGTCCTGGCCTTTTTATTAGTTCTTAGTAAGATTATACATGCAAGCATCCCCGCCCCAGTGAGAATGCCCTCTAGATAATCCAAATCAAAAGGAGCAGGTATCAAGTAGGCATAAATGCAGCTCACAACACCTAGGTCAAACACACCCCCACTGGAAACAGCAGTGATAAAAATTAAGTGATAAATGGAAGTTTGACTAAGCGCATGTGCCTTTATCATTAGCCTCATCCCTGCAACCATATTTATATACACAGGCCAAAAAGCTATCTTCTCAAACTGGCACTGGATAACAATCCAAACCCTAAAACTCTCTCTCAACTTCAAACTGGACTACTTCTCTATAATATCCATTCCAGTGGCACTATTCATTACACGATCCATCAGAGAATTTTAAATGCGGTAGATACGCTCAGATCCCAACATGAACCAATTTTTCAAGTACTTACTCATTTTTCTCATTACCATATTAATTCTGGTTACTGCCAAAAACCTTTTCCAACTCTTTATCGGGTGAGAAGGCATATGGATTATATCTTTCCTATTAATCAGCTGATGATATGGCTGAACAGATGCTAATATAGCAGCCTTTAGGGCAATCCTATATAATCGCATCGGTGATACTGGCTTTGGTTTAGCAATAGCATGAGTCCTCCTATTCTCCAACACATGAGAATTTCAACAAATGTTTATTTTAAATCCCAACCCCAGTATCCTTCCACTAATTGGTCTTCTGGCAGGGGCTGGAAAATCAGCCCAATTTGGCCTCCATCCTTGACTTCCATCAGCTATAGAAGGCCCAACACCAGTCACAGCTCTACTCCATTCTAGCACAATAGTTGTAGCAGGGGTTTTCCTACTTATCCAATTTCACCCTTTAATAGAAACAACTTAATCATTCAAACCCTCAGATTATGCCTAGGAGCTATCACTACACTATTTACAGCCATCTGTGCCCTGACACAAAATGATGTTTAAAAAATTGTAGCATTATTCACCTCAAGTCAATTAGGCTTTATAACAGTCACATTTGGCATTAATCAACCTCATTGAGCATTTCTTAACATTTGTACCCATGCTTTCTTCAAAGCCATATTATTCATATGCTCTGGATCTATTATCCATAACCTCAATGATGAACAGGATATCCGAAAAACAGGTGGGTTATTTAAGGCCCTACCCTTCACTTCCTCCTCACTTATTTTTTTTTTCTTCCTCATTTATTATTGGCAGCCTTGCACTCACAGGAATACCTTTCCTCATAGGTTTCTACTCCAAAGATCTCATTATCAAAACTGCAAACATCATATACCAACGCCTGAGTCCTTTTAAGTACTCTCATCGACACCTCCCTAATAGCTGTCTACAGCACCTAAATTATTTTCTTCACACTGTTAGGACAACTTCGCTTCACAACTTCAGTTATCATCAACGAAAACAACCCCCTCCTAATTAATGCAATCTAACACCTGACAATTGGTAGCATTTTCACCAGATTCTTCATCTCCAGCAACATTACTCTAATGTCAATTCCCCAAATAACTATGCCACTCCACCTAAAACTTGCAGCCCTTAGCATAAGTATTTTAGGCTTTTCACTAGCAACAGAACTTAATCTCACGACTAAAAACCTTAAACTTAAGCATCCATCACAAACATTTAATTTCTCAAACATATTAGGGTTTTATCCAATCACAATACATTGTGCAACTGACCCCCACACTCAAATCCACACGCAAGTCAAAATCTAGCCTCCATTCTGCTAGACCTAATTTGATTAGAAAAATCAATGCCAAAAACACTCCTCAAGTCCAAAATTTAGCCTCCACCGTTGAATCCACCCAGAAAGGCCTAATTAAACTCTACTTTTTCTCTTTCCTTATTCCATCTCTCCTAACTCTATTCTTAATTATTTAATCTATTCCCCCGAGTAATCTCAATTGCAACATAAATACTAACAAACAGAGATCAACCAGCAACTACCACCAATCAACACCCATAACTATACAAGGGAGCTACACCCATAGAATCCTGACGTAATAACCCTACTTCCTCACCCTCAAAAATTACCCATTTTTCTATATTATTAAAATCAATTACAATTTCCACCTCATCATATTCAACTATTCACCCAACCACCAACAACTCTAACAACAATTCTAATAGTAAAGCACCTAAGATATATTATATTATTTATTTGAGGGAATACCATGTCTGGTGCACCGATTATCAGGGGAACTAACCAGTTGCCAAAGCCCTCATTTATGATTGGTATTACTATGAAGAAAATTATAACAAATGCGTCAGCAGTGACAGTAACATTATAAATCTGATAATGTCCTAGTAGAGTTCCTGCTTGACTCAGTTCTGCTCGAATTAGGAGACTTAGGGCCATTGCCATAGTATTCCTTATGCTCATTGAACGAAAGATCTTAGGCTATGTACAAATATGCAAAAGACCCAACATTGTAGGTCTGTATGGACTACTTCAGCCCTTTGCAGATGCAATAAAACGTTTTATTAAAGAACCCCTGTGACTTTTAGCATCCACTATTCCCCTATACCTCATTGCTTCAACCCTAGCCTTATCTAATGCCCTCCTTATATGAATCCCTCTCCCCATACCAAATCCTCTAATTAATCTTAACATAGATCTCTTATTTATACTAGCCACATTAAGCCTAGCTGTCTATCTTATGATCAAGATAAGCATCCAATTTGAAATATGCACTAATTGGTACACTACGAGCAGTAGCCCAAACAATTTCATATGAAGTTACCCTAGCTATTATCCTCCTGTCAGTTCTGTTAATAAGTGGTTCATTCAATTTATCTATACTCATCACAAGAGTTTATTCTGACTACACCTACCATCATGACCTCTAACCATATGATTTATTTCCACGCCAGCAGAAACTAACAGAGTCCCATTTTACTTGACAGAAGGGGAATCAAAATTCATTTCAGGCTTGAATGTGGAATATGCTGCAGGTCCATTTGCCCTATTCTCTATGTGGCATATATAAATATTATTATAATAAATGCCCTAACCACTATTATTTTCCTAGGAGCATTATATGATATTCATACACCAGAACTCTATACTATAATTGTCATCACCAAAACCCTCCTTTTAACAACCTTATTTTTATGACTTCAAGAGTCATACCCTTGATTCTGTTACGATCAACTTGTACATTTTCTATGAAAAAATTTCTTACCATTCACACTAGTGCTTTGCAGATGACACATCTCTATGCCTGTCCTAATATCTAGTACCCCACCTCAAACATAAGAAATATGTCTGACAAAACAGTTACTTTGATAGAGTAAATTATAGAGGTTTAAATCCTCTTGTTTGTAGAATTATAGGAATCGAACCTACCCCTGAGAATCCAAAATTCTCTGTGCTACCTAATATACCACATCCTATACTAAGGTCAACTAAATAGGCTATTGGGCCCATACCCCAAAAATGTTGATTTTTATCCTTTCTGTACTAACTAACACTCTAACCCAACTTATTATCTCTTTCGCCATCTTTATAGGAACTCTCATTACAATATTAAGCTCACACTGACGTCTCATCTGAATAGGCCTAGAAATAAACATACTAGCCACCATCCCAATTTTAACTTAAAAAGAAAATCCACTCCACAGAAGCAGCTACCAAATATTTCCTCACACAAGCAACTGCATCTATAATTCTCATAATAGGAATCATTTCCAATATGCTATTCTCTGGACAATGAACCATCATAAACTCAATCAATCAACTATCATCCTTGATAATAATAATGACCTTAATAATAAAATCAGAAATGTCTCATTTTCACTTTTGAGTCCCAGAAGTAAGTTGAACTAAAATTCTGTCTTGGACAACCAGCTATCCCCAGCCTCGATAGGTTTATCACCACTACTCATGAATCCTCTCACTATTTTGCTACATAGATGAGTGTGCTCATTTAGCTATTCTTGAGTAGTTCGTCTGGTTTTGGGGGTCCTGGCTAGCGTTCTCTCTGTGAAGTCTGTTCTGGTTAATTCATTATGCAAAGGTACAAGTGTTTGTCTTTGCTTTTTGATGCTTGGTGTGATTATTTCATCTTTTCCTTGTGGTACTATAGCTATTGCACCAGAGTAACTCCTATAACCTATACTTTTGTCCAGGGTAAATGATTTGGTTTAAGGAGATCTGGTGATACAGTTTAATAACGTTGGGTCTAGAGTTGCCTCAAAGTGGTCAGGTGATATGAAATCTTCCAGGTGTAAGCCAGGTGCTTTAAGTTAAGCTACACTTTGGTTAGTCCAAGAGCACTTTCCAGTACACTTACATGTTACAATTTATCTCCTCTATACATGTGCAGGAAAATTATTAGTAATAGTGGTCTCTAGACAAGTATTTGAGAGGGTGATGGGTGGTGTGTGCATGCTTCACAGCCTCATTCAGTCAAGCACTCTGTTCTTCATTTACCGCTAAATCATCCTTGAATCTTTAGGTTTCATTATGGTTATTGTAAAACTTTCTGGGAAATAGAAAATGTAGCTCATTTCTTACCATTTCATAGGCAACACCTTGACCTAATGTTTTTATATACATACTTGTGCTTACTCTAAGGCCTTTTTAGGGTTTGCGGAAGATGGTGGTATGTAGGCTGAGTGGCGAGAGATAGCGAGGTATATTGGAGTTTACCGATTATAGAACAGGCTCCTCTAGAGGGATATAAAGCACTGCCAAGTCCTTTGAGTTTTAAGCTGTTGCTTGGAGTACTCGGGCGAGTAGTTTTGTTAATTTAACTATCTGGGTTTAGGGCTAGGCATAGTGAGGTATCTAATCCCAGTCTGGGTCTTAGCTGTATGTTTTCAGGATATTAAAATCACTTTCGTAGCTTATGTAACAAGTCTTCACATGTACCTCTGAGCCTAAATAAAAGTTTTTAAAAGTCTATTAAAAGTTAAGTTCTATATAAAAGAAAATCTTTGCGTTTTTAAAAAATATAAAATACTTTCTATTTAACTTTTACATTGTTACTAGAAGACATAAAACTTTATTAAATAAATTAAGAAAATATTTGTTGCTGCCAGTTTAAAATGGCAGACTGAAAAGATGTAGTTACCTCCTCAGTGTCTCACAGTTTTATTTAACTTAGGGTAAAGACATATAATATGAGATAAATTTATAACCAAAGTACATTTTGGAGTGGAGATCCCATCCCTGGACCAAATATTCTGATGGCTCTTTCATAGCTAAAAGTAGAAAGAGTTATAAAGGCAGATAAACTATGCAGGCAGATGAAGACATAGGTCAGAAGCTGAATAGGAACAGACGTCAGCATTGGTGGAAACTGCTCTTTCTAGAGAATCTAGAGGAGGCCGATGCTAAGAACTAGCAGGCCCAGAGAGTAGGCAACAACTAAAGAGAAGCAATCAAAGGAAATTATTTTAAAACTGTCCACATCACGGTATCTTGGCTCCTCCCAACAGACTCCCATTGCCATGTGAATGATGCCTGACAGGTCTTGCATGTTCCCTGAGCATAAACCAAAGAACTGTTTCCTAAAGAAATTGAATCAACTGCTTGGAAATAGCCAATGTTCCAAGTGCTAGATTTTCCATCTAAAGTCACCTTGATTTTCTCCAGGATATCCCATGGGCAGACTGTCTGCCTGCTTCTCATCTATGTACCATCTATATACATTCAAATGAAACCTGCTGATTACCAGTAACATCACATACAGACACAAACAATACACAACACATGCATATACTTCCCTCTTAGATAAAAAAAGAAATGCTTGTTAGTTTGATATACAAACATATCTAAATAGCAGCAGCGACATTTATCCCTGCAATTTAAGTGAATCAACACTTTTTTATTCATAAAGATGAATGGAAATCCAATTATCATGAGACATTTGGGAAAATCATTGTGTAATAAAAAGTATCAAGAAGAATAAGACAAATAACTGATCCTAGAGAAAACTCAATAAGGAAATAAAACATAATAATACATAAATAATAAATAATAATAATAATACGTAATAAAACATAAATAACAAGGTCTTTCCTTGTAATTTTTGTTTTCTCCAGGATCAATTATTTGGCTTATTCCCCTTGAAACTTGTCTTTGTGTGAATATTTTTAAGAAATAGGACATGTATATCTTCAGTTCTCTCCTCTTCCACTTGACAAGACAATATATCCATGCAACAAGAATAGAATGCCATGAAAAACAAATATCTAAGAATGAGTTTTTGAAATTCAAAAGATGATTTCTGAAATTGAAAACTCAGCAGAAAGGTTTCCTGATAAAGAAACCTCCTAGAGTACATAGCAAAAAGACAAAGAAATAGAATATAGCAGATTTTGATTCCTAATAAATAGGAGGTTCCAAGGAAACAACAAAGAAAATGGAGATGCAGAAATTATGTATGAGTTCTAAATTCCTAGAGTTAAAAACAGATATGAGACTTTACATTTAAAGGGTCACTAAGTGCCAAGCAGAATGAAATTAAAAAGACCTACACCTAGACATGTAATAATGAAATCTAAAATATCTAGGATGAAGATAAAATATTAAGAGCTTCCAGAAAAAAAAATAGCCTATAAATAATGAGTTTTGGTGTAGAAGATATTTTCAGTGCTCCTCTGTGCCACAGCCCCTTGCTGCAGATCTAATTTCAGAACATTGGGAAAGCACATTTCACACAAAGGGATACCTCACAGATACAGCATCCCAACTCAAGTGCATACTGTCTTTCCAGGGGATAATTCTGGGTGGCATTATATGTGCTTCAAAAATCCTAGCAGACTAAAGCTCCAAGCAGTGACCTCATTATCTTTCCTCCTTCCTTGTCTCACTACTCCCTTCCCTTAACCCTGTTTCTTAGAATATTATTTCAAACAAATGAACTTCACTTAAGTCTTTTTCTCAGGCATTAGTTTAGGGAAACATAAACTAAAATGTTGGTGCTCACATGCCTGGTGACAATGATGAAGGAATAATTACAGCTATGACAGCCTAACAAGAGCAAAGTAAATTTTACTCCTAGAAAAAACAAAATCTAAAAATTAATGACAATTGGCTTTGGGTTTAAGCAATGGGCGGATGCTGGAAGAGTTTGCAGGAGACTGATAGTGAAACCTGGAAGACCTCAAGGAGGCTGTTGGAGAGGGCTTGAAGACAGTGAGGACGTTGTTAGAGGCTGTCCTACTCGGCCCAGGCTGTTATATCAAAATACCAAAGATTAGGTGCTTAGCCACAGACACTTCTCACAGTTCTGAAGGTTGGAAGTCTGAGATCAAAGTGCCAGCAGATTTGATTCTTGATGAGGGCCCTTTTTCTGGATTGCAAATGATCACCTTCTCCCTGTGTCCTCATGTTACCTAGTGTAATACCTTTAAGACCTAGGTCAATTTCTATCCCAACTTAACTCTGCTTATCTTTAGGAAACAGGACTAAAGTCAGAAGTTTCCCCTTGTGATTAAACCAGCTAAGACTGGTGGGATCTAAAATGGCAGGTCATCTGACCTCTGAAGAGCTTCTAACTTCATTATAATCTAATTTCCATGCTCAGTGACACTCCCACAAGCACCATGACCATGACAATCACTATGACAATGACCAGAATAAACCATAAAATGACAAAAAGGAAGGTGGCAACTCCAGTTCCAAGAAGTTCTCTACCCACTCCCAGAAAATACATGAATATTCCTCTCCTCGTTTTTAATGTCCAACCCTTTCATTAAATATGCCCTATACCTGCACTTCTAGACGCTCACTTTTGGTTTTGCATATCGACTTTGTAGCACTGGACAGGGAAAGACCCCATTTTTAAGGGGGACCAACTTTGTTGGTATCACTCTCATGGCCTTTCCTCAATGTGTGTACTTGTAGAGAAATCCATCTTCCTTCCTCTTCTTATAAGGGAACTAATCTCATCATGATGGCTCCACCCCCATCAGCTCATCTAAATGTTATTACTTCTCAAAGGCCCCACCTCCAAAGATAGTCACATTGGAGGTTAAGGCTTTAATATATGAATTTGTGGAGGATACATACATTCAGTCCATAACAGAAGCTAGTGAAAAGAGGCACTTTTTATGTAGTGGGAGAAAATCTGGCAACACTGTCACCTTTGGCAATAAGAAAAATAGAAAGAGTACCCAGTAACATTGGGATAGTTAGGGAGATTTGAAGGCAGAATTTCAAGCTTCATCTGGCTGATTTTAGCTGCCTATGATAAAATATAAGAGAGAAATGAAACAAAGGGGAAATACTTCCATTTTTAAATCAGAATTTAAATGAAACATAAAAGGTCAAGCTTTCTGGGACCAAAAATCTGCAATCTCTCCAGAAAGAGAATGTCGTAGTATAAATTTTTTTGAAAACAAATATCAAATTGTGTGGAAGTATAAGATTTTTGATAAACTGAAGAAAGAGCTAAAGTGGTATCTGAAAGATAACTTCAAACAAATAAAGGTCCTTGTATACCCTCTCTGTGACACATTAAGTTTTCTAATAATATTGAGGACGTTATCATAGGGAACCAAAGGTAATGAAGGCACTGTCTGAAATACACTTACAGGTGTGGCTGTTATCTAAAGCAGGACTTTTCAACCTTGGCACTATAGACATTTTGGGTCAGATAATTTTTTGTTGGGATGAGGGAGTCTTTTGTGTTGTCTTGTACCTTGTAGAATGTTTAGCAATATTTGTGGGCTCTACCCATTAGATGCCAGTAGGACGCTCTTCACCCAATTCTTTTATCTTTTTTTTTTTTTTTTTCAGATGGAGTCTTGCTGTGTCATCCACGCTGGAGTTCAGTGTGGCACAATTTCGGCTCACTGTAACCGGTGCCTCCTGGGTTCAAACAATTCTCCTGCCTCAGCCTCCCGAGTAGCTGGGATTACAGGTACCCACAACCATGCCGGGATGATTTTTATATTTTTACTAGAGATGGGGTTTCGCCATGTTGGCCAGGCTGGTCTCGAACTCCTGAACTCAGGTGATCCACCCACCTCAGCCTCCCAAAGTGCTGGGATTACAGGCGTGAGCCACCACGCCTGTCCTCTTCACCCAATTCTTGACAGTCAAAATTGTTTCCAGGCCATCTAAATGCCTTAGGACAAAATAATCTACATTTTAGAACCACTGGTTTAAAAAAGTGGATTGTAATTTAATACACAGAAAGTCCACAAAAACTTTAAAGGAATGATTATCAGCTTGGGCTGAAAGAGAGAGAAATGGGACAAAATTAAAGAAAAAGCTCTCTCCAGATATCTAAACAGGAAGGACACTAAGAAAACTACTTAGTTGCAAACATAGGTTATTTTATGAAAAGTTCAATCTTTCCATTGAAAATGAGTCTTATGCCCATCTTAAATCTGAGCAAGATCTATAATTGCTTTAACCAATAAAATATAATGCAAGTCACCCTATGCCAGGTCCTGGCCTGAAGAAACTGGCAGCTTCTGGTGGCAACAGTGGGCCATCTGGTGCAACCACTGCCATCATGCTGGCCATCTCAGGGAGGGCACAGGAAGGAGTTGGACAGCCCTCGCTGCCTGCAGCCCACCACCCTGGGAGCTGCCATGATGGAGCTGGGCCAGGTTGCATGCTGAGGCCACAGGGGCAGCTCACAGCAATGTGTTGCCTGCCCTGGATGTCAACCCAGGCCCAGAAAGGACCTGGAGTTGCCAAGAGGATGGGGCTGCAGCCACCCACATTGTAACTGTGGATCTGGGCCTCCCACTACAAGAGCAGGCAGAAGCCCTGCCCCCCAGCACACCTGCAGCCTCCCAAACCAGAGCTGCAGATCCAGGCATTCCTGCACTCTTGGGGGGCCTGGGAAGGGCCCCCTTGCCCTTGCAGGATTAGAGGTGCCTGTTCCCACTGCCTAGCCTCTCCCAACTCCCAGCATTGGCTCCAATATTGGAGCAGGGTTGTGGCTGAGCTTGGGCACAGTCACAGCCCAGCCAGGTGTGCCCACATTTGGGGCAGCATTGACATGCCAGCCCCCTGCTGCCTTGGCCCCCTCTAGACTTGAGGCACCAAGAAGTGTGGGAGGGGACATTGAGGTGGGGTTGGGGGTGGTTGGGAAATGGCCTGCAGGTACCAGCAGCCTGGGCTCCATGGATGACATGGGAGGCAGACAGGCTCCTGGGAGGAAGGGGGTGAGTCCCCTGTGAAGCCCCACCTTCAGGCCAGAAGAGGCCTGAAGCTGGGGGCCAGGATGCCAGTCCTGCTGATGAGATGGGGAACTTATGGTGCTTTTTCCTGGGCCCTCCCATGGCTGCCCATTGACCAGTCAGCACATACTTCCTCCCCTCTGAGGTCAATAAAAGCCCCAGGCTCAGCCAGAGCAGGGCAGAGAGTGGAGAGAATAGAGAGGTGATGGGGCTGAGATGACCAGCTGTAGAGAGGAGCTACCCTCTCTGCTGATAGCAGAGAGGAACTACCCTCTGAACTGAGAGCTTCAGAGACCAGCAGAGGCATCAGAGCTACCAGCTGCAGAGGGGAGCTACCCTCTCCAGGGCCTCTACTCGCTGAGAGCAGCAGACATTGGTAGTAACAGGGAGGAACTACCCTCTGCAGGTCTCCTCTGAGCTGTTCTAACATTTAATGAAGCTCCTCTTTGTCTTGTTCATCCTTCACTTGTCTGCATACCTCATTCTTTCTGGACATAGGACAAGAACTCAGGCAAAGGCACCACTGACCACAGAGGTTTCCAGCCAGAAAAACTGACACCCCAAAGATCCCATAACATTTATACTTCCTGTCTCTCTATAAACTTATTCTTGGAACTCAACTGCCATACATGAGAAGCCTAAGACATGGACAGGCAATGTGTAGATACTCCAGTCACCAGCCTGCAGTGAACTGGAACTGAGGCATTCAGGTCGTTTGAGCCTTCTGATGACTGCAATATCTATTTCTAACAGACTGCAACCATAGAAGAGATCCCAAGCAACAACCCAGATAAGTCTAGTCAACACAGGAACCATAATAAATAATCAATAATATGTTGTTTTAAGCCACTAAAAATTTTAATGCCTTATTATCCAGAAGTAGATAGCTGGTAATCACAGAAGAAACTTTGAGTAATTTAACTGACCTTTCAGAGATTAAGCTCTTGGTCATCACACCAGGTAAGCAGTTTAGACGAGCTAAAATTATGGCTGAAAAAAGGGAGAAAATCTAGAATGAACAATTGAGACAAGAGATGATAAATATCTCTAATGGTCTTGGACAAAATGGCAGCATTAGGAACTGTAGTCTGTTCCATTAAGACTCCTGTATTAAATCTTATAAAAATTCCAGCTGGTTACTACCTTGAAGTATCAGAAACTGAGTGAACTTAATGTGGTACTGTACGAGTCTGCTCTCACAAGAAATACTCAAGACTGGGTAGTTTACAAAGGAAAGAGGTTTAATGGACTCACAGTTCTGCTTGGCTGGGGAGGGCTCAAGAAACTTACAATCATGGCAGAAGGCACTTCTTCACAGGGTGACAGGAGAGAGAATGAGTGCCAACAAGAGAAATGCCAGATGCTTATAAAACCCTCAGATCTCATGAGAACTCACTCACTATCAGGAGAACAGCATGGGGGAGACAACCCCCATGATTCAATTAACTCCCACCGGGTCCCTCCCATGACACATGGGGATTATGGGGATAACAATTCAAGGTGAGATTTGGGTAGGGACACAGCCAAACCATGTCAGGTACATAAGGAGATATATCTACAGTGTAAGGAGTGAACCAGACACCTCTGGGGTGGGTCCTTGGTCACATCCTATCAATGCACATATGATTTCATTATCAGTTGTAGTAGACAGTTCCAAGTGGCCTCAAATTTATATAATGCTGAAAAATGTGCATCTTTTTGCATTTTGCCTCAGAGCTTTCTCCAGCATTGTAGGAATTTTCTAGTACTAACAACAAATGGCAGTGGTAAGGAGAAATTTAATGCACCTTAAGAGAAACCAACAAACAATGTGGAGTGGTAACCTGTGTATTAAGTACTCCAGTGTCCTATACTCCAGATGGAAAAATCTGGGAGGTAGTAGGTACACTTCTCAGAAGATGCTGGAGGAATTGAGCCCAGTTGTCCATAGCAGCTACTTTGATAGAGCACCCTAACATTGCATTTTCTTTCTTAACAACCTCACTCTCCCCACTCTCTCACTTCTGATTCCTGGGTCTAACACCAAAATAAACTACCTATACTTAAATTTTTGCTTAGGTCCTGCTTTCTTGAGGAACCCAAATTAAGACAGTGAGTTTGATATCTGCACTTTCAGAGCTCTTTGAAAATGCCATGGAGCCTAGATTTCCTTACCCGGACCAATTATCACCAGGCGTAAAAGAAAAATATATTTTGGGGCATGTGAAAATATATAAATCTTACATCTCATGAAGATTTAGTTAAAAATATTATAGATTAAATCGAAAAAATTGTAAACTTTCCTGAGAAAAGAGCTCAAAATCCAGAAAACAACAGAACCAACCCAGGATTGCAAAGGTAAAAAAATTATGGATGATAACAGTATAGTACACCTAGCAAATATTTAGACAAAATTAGATAGAAGGTCAGAGGACTCCAAGAATGCTCTCAAAATGAAAGTAAGTGCCATGTAACATATACTATTATTATTATTAAGAAGCTGTAAGATATTTATAAAATACATTTACGTAAATCTTTTATACATTTATTTGATGAAAAGTATATATTTTCTTCTGTCAAAAAGGAAAAATACAATTGGAAATTCTAGGGAAACTGTTGAAACTTATACGCCAGATCTGAAGTAAGTAATACATGGTACAACTTATTTTACTTTATCTTACTTTTTAAAAACTACATACACTAAAATTGATCTCTTTAATGTACAATTCCATGAGTATTAAAACATGTTAATACCATCACGATCCATAGTTGAGGATACAAAACAATTTCCTTCACCTACAAATCTCCATCGTGCTGCCCCTTTGTAGTTGCACCATTTCCCCAACCCTAACCTCTGGCAACCACTCATTATTTCTTTTTCTTTTTCATTTGAGACAGAGTCTCACTCTGTCACCCAGCCTGGAGTGCAGTGGCATGATCTCAGCTCACTGCAACCTCCCCCTCCCAGGTTCAAGTGATTCTCCTGCCTCAGCCTCCCGAGTAGCTGGGATTACAGGCACGCGCTACCATGCCCAGCTAATTTTTGTATTTTTAGTAGAGCTGGGGTTTCACCATGTTGGCCAGCTGGTCTTGAACTTCTGACCTCAGATGATCTGCCCGCCTCGGCCTCCCAAAGCGCTAGGATTACAAGCGTGAGCCACTTCACCCAGCCTCACTCATTATTTCATCTTCACTACAGTTTTGCCTTTTGTAAGGCATCATATAAATATAATCATACAGTATGTAGCCTTTTAAAACAACCTTCTTTAGCACAGCTTAATGCCTTAAATATTAATCCTTGTGTGTATCAATAGTTCATTACTTTTTATTGTTGAAGATTATTGTATGAATGTGTCATAATATATCCACTCACTGAAGAAATTTAGTTTATGTTTTGGCAATTATAAAAAGAGCTGTCATAATTATTGTACATGAGCTTTTATATGAACATGTTTTTATTTCTCTAGAATAAATACCTGAGTGGGATTGCTTGATCATATATTAAGTGCATATTTACATTGTGACATCTGCTTGGTTTGTGACATCTGCTTGGTTTTGTGACATCTGCTTGGTTTTCTTTTCCAGTCATTCTAATATATATTATCTCACTGTGGCTTTAATTTGTATTTTTTTAATGGCCAATGATGTTGATCATCTTTTCATATGCTTGTTTCCATCTGTATATGCTCTTTGGTGAAGTGATGGTTTATGTTCCAATTTTTAAAACAGGATTGGTTGTTTTACTACCTGTTGAGTTTCGAGTGGTGTTTTTATATTCTATACTTAGTCCTTTGTCAGATAGGTGATTTCCAAGTATTTTTTTCTCACTTTGTAGCTTGTCCTTAATTATGACTTAATTTTGAACAAGCATTAACATGTAAGAATCCGAATACATATGCTCTGTCTCTGGCAACATCCTCATTCTCTCTGAAATGACATAGGACAACATGCATTTTCTGTGGGTCTAGTTATCATATTTATTCCTGTAATATATTCATATAATCATAATATTATAACAACCTTTATTTATTTTCCATTTTAAAAACTTAACCTATAAGCAAAGGATTTTGAATTCCCTTAGTTATTCGATAGAATGTAAATATTACAAATAGAACAATTAAAAAGTAATGGTTTGGTATTACTTTTAAGAGCCAGACTAGACACTAGTTGGGAGTACCTACTTGCAGATAGGGGTTACCTGCTTCAGGTCACCTCTCTTCTGAGAGCTGTCCAGTTGCGCAGTAAAGCTTTTCTCGGCCTTGCTCACCTTCCAGGTGTCTGCATAACCTCATTCCTCCTGGATGCGGGATAAGAACTCGAGACCTGCCGAACAGCGGGAATGAAAGGAGCTGTAACACTTTCCTGGCTGACTCACCGAGCTGCGGGCAGTGACACGCTCACAGACTGTGGGAGTGAAGAGTGGTGATTCTTCTGGGGGCCCAGACCTTGGTATTGCCTGAGCCAGAGCTGTAACACTATAGCCCTCCCACCTCTGCCAGCAGTGGGTGGCCGCCCCACACAACAGGAAGCAGAGGCCGGGCCAGGCCAGTTCAGGAGATGCGGGCTGGAGCAGGGCCCCAGGACTGTGAAAGAGCTGTAAAAAACAGACTGAAACACAGCCCCCTGAAACACACCCTCCCTCTCACTGCGCAGCGGGCGATGAGAAGGAGAGAAGAGCTGCGGCCCTTCTGTGAGCCCGTAGCTCAGGGCCCCTACCTTGAAATATTTCTGCTCTCAAGGCCCTAGCACTCTGGGCCTGTGATGGGAGTGGCAGCCTTAAAGATCTCCAAAATTCCTTCAGGGTCATTCTTCCCCTGTCTTGATGAATGGCCTCTGGGTTCCTTTTATCCATACTAATTTCCGTATCACTTGGCCACATTCTTGATATTCTCCCCAAAACAACCCTTTTCATTCTTTACATGGAAAGGTTTAGAATTTCCAAATCATTAATTTCTGTTCCCTTTTTGATTATACATTCCATCTTTAATTTTTTTCTCTCTTCTGCATTTTACTTTAAGACATTAATAGAAGCCACGCAGCAACCTGAACAGTTTACACAGACATTCCTCCACAAACATCCAAGTTCACTGCTCTTCAATTCTGCCTTCCACAAAGCCCTAGGACACTGAGGCAACGCAGCCAAGTTCTTTGCAACTTTGTAACAAGGTTGTCCTTTCCTCTAGTTTTCAATATAACATTTGTAATTTCTGTCGAAGACCATCTCAGAATCTTTCCCTATTTCTGCCAGCATTCTGATTATGACCACTTACATACACACCAAGAAGACTGAGGGTCTCACTGCCGCGCACCTCTTCTGAGGCTAATCATCTCCTAAAGGCTCCACCTCTTAACATTGTTGCACTGGGGATTAAGACTTAGCATGAATCTCAGAGGGAACACAAACATTCAAACCATAGCAATGATGGTAACTATCTTACCATTGAACCAAATATTTGATATTTTCATTTGAACTAACAGTTGGAGAGTAAATTTGTGAAGTGATGATGAAGGGTTAGGGGAGCAGTGGGGAAGAAAAAGGACACACTATTCAAGAGCGGGTGGCACCAACGCTTATAATCCTGAATATATGCATTTGCAAAACACAGCATTTTAGGGCCACTGTGAAACATCTGCCTGCAGCCATTTTGTTGTATTTAGTGAAAATCTGGCTTCAAATGAATAGCCTCACTACAGGGCTACTTTACTCATTTCTCTAGTACAAGAATTTTGGCAGTTGGCAAAGTATAATCAAATTATCACGGGAAGAAACACAAAACTCCCAAATCTACTAAGGGAGAAAGCTGTGCAGTTTGAGAAGACTTCTGACCACTATCATCTATTGTTATATTATCTCATGGCAATAAATGGATCACGGGCCTAAACATTGGCAAAATGCCTAAAATATGTGAAACAAGAGAGAGAAGAAATAGAAGAATACACTTTTGGTAAATAGAGTCCCTGAATTTTTTGTTGCTATTTTATTCTCCTTGGGGAGGAAGTTGACTTAGTTATATTGGTTAAGATGTATTTAATTTTCAGCTATTTTCAAGCTTTTTCATTTGTTTTTAAATGTCCATAAATAACAAAATGTTATACATACTAGTACAGACTCATTCTAGTATTTTCAAACAGTTTCAAAGTTCAAGGGTTAACTGTTTTGTATTTTTCTTAATATAATTTTAGCAGATCTTTGCCCCCAAGCTTTTGTTAGCTAGCTGTGATAATGAACTGCTTTACACTTTAAAACTGGCAAACCTGTTATTAGCATTTCAAAAACAGATTATAGTAGGTTTTAGATTATGTTTGTTTTTGTTGTAAAACTGCTGTATAAATGATTATAAAGACAATGACTCCCAACTAGAGAAAAGAAAAAAAAAACTCACATAAAGGAAAGATGTATTATGAACTAGCAGTGTTGACTTCACTTATTTTTATCTTGCTTAAATACATAAAAACATACGACAGAATAAATCCCTCATGTGCCTAATTCTCTCCCAACCGTAAAACCAAGCAATTATAGCAAATACTATAAAATTTAAGAAAATAAAAATTCAGAGTAACAGCATTCAATTAATGTGATGGATGACATTTTGCTAAACTAAATTAAAACTCTCAATATAAATGCGGTACTGAGTGCTACAGTGTAAGTTAGTGGAGGTTCAGTAAACTAATGGTGATGTGATGGCAGGACCACCTCACCACTTTTCTCTAAGTGATCTTTTCCTTTGTGATAGCATCTGGCCTTTCCCTGGGTGCACATGTTGCATTTGCATTTTAAATCAGCCTCTGTTTTCCTCTTCTCAATCCACTACAAATGGTACATTACTTTCCCTCAATGCTCTTTCTTACTCTCAGATCCCAATATATTATATTGCTTAATAAATTGAAGTCTTAATCTATGAAAACATTTTCAATAGAAATGTATGCCTATACATTTGTCTGTTAATGTTAAAAAGTCCAACATGAAAATTGTGTTAGAAAAGAAATGATTTTATCTTTTTGATATTAGGATCAAATGGTAGATATGCTTATAATAAAAATTCAAATATAAATATAGTAACAGATAGTAATCATTTTAATATTAGAAAATATCAAGGTAATTGCTAATGGTAAGACATGTTTCTCAGTACATTAAAAGCTAAATGCTGTCAATTGTGTCAATTGCTTATTTCAAATAGAATCAAAAAACTAACACTAAATTAATGACTATATAGGATGTGTGGATCATCTAACATTTCCTGACAACACATATGTGAAATCTGATTTGAAAAACGCTAGATTAAAGCAAATACCTTTTCAGGAAACAATGTAGTCCATGTATTACCTGGGGACGTGTCAACGGTTTGAAAAAATACTACTTATAGTTTGTATTTAGTATAATATATCAGCTCCAATCAGGTTCTAAGTGTAATTTCAAACTCTTATTCTAATTCAAGAACTCTAAGTCTGAAAAGAACTTTCCCACATATGCAGAGTGACTATATTGGAGCTTAGTACAATGCATTTAAACATATTCTGCAAGGGAGCTGAACACTGTCTTTGACCTTTTGTTGATATATGATCTCACAAAAGAAATTTTAAAACCAGTATAAGCTTAATATAATAGAACAAATATGTGTGAAGCATACAAAATTAGAGTTTTAGAAGAGTTATGTATCCATTCTGTCTCCAACATTTACTTGCTATGCAATCTTGGGCCAACACAGAAGGTAATGATAATTAAATGAGTAAAGTAATATGCAGTATAAGGGATACTTTTTATATTCTGTTGTAAAACAATTTTAATTATTTCTTTTGATGATACACAATGGTGATATTATAATGTTATTTATAAGTTTTCAATTTAGGAAACTACAGCATGTGTTTTTCAGGAATGACATATCATCCATAGAGGACAAAAGAAGACTTCTTCTATCTTGACTGATTTCTATTTGGTTCCTTATCATATAGAATAATAGCATTTTGTACATTCTTAAAAAGAAAGATTAGTTTGCATTCACAATATTTACCTCCAGACTCAGTAAGCATTTGTTGAAAATCTTCTATGATTTATTCATTGTGATTAGTAATAACAACTACACAAAGAGGTTGAAAAGACCCAGTTATCATGGACCCTGCAGTTTAATAGGAAGATACACATAAATGTTCATCTAACTAGGCAGCATCTGATAAACATAATAAAATAGATACAATATTCTACAGAAGAAAAGAAAACGGAGATAATTTCCAACTTTGGAATTCTTGGTAGCATCCATGCAAGATGTCTGTACCAAGCATTTAGTCTCTATCTTGACAAAAGTTACTTTCAATTTGTAGGGATGTAAACACATTGTAAAATATATTTCATTTGTAAGAAATCAGAAGCCCAAGAAATTGAAAGGAGTGATTTTATGTTTAGAGAACAATAAATGATTTCATACGGCATGATTTTTGTCTTCAAAAGTGTTTTGTGAAAGACGTGGTTGAAAATAGTCTAGGGCCAAATCAAGTAAGAATTTGAATATTAATTTAAGAAAGTTATATAATATATAATATATCATACATTAGGCTGTAGATTTTTTTTTTTTTTTTTTTTTTTTTGAGACGGAGTCTTGCTCTGTCGCCCAGGCTGGAGTACAGTGGCACGATCTTCGCTCACTGCAAGCTCTGCCTCGTGGGTTCACGCCATTCTCCTGCCTCAGCCTCCTGAGTAGCTGGGACTACAGGCACCCGCCATCACACCCGGCTAATTTTTTATATTTTTAGTAGAGATGGGGTTTCACCGTGTTAGCCAGGATGGTCTCGATCTCCTGACCTTGTGATCCGCCCACCTCGGCCTCCCAAAGTGCTGGGATTACAGGCATGAGCCACCGCGCCCGGCCTAGGCTGTAGATTTTTAAAGAGAGGAAAGCCATGATCAGACATAGGGGTGGGACATATACAAAGATGAGAAAGACCAACAAGAAGCATTGCTGGGTCTGAGTTTTTGCTGGTCTGAGAATGATAGAAAAAAATAATAGACAAAAACATAATAAGTAGCAAGAATCTGTAGAATTTCCTGATTAATGGAATACAGGGTACAGAAAGGAAAATTTATAATGTAATTTTGAAGTCTGAACCTTAGGAAATGGTGGTAGTGTTACGAAGAGAGCGGAAAAAAAAAAATAAAAAGATAACAGCGATGGAAAACAGAAATTAGAAATTGGGGGAAACGATGAGCAAATGAGCACTGAGGTGCAGAAATAAAATTTGGTATTTATGAGATCATTGAGAAAATTTACAAGAACTGAGGTGAGAGCAGGAATTCAGAATGTAAAGAGTTTAAGAATGAAAGGAGACTGTCATTTTCAGCTTAATTCATATTAGACAGCATCAAAAACCTTCCCCATACAAAAATGTAAATATGGTGAATACATTTTAACAATCTTTTCCAATGTACATTTGTCCCTGCCGGAAAATAAGGGAAACTTTAAAGCCAAAAATGAAAAAGATGTTGAAAACCACTGTAAAAAATGGGCATTTACTTGTAGCAAACTTAAGTCATTCATTATTCTGTGCTACTTATTGCCTTGCTTTCTAATCATTACAAAGAGGACACGACATTTTGCCTTGAATCCACAAAGTTAACATTCCTAATTTAGACTGTAGCATAAAACACAAAAGGCTACATTCTCAGTAGTTAGGTTGATTAAAATAAAGGAAAATAATAAGGAAATCTATTTGGATTGGTCCACACTCTAATTGTGTACTGTCTTAGTCATTCGGGCTTCTATAACACAATACCATAGACTGGATGGCTTATATATTGATTTATTTGTCTATTTTTCCACCAATACCACTCTTTCTTGATTACTATAGCTTGATAATAAGTCTTGAAGTAAGGTTGTGTCAACCTTCCAACTTTCTCCTTCTCCTTCAACACTGTGTTGGCTATTTTGGATCTTTTACCTGTCTATATAAATTTTAAAACCAGTTTTTCAATCCACACAATAATTTGCTGGGATTTTTACAGGGACTGCGCTGAATCTATAAGTCAAGCTGGGAAGAACTGACATCTTGACAATATAGAGTCATGAAAATGGAATGAAAGGCAAGGACATACAACATTAACAATATTCTCACAGAAAAGGATAGTGGTCCAATCTATCATAGATAAACTCTCCTGTGGAAGTGAAATAGATGGACTACTCTATAACAAATTTTTATGTGGTAAGAAAAACCTAGAAAATAAAACCCAACATGGATACCAACACGAGTGTAGTGCAATGTCTTACATGAAGACAAATGCAGACATTCTAAATAAAATACTATCAAGTCAAATTCATGCAGCACAGAAATGCAAGATGGTTCATATCTAAGAACATAAATGCCTCTCCAATTATTTAGTTCTTCTTTTATTTTGTTTATCAGAGTGTTGTAACTTTCCTCATATAGATCTTGTACATACTTTGTTAAATTTATACCTAAAAATTTCATTTTGGGACTGCTAATGTAAGTGGCATTGTGTTTTAATTTCAAATTCCAGTTGTTCATTTCTTATATACAGGAAATCAACCGAGTTTTATATATTAATCTCATATCTTGTAACTTTAGTATAATTGCTTATTAGGCCCAGGAGTTTTTTTCCTTCCCAATCAGTATATCTTTTATTTTGGTTTCCTTTCATATTGTATTAGCGAGCATTTTCAGTATGCTGTTGAAAAATACTGCTTAAAGGGGACATTCTTGCCTTGTTCTTGGTTTTAGTGGGGAAATTTCTAGTTTCTTACTGTTGAGTATGATGTTAGTTCTAATATGCAGATATTCGTTATCAAGTTAAGGAAGTTCCCTTCTATTCCTAGTTTACTGAGAGTTTTTAATCATGAATGGGTATTGGATTTTGTCAAATGTTTCTTCTGCATCAATTGACAGGATCGTGTGATTTTTTTTTCTCCTTTGGCCTTTTGATATGATGGATTATATGACTTGATATTTTTAAAGAAATGGAAGAAACTGGAAAGCAAGTTAATGTGTGAAAGAAGCCAATCTGAAAAGTCTATATACTGTATTCTAAATATATGATATTCTGGAAAAGGAAAAACTATAGAGACATTAAAAAATATCAGTAGGTTGACAGGAGTTACAGAGGAAGCAGGGTTGAATAGGTGGAGAACAGAAAAATTTTAATGCAATGAAACTGCTCTCTATGATATTATAATGGTGGAAACATGTCATTGTTCATTTGTGCAAATATACATAATGTACAACATCAATATTAACTATGGACTTTCGGTGATAATGATGTGTCAATGTAGGTTCAATGGCTGTATCAAATGTACCACTTTGCTGGGGGACTTTGTTAATGGTGGAGGGAGGCTATTCACGCATGTATAGGGGAAAGGGGTAAATGATAAAGCTTTCCTCCTTCTTTTCAATTTTACTGTGAACTGAAAACTGTTCTAAAAAGATAAAGTCTAAAAAAAGAATAATCACAAAGAAAGCAAAAGAAAAATAATAAATATGAGTAGATAATGAAATTAAACAAATAATATGAAATAAAGAGTTGGCTTTTTGAAAAGACTAATAAAGGCTGGGCGTGGTGGCTCAAGCCTGTAATCCCAGCACTTTGGGAGGCCGAGGCAGGCAGATCACCTGAGGTCAGCAGTTTGAGACCAGCCTGGCCAACATGGTAAAACCCTGTCTCTACTAAAAATACAAAAATTAGCCGAGTGTGGTGGCATGTGCCTGTAGTCCCAGCTATTCGGGACGCTGAGGCAGGGGAATCACTTCAACCTGGGAGGTGGAGGTTGCAGTGAGCCGAGATTGCACCATTGCACTCCAGCTTGGGCGACAGAGCGAGACTCCATCTCAAAAAAAAAAAAAAAAAAAAGACTAATAAAATAAGCAAAGCACAGCAAGATTAACAAAGAACAAACCAAAGGAAGAAATAATCATTTGAAATTTTAAAATAGGGAGAATATGTAGAAGCAGCAGAAATTTAAAAATGAGAATTTTATATCAACTTTAGGACAAAGATACAAACAAAATGGAGAGTTTTCTAGATAATTATAATTTAATTTATTCAAAGTGGTTCAGAAATAAATTTTTAAGATCCACATAGACCTATAATTATTAAAGTAATTAATATCTTTTGAAAAATCTAATTTAAAAGAGAAAAATAATTTTGTAGGTGATTTCTATCAGACATTAAAGAGAAATATAATTTTAATTTTTGATGATGTGTCAGTTCATTTATGCTATAGTTGCAAAAAATCTCAAACGTGTCAGTGATCTGCAACAACAAAGATTTTTTTCTCATATAAATTGTGTGTCCAATCCCAATGCTAATGCACAAGGAATACTCTCAGGGACAGAGAGAGTGTAAGTCAAATAATAACAGGTAAGGACACACGATCAATATACTCACAAGGAAAAGTGGTAGTCCAATCTACCAGATGAACTCACCCATGGAAGGGAAATAGATGAACTACACTATAACATATTTTATGTGGTGAGAAAAACCTAGAAAGAAAATACCGACATGAACACGGACTCAAGGTTAAGTTGTAGTGCAATATCCTTCAAGAAGACACATGCAGACATTCTAAATAAAATATTATCAAGTCAAATGCATGCAGCACAGAAATTCAGGATGGTTTATCATGACAAAATATATTAATATAATCAACAAAACTAATAGATAAAAAGAAAAAAGTGTATCTCAGTAACAGAAAAAGACTTTCTTAAAAGTCACCGCTCATTTATGATTAAAAACTCTGGGAATCTAGGAATAGAAAGTTCTTGAACCAGATATACCAAAAGAATAAAGAAACATTACACTTAATAATGAAACATTAAGTATAATGTCTTTAAAATCAGAAACAAAACAAAGGTACTCATCAGTCTTTTTTTAAATTGTTTTATGGATCTAGCCAGCAAGCACAGTAGGAAATAAATAATACGAAATTTCTAAAGCAAGAAACAAATCTGGCATTACTTGCCAGAATATGATGCTCCACATAACAAAATCAAGAAACTTAACAATTATTATAACCAATAATTTTAGCAAGATTGCTTTATAACAGACCAACAAAGAAAATTAGTTTAATGTCAATACTTCAGCAACAAACTGGTCCATAAAATAAATTTTTAAAGTATTTAATTTAGAATAACTTCCAAAAGTAAAAATTACCTTGAAATAAATTCAAAAAATGGGTGTCATAATGATGCACAGCACTTAAAATATTTTATTGGAAGAAATTAAAGATGTAAATAAGTAGAGATAATTTCAAACACAGGGAAATTCAATATTGTGAAGATGACAGTTTCCTCAAAATTAATCTATGCATTCAACATAACTCAAACGATGTTTCACCAATGTTTTGTTTTGTTTTTACTTTTTATAGTATAGCAAGCTAATTATAAAATTAGCATGGAAAACAAATTTCTAAGAGTCATAATGACAGTTTTAGAGAACATGGTAAATTACCTGGGTATTGAGTAAGCATGTAACAGGATCTGCCACGTGTGTTTGCCAGATTATATGAAGGATTTCTACAAATCAATAAAGAAAAATAAAAATGAATCTAGTATAAAATGTCAAAAGATATGAACAGGCAGTAGATAGAAAAGGTAAATAAATTGGTAAATATTAAATGTGAATAGATGCTCAATCTCAGTAGCAAAGAGGGAAGTGCAAATGAAAACTAACTTTAGATATTACTTCAAATCTCTGAAAACAGTGTTTTGATAAGAATAATAAATAAGATTTTTTTATTCCACTGGGGAAGGCAACTACTAAGAGCAATTAGCAATATCTAGCAAATCTGATGAGTTTATTATACCTGCTACTCAGAAAGCACATTTATAGGTATATACAGCAAAGAAATGATCATACACATTCATAAGGAGACATTTTTAAAATAGCAACAATAGAAAAATATATTAACAACTTAAATGCCTATCAAAAGAACAGGTAAATAAAATTCGACATTATCATATATCAAATGTTAAATGACAGTGAAAATGAATTCTTAGCAACTGAAAATTCATTATGGATAAATCACAAATATGTTAAGCAAAGACCTATATACTCAGTGATTTCATTTATATAGAAATGGAAACATTCAAAATGAGTCTATGTACTACTTACGAATACATACACATTTAGCAAAAATGTAAAGAAATAAATGAGATTGATAAATATTAAAATTGTATTAATAGTTTCCTCTACAGGAAAAATTTGATTATTTTATGTCTTAAATAGTGGGAATATGCATATTCTATATATCTATCTATCTTTTATGTAATTCTGCATGTCTGCAATATTTCATAATGATTTAAATAATAAATGGAAATTTGGTAGGTATCTTTACATGAAGTTCTAAGTGAAAAAGAAAGTGGGAACAAAATTGGCGGAGCAGTGAAAACAATGGATTACTTGACCTCAAAACCAGTTTCACTCTCACCTCTGCCTCTGCCTCTGACTAGACTGTTTTGAAAACTTGATAACATTTTTCACCTCTTCAAGCATGTTTGAAAGGAGAGCAAGATCCAAGTACAGGCAAAGGCTTTAACTTTTGATATGAGAAAATATTCTTCAAAGTCAGGAAAAAAATGACATAATTTTGATGAATATAGTTTGAACTGCCCAGCATAATATTTTAACTTTCTGACTAGAAAACACAATGAGACTATGCCATAAATAAATGGTTGCGTTCAAGCGTCATTTTCATTATGCTACAGTGAACTTCGTGTGTGATTATTTTTTCTCATTTTTTAGGCCTGCACTATATACTGCTAAGTCAATTTGTGGATTTAAGTAGCAGGTCAATTCTATCAAATGCTGCTGGGGCACTGAGTAAATTGAGGACAATGGCAACAGGAAAGCCACCTCTGGCCTTGACAAAGCAATTTCGATGGAGTAGGTAGATGAATTAGGAAGCAAAGCTGAAGAAGCATTGAAAAGTAAAAGGAAAGTGAATGAAAAGAGAAGATATGTGGAAGTAGTTCAGGGATGAAGAAGAAGAAAACATAAGCTGGTAGCTGGAGAGCAATGAGGGATTCAGGGACGTTTTCTTGTTTTGTATTTAATGGAAATTAGAAGAGGATGCTTTTATGCTGATTCAGTAGAAAAAGAAAAGTTGATGACGTGGATGTTCCACAACTGTTTCAGATTCGACACTTCCGGTATTCAGTTACTCATCATCCCACTTCTCTCCCCTCTCTTCAATCAGTCTATCCTGATTTCATCCCCAAATCAATGTATAGATCCTCCTCCTACAGTCTTCTAAACCAAAAGTCACCACAGAGTGCCTCTTCTTTAGCATTTTCCATTTGCAGTCCATCACTAAGTGCTACAAACTTTACCTTCTATATTAAAAACAGTCTTCTCCTTTTCCCCATTCTAGTGCAAATGTCCTGATTTAGACAACCACTCTCTCTCAGATGCATACATTTTATGGCTTCTATTTGATCTCCACCTCTAGTGATACTCTGTAAAATCTACCTTCTATGTTGTGCCAAATCACTCTCCAACACACATGTCAATCACCTGCTTAAAATCCTCTTATGGTTTCCCAACAACCAAGCCTAATCCCTAAGCTTAAGATTTTGGGACATTCTATGAGTAGTCTTCAGCAATAGTTCTACTTATATATCCTGGCACACCCTACACTGTTTCAAACCTCCAACTAATTCTTGGCTAAAACTGCCCCCATTTGACCTTCTTGCTATTTTTTAAAAATTCAGGTCAATAATCATCTCCCCCCAGAAGTTTCTGCCTTCTCAACGTCATCATCCTGAACCCTTCCTCTATGCTTCTATGGTAGGCACAATCCTAATATGATCCCATAAGATTTTCTGCCTAATTCCCAGGACTGTGAATATGATAAGAATTCATTCAGATTATGTTAATTAATATAAGTAATTTTTCAGATGTAGTTAAAGCTACTAATTAGTTGACTGTGAGTTAATAAAAGAAGAAATTATCTAGGTGGGGCATAATCCAGTCACATGAACCCTTTAAATAGCAAAGAGTTTTCTCTTGCTGGTGGCAGAAGAGGAAGTCAGTGAGAGTCCAAGAATGGGAAGGATTCAAAGCATCATTGCTGACTTAAAGATAGGAAAGGGGACCACATCATAAACAACAGGGCAGGCCTCTAGAAGCTAGAGTGACCCCCAGCTGACAGCCAACAAGGAAACAGAAACCTCAGGCCTACTGTACCACCACAAGGAACTAGATCCTGCGAGAAACTTGAATGAGCTGGGAAGTGGATTCTCTCCTAGACCTTCCAGATAAGAGCCCAGACTGGCTGATACCTTGATTTTTGGCCTTGTGAGACCCTAAGAAGACAATTCAATCAAGCTTGCTGAGACACATAACTTACAGAACTCCAAGATAGTACATATGTGCTGTTTTAAGGTGCTAAGTTTGTGGTGATTTGTCACAAAGCAATTGAAAACCAGTACAACTCCATAGCTTCTTATGTTGACTCCTTTGTACTTTATGCTTAGAGTGGGTGCTTGCTTCCCAATTAGTTTGTGAGCTTTTTAGGATAGAAAATATGTGTTAAGTGACATTTGTATTCCCAGCATGTATTAATAGCACAGTACTTGGCCCAACACATTTGAGGGGGATTACTGTCAATGAGTCCATGGGAAGAAAACATTGAGATAGCGTTTTGATTGGAGTACAAGGAGTTCATGGGGGATGGGGAGGATAGAGGTAACATCCATGAAAGATAAAAAGCAGAAGAAGCTGAACTGACCATTGAAAGCTTTCAGCCTGTAATGCAGATCTACAACCCAGAGCAATGAGTCTGGAGCTCCAGAACAATGAGCCCCCATGACAGGAGTCTCATGTTGGGCAGAAATGGCCAGGTCTAGAGTATCCCCATCCAGTAATTGGATGGGGGCTGCCCAGGAAGATCATTGTCTTGGCTTGAAAGCTGAGGTGAATCCTGAAGGTGCTAACAGCTGGAAGCTGTCAGCCAACTGCACTTCTTCCAGGTGAATATGCAAGTTCTTCCTGGAAGAAAAATCTAAGCAGCACATATCGACAGCTGCCACTGTAAAAAACATCACTATCTCTTAGGAACATAATGTAAGCTCTATTCATCAAAGATGAACTATAATGTTTTCTTCCAGAAAGAATACAATGAAGAAAAGACTCCAAAATGATAATATCATGCCTCTAAAATTTAGTTAAGAATCTCACTATTTTACAGCCAAAGTTGTAATGATTATACAAGCTTTGATATTGATGGTTGTGTTTCTTCCAGAGCAGAGAGTTATTAGTCAATTATAACTTTCTCAAGGTTTTGGCAAAGAAAAATATTTTTACCTCAAGGGCATATGTTCAGCACAGTGAAAAATGTGTTTTAGTAAACACCAATGATTACTTTTAAAAGAGTTTGGTTTTCTTAGTGTCATTCAAATGAAAATTTAAAAAGAAAACCCTATTTTCTTAGATTGCTCTGTCTGAATTCATGTATCTTTGTTCTTGAGGCTGTATTTCTCATTTATTTTAACAACTCTATGTGGAACTGAATAGGTGTGAATTCTGAGCAAAACTATTCAAAGCTTCCATTATCATTTCACAAGTGTCACAAATAATTATAAGTTGTTCTTTCATTTTTAAAGGAGAAGTTTGGCAATGTACTAAAGAAAGCATTATCTTCAAAGATTGCTGCCAAAACTTGTTCTTTGATGACTCTCATATTTGAGAGTATTGACATCATATCACTGGAAAATATGATAACTAAGGATACATTTTCCCCAAATCTCCTATATTGTTTTATACATGTGAATGTAAAAATTCCCAATACAAATTGTTCCCAGAAATATAGTGTTAGACTTAATTATAACAAATGACATTTTCACAATCATAAGCCTGAATGAGACTTAATGTCTTCTGATGTCTTTAGTGATATTGGTTTCCTGCCACCAACATCTCCCAAACCAACTTCTGGCTTGGGGTTTGGAAGAGATCCTAATTGCTATATTGAGGTTTAGTTCTATCATATTGGGCTTAACTACATGACCATAAAGTTTTAGTGGCATTTTAGAAATTAACACAATTTTTAGAGGTATAACACATCTGAGAAAATTTTACCTTTAATCGCATTTACCAGAACTCATTCTAATTCTGGCTTCGATTTGCTGTTTCCTTACAAATCAGCAAAATAAAATATATCCACTTAAAGGAAAATGTACCAATTTTCCACATTCATCTTCAATAGTAGAGACAGAAGCCAACAGCTCTGCGAGAAGCCTACAGTCCTCCTTCTATCTGCCACATTTTGCTTGTATTTTTACTCTCCACACTTGGATGACTACATCAGTCTTCTGTTGGCTCAAATTTTAACACCTCCTCATGTGTGCTCACTCTCAGCGTATGGTCTTATTTTCTTTTATTTAGAAGAACAAGGCCATCAGAAGTTTTTTACAAGCTCCCATTTCCATTTCTGCAACCTGTCTACATTTGAACCCTTATATGTACACTGCCATTCCCATTGCCATTAAAGGAACTGCCTTCCCTCCCATTGCCATAGATGAACTGCCTTATCTCCTCTATAAGCCAAATCTCCCACCGATGTTCTGGTTCCCTTCCCCTGTAGCTTCAGCAATGCTCCCCTTTCTTCTGCCATAAATTTCACTCCCCACTAAATTATTCACATCAATATAGAAATGTGATGTTTTATCTTCCTTTCAAGAGAAACAACTTCCTAAAAGCATATAGGATATCGCTGTTTACTAGAATATAGCATATCTCCATCTACTTTCTCTCTTATCTTCCTCACCAATCAAGCTTTTGTTTCTACTACACTGAAACAGCTCTGGTGAAGGGCATCAACAATCAATTTTCAGTTCTCATCTTAACCTATAAACAGAATTTGTCATAGTTGATATTTTCTCAGATGCCTTCTTCACCTATCTTCTCGGTCTCCCTCTTCCTTGGTTCTCCTCTCATCACATTAGCTGCCTTATCTCGGTCTCTTGCTGTTTTCTCCCCATCTTATATATTTCTAATGTTGGAGTACCCAGGTTCAAGTCCCGGGATAGTATTTCTTTTTCTATCTATACACTTATTAAAATATCTCAGCTACTCTGAAAGCTACAATACTACCTATATTCAGAGGATCTCCATATTGTACCTTATGTCTAGATCTCTCACAAAACTTTGGAATGTTTTGTACAGCTGCTTACTCCCCATCTACAGTTGGATGTTTAATGGGAATTTCAAATTTGCCACGTACAAACTGAATCTTGGCCTTCTCCCTTCATGAAAATTGATCTTTGAAAACCCCCAATTCAGTCCTTGGCAACCTCATTTTTCTACTTGCAGCTAAAAATCTTAATTTTGTTGCTTCTTGTTTTTATACTCACCATCAGTCTGTCATCAAACCCTGTTGACTTAACTTCAAATATGTTCAGAATCTGCAATTTTTTATGACCTCCATTGCTACTACCCTAGTGCAAAGCTACCATCATTCCTCCCCTGAGTTTTTACAGCACTCTTAACTAGTCACTTGCTTCCAGCCTTGAACCTCCACAGCTTATTCTTAACCTAAGCAACATCATATTTCTTCTCTGGTCAAAACCCTAGAAGAGTTTCCCATCTCACATGTACCATTCAGGGTTCTCCAGAAAATTGAACCAGTAGGAGATGATAGATAGATAGATAGATAGATAGATAGATAGATAGATAGATAGATAGATAGACAGATAGACAGATAGATAGACAGATTAGATAGATAGATAGATGATAGATAGATAGATAGATAGATGATAGATAGATAGATAGATAGATAGATAGATAGATAGATAGATAGATAGATAATACAGAGAGAGAGACTTCAAGGAATGGGCTCATGTGATTATCGGGGCTGGTAAGTCTGAAATCTAAAGGACACTCTGGTGTGCTAGAAATCAGGCAAAAGTCAATATTGTAGTTTTGAGGCAGAATTTTTTCACCTCCAGGAAATCTCAGTTTTTGCTCTTGAGGCCTTTTCATCCTGGAGACCCACCATATTGATACAGACAGGAAACAGGGAAATACTGGGTAAAAGAGGGCAGTTCCCCAGCAAAGGCCCTGCCCCTAAGCCTGGAAACTCGCAGCCCTAAATGGGAACAGGCATTCCTGTTTTCATGACTGAATATTGCCCTTTGGCCCACCACACTTCCCTATCCTGTACCCATATAAACCCCAAACTCCAGGCTCCATTAGCAGACGAGCAGATGAACAGATGTACAGAAGAGCAGAGACGCAGAGAAGCAGCTCAGCAGAGAAGGAGAGAAGAGTCTGAACGTCAAGTGGAGTTCAGCTGGAGACAGTCAGAGAGGTCAGCTATGGGACAGCCAAACTCCAGAGGAAGATCATCTTCCCACTCCATCCCCTTTCAGCTCCCCACCCATCCCATTAAGAGCCAACTCCATCATCCAATAAAATCCCCATATTCACTATCCTTCAACTCTGTGTGTGACCTGATTCTTCCTGGACACCAGACAAGAACCCAGGTACCAAGAGGGCACTGGTTAACACTTAAGCCATCTGTGGATGGCAGAACTGAAAGAACATGGTAGCACACCTATTGGGGCTTCAAGAGTCACATACCCACATCCCTAGATGCCACCATAGGGCTGGACCCCAGACACATTTGCCCTGGCTCTTGCACCTGCCCATTTGCATGCTCCCCCTCCTGTAAGGGGTTTGAGCAGTGGCGGCCAAACAGATGAGCAACATTTCTGTTACACATCCTGAGAGGGGAGTCAGGGAGCAGAGAACTCTCCTGTTTCAGTATGATCAAGGATAATCTCCTGTACTTAAAGTCAGCTGATTGTAGATGTTAATCACACCTACGGAATAACTCCCCAATAGCACCTAGATTGGTGTTTCATTAAATAATTAGGTACTATAGCCTACTTAAATTGTCACATAAAACAAAGCATCATATCAAACAAAGCCCCAAATTTCCTTAAAATTTCCTATAAAGTTCCATATAATCTGGCCTGTGTTATCTCTGTCTCCATCTCTTTTCATTCTTCTTCATATTCACTCTGTTCCAGTTGCACTGTTCTCCTTGCAATTGCTCAAACTTACCAAGTAGGTTTTTTTCTTTAGAAATTTTTGTTTTGCTCTCTGAAATATATATCCCCTAACGGCCTCAACTTGCTCAGATTTTGCTCAAAATCTCCCTTCTTCCCTTTACAACTTTATCACCCTTCATAACACTCATCACAATCAGACATGTAACACATTTACACGCTTCTGTGTTCGTTGTCTATCTCTTTCCACTAGGATCTAAGCTTTAGGAGGGCAGGGATCTTTGTCTATTACGCTCACAGAGAACAGTGTCTGAAACATAATAATCTGCTCAATTAATGCATGTTTTTAAAGATATCACAAAGATTTCTATGCTTATGCTGAAGCATTTCCAATAAGTGTAGTCTAAGGGCATTGGATTGTAGATTTTAAAGCCTGAGTTCTAATGGCAGCTCTGCCACTCACCTTACTTCCTCTTTGGTAAGTCGCTTAACTACTTCAGTGTACAGAGTTCTCCAACTGTGGAACAAACGTACTGAATGAGGTTCTCATCAATTTACAAACCCCATCTTGTTCCTTTTCTCTATATCTTACTTTAAATTTAAATAGGACCTCACATTATATTACAAATGATATTACAGTGACATTGTAAATATATACAAGTTATAATACAGGGATATTACAGGTCAACAGGTTGAAAAGCCTATGCATTACCTAACTATTAAAAAGTATAGTATAAACTATTCCCTCCTAATTGAGGAGGTATAAATGAAAACC
Source organism: Hylobates moloch (assembly GCF_009828535.3). Classification (NCBI taxonomy): domain Eukaryota; kingdom Metazoa; phylum Chordata; class Mammalia; order Primates; family Hylobatidae; genus Hylobates; species Hylobates moloch. The sequence goes on along the minus strand of NW_026652279.1, from coordinate 54,851,512 downwards.
AACATGGTGCTTGTTTTATTTATGCCACCAAATTAAGAATGTCTTTTCAGATGTTACCCAACCTCATTCCAATGTTATAAACACATGTCCATATATTACTTATAATGCCTTGCATACCTGGAGGGCCAACTATGGATTTCAGAAGCTGAAAGGTCCATCTCTTCATAAAGACACCACTTTTTCTTCCTCCATACTTGAGAACATTCTGTTCTCTGTGAAATGTAATGTAAAAAATGTTGTCATTCTGGTTTAGAGCTCTAAAATGGGGTCAAGAAACCATTCTAGGAAGACCACCTGCATGACCTGCAACCTTGTAAAGCAGTGTTGTAGGAAGAAACCAGGTTCTCGTCACATGACCAGGAAAGATTAGACTCACAGACATAGAAGGGTGAGGAGTGGAATTTATCAGGTGAAAAGGAAAAAGAAAATACAACTCAGCAAAGTGAGATGGAGTCCTGCTAACAGGATCTCCACCTCAACAGATTAAATCCCAAGTTACTATCCAGGAACAGGAGAGGCCAGGCTCCTCCCCACTGCAAAAGGCATGAATTTCCTGAGGCTCCACCACATCCTCACAGTGTGCAGGCTAGTTGGCGATTCTCTGGGGACCCGTTTTTACTTGGTTGTCTCAGCAGGAACTTGTCTTAAACCTTTAAAGTGGGCCAAACTGCCATGACCACAACATCCTGGAAAACGGCTGACTTTTGACACTGCTGCAACTCCTGAACAGTGACAACCAATGAACGATGGAGTCAGGTATTATTTTGATAATTCTTTCAAAATAACTTATGCAATCACTTTCAGCATTCTGTTAAAAGTTCCCGTTCTCCAGAGCCCTCAGAAATGATGCCGCATATCTACAACTATCTGATCTTTGACAAACCTGACAAAAACAAGAAATGGGGAACGGATTCCCTATTTAATAAATGGTGCTGGGAAAACTGGCTAGCCATATGTAGAAAGCTGAAACTGGATCCCTTTCTTATACCTTATACAAAAATTAATTCAAGATGGATTAAAGACTTAAATGTTAGACCTAAAACCATTAAAATCCTACAAGAAAACCTAGGCAATACCATTCAGGACATAGGCGTGGGCAAGGACTTCATGTCTAAAACACCAAAAGCAATGGCAACAAAAGCCAAAATTGACAAATGGGATCTAATTAAACTAAAGAGCTTCTGCACAGCAAAAGAAACTACCATCAGAGTGAACAGGCAACCTACAGAATGGGAGAAAATTTTTGCAACCTACTCATCTGACAAAGGGCTAATATCCAGAATCTACAATGAACTCAAACAAATTTACAAGAAAAAAACAAACAACCCCATCAAAAAGTGGGCAAAGGACATGAACAGACACTTCTCAAAAGAAGACATTTATGCAGCCAAAAAACACATGAAGAAATGCTCATCATCACTGGCTATCAGAGAAATGCAAATCAAAACCACAGTCAGATACCATCTCACACCAGTTAGAATGGCCATCATTAAAAAATCAGGAAACAACAGGTGCTGGAGAGGATGTGGAGAAATAGGAACACGTTGACACTGTTGGTGGGACTGTAAACTAGTTCAACCATTGTGGAAGTCAGTGTGGCGATTCCTCAGGGATCTAGAACTAGAAATACCATTTGACCCAGCCATCCCATTACTGGGTATATACCCAAAGGACTATAAATCATGCTGCTATAAAGACACATGCACACGTATGTTTATTGCGGCACTATTCACAATAGCAAAGAGTTGGAACCAACCCAAATGTCCAACAACGATAGACTGGGTTAAGAAAATGTGGCACATATACACCATGGAATACTATGCAGCCATAAAAAAGGATGAGTTCATATCCTTTGTAGGGACATGGATGAAACTGGAAAACATCATTCTCAGTAAACTATCGCAAGGACAAAAAACCAAACACCGCATGTTCTCACTCATAGGTGGGAATTGAACAATGAGAACTCATGGACACAGGAAGGGGAACATCACACTCCGGGGACTGTTGTGGGGTTGGGGGAGGGGGGAGGGACAGCATTAGGAGATATACCTAATGCTAAATGACGAGTTAATGGGTGCAGGAAATCAACGTGGCACATGGATACCTATGTAACAAACCTGCACATTGTGCACATGTACCCTAAAACCTAAAGTATAATAAAATAAAAAATAAAAAAATAAAAAAGTTCCCATTCTCCTTCCTTTCTTTGGGACACAACTTGCCTTCTAGTTGCATCTGGTCTCCTGAATTGCAATTCCTAAGACCCCAGTAAACACCCTGTCTTACTGCTTTGCACTCTGGTCTTCTTGGTTACATCTCCTTGATTTCTATATAATCTTTTTTCATATTTTATTTTCCCCTCTTCATGGTTCCTGAATGCTTATTCTCTTTATGAAGTGAAGCAGCAGTTGCACCTTGTTTGATGGTACCGCAAAGCCCTATGAATCCAATCTACAGGGCTCTTTAGGTTTGCCTACTTTTCTTTACAGGAAGTAATGACAAGGGTCACTAATTGGCACTTTTAGCAATCTTCAGTGACCCACTTTCTATTTCTTCTCTCTCTCACTTCAAGACAGAAGTGTGAGTATTCATTGTCCATAAGACTCTAAATCCATGTAGTTAATACTTTACAACCCTTAACCACAATCAATATTAGAGACTTGTACAACACGACAGTGCATTTTCTCTTGCCCAGGAAGCTTTCATTTCCTATGAGAGAGAGAAAATGATGAATCCTGTATAATCAATATTTCAGATGTTGAGTTTCTCTAAACCTTTCAGCTCTAGGAAAGGAACCAAGTCAGTTATAACCATCATATAAGTTTTTACAGGGTTTTGCTTTCCCTGGCTTAATAATAAATTAAATTTCTAAAATATCTAGGATGAAAAGACTCATAGCTAAAATTCAAAAGTTCAGCTTAGTTCTGACTGCAATCGTAGGCACAAGTATATTAGTGCTAATGCAGAAGAAATGCATGCAGACCAATTAGAGGGAAAAATCTAAGAAAGAACACAGCCACAAAAGACTTTCATTGAAGTTAATCTCGTAATAGAGAAAATGGTTACGTGGCAAGGCAAATTGAAATACTCATTAACAATGCAACTGTGCTTGACAAGGGAATCTTGGCCTTTCTGGAAATTTAGACCAGTCCTTTGAACTCTGACCACTATATCTCCATAATACCACAAAAAAAAAAGAAAAAAATTGCCTCTTTTAAGATTGAAAACATACATCGTTAATTCTAGGTTCCCAATTTTACCCTTTGAACTTACATAGAATTAGTAAAACTAAGGCTCTAGAGAAACAGTTTTCAATGTTGAAAACTAATTCAACATTGTTTCTAGTGCTTCAAATCCTTGAACACTTTTGCAAAACACAGGCCATATTTGGATGCCTACTAAGGTCAAGCCCCTATCCTAGCTGCATTACATGTGTTATCTCAATTAAACATCACAGAAAAACTGCAGGTAGGCGTTATGATTCACATTTTATGGATTAGAAAACTAAGATTCAGAAAGGTTAAGACAATTTACACAACGCTATGCAGCTAGTTAGTGAGAAAACTCAAATGCTATTTTGGTCTATCAGATTCCACAGTTAATGTTCTTTCTTTTCATTATTTGTTTATAATTTTTATGTATACATAATAGTTGTACATATAATGGGGTGCATGTGATATTTTGATACAAGTATACAATGGATAATGATCAAATCTGGCTAATTGGGTTATCCATCACCTCAAAAACCTACCATTTCTTTGTGTTGGGAACATTCCACATCTTCGTTACCGAAATGAACTGACATCCACTTGCCTGGTGCAGTAAAGCCAAACATCCAACACCAAAGTTTTGCAGTAGGAAAAAGGAAAGTATTTATTTTCAGGGTGCCAAGCAAGGAGAATCAGACAGGTCATGCTTAAGACTTGACCTCCCTGATGGCTTACATGTAAGGACTTCTAAAGGCAGGGAGGCAGAGGTTACAGGCAAAGTCATAAATCAATACCTGGAGGCTATACATTGGATTGTCCTAAAAAGGCAGGATATCTTGAAGTGGGGGCTTTCGGGTCATAGGTAGATCAAAAGACTTTCTGATTTGCAATTGATAAAGGGAGAAAAGCTTTGTTTAAAAATTTTGGGTCAGCAGAAAGAAAGGTTAGGTCTGGCCTGTGGGTATGACTTCCTCTAGGCCCCTAAGGAAGAAATTTAAAACAAAGAACAGAGGTCGAGACTGTAGTCCTTTCTTACCCCTTATCTGAGGTCTACATGCCAGTGGATCCATCTGGTGGGATCTGGGTTTCTTAGAGACAACTCAGGGACATATATTAAGATGTTATCTTTAGTTTCCATAGGGAACCAAACATCTAGTGACTCTAATTTCCATGGCTATTGTTTCTTAAAACAAAACAAAAGCTACTATTACCTTCTTGTTTATCAGGTTGATCATTTACTTCTCAAGGCTAGTTAGGTGCCTGAAATTTCCCTTGAAGAAACTCAATATTTTCATTTATTCTTGTGCTTCAGTAGGGGCAGCAGCAGGCCTCTGTGAGGGGGTCCTTGCCCCATCTCATCTTTCTTCTAGATATTTCAAAATATACAATAAATTAGTTAAACATAATTGCCCAATTGTGCTACCAAAGACTAGATCTTATTCTTCCTACCTAATTGTATTTTTGTACTCATTAACCAATCCCAAAATGTCCATCAATGGATGAATGGATAGAGAAAATGTGGTACACATACACAACAAAATATTATTTAGCCATAAAAAAGAATGTAATCCTGTCATTTGCAGCAACATGGATAGAACTGGAGGATATTATGTTAGGTGAACTGTCAGCCACGGAAAGACAGTATCACATGTTCTCACTCATATGTGGGAGCTAAAAAACAATTGATGTCTTGGAGGCAGTAAATAGAATGGTAGTTGATGTCCTTTCTACTGAGCAGCATAAAAATGAGTCACAACTGAGACTGAGTTAGAGGAAACACTTTTTTTTTTTTTAACATCAGAGACTTGGGAATCAACCAGCTAGGACTGCACCTGACAAAACAGTCTCTGGACTGCTTTCCCAGATTACAAGGAAGCAGGGCCTAGGACCCCAGTAGAAGAACCCAGAGAGATGGTCAAAGGAAAACTTTCTAGGCCTAGATGTTCAGGGGCAAGATTGGTGAGGAAGAAGCGAATCATTAACAGTGACCATTTGATCACTAAAATAAGTGTCATTTGCTCCATGGATGTGTGTTTCGATATTTTGCATCCAGTTTATTGATAATGTAATAAGGAAACTAAAACGTGCACAGTACTTCAGAGTTCACATCGTGTTTTATGACTGACCACCTCTCTATATACCCACAACAATCCTGGAGTCATGTATGACGTACTTTTAGAGTCTTTAAAGAATATGACATACTTTGTAGAATCACTGTCAATTTTGGGCAGCCTACTGTATACTAACTACTCCACCAGTAGTTCATACATTACCAAATTATATACTCATAACACCCGTTAGGAAGAAACTTAGGTATGATTTTACTGTCCCCCAAATCAAGAAGCTAGTAAGGTAAAATCAAAGCAAAAATAAGTAATTAAGTAAGTAAATAAATAAATAAATAAATAGGGGGAAGAAACAGTGGCTTCATTTTAATTTAAAAAAGAAAAGTGATGTGCTATATGAAGGCAACTCAGTATACTCTCCCAGCACCCCATTTCAGTCACATTGCTGGCCTTAAGCATCTTCTACATAGAATTCTGGGCTCCCACTGAGCAGAAAAGGCTCAAATTGAAGCCTGATTCCAAATCTAGAATTAAAATTAAATCAATTGCATTTGTATTAGTTTCATATATTACTACAACATTTTACCCAAAACAATACAAATGTATTATCTTCCCTTTCTGGAAGTCAGAAGTTTGAAACAGGGCTTACTAGGTATAAAATCAAGGTGTTGGCAGGGCTGCATTCCTTTTGGGGGCTCTTTTTAATATGAAAGATGATAAAAAATACTTTTGATTATAACTTAACAAAGTTCTTAATATATTTCCGAGGAGCAAAATTTTTTAACTTGACATCTAAGAAAGGGTCCACATTTGGGCTACATAATAAAATAAACCAAAACAACACTTGATGAGTGGAGAAACAAACTACCATAGCAAAAGTAAATGCCATAAAATTTAAGGCACAAAGAGATGAAAGAAGATGTATGTCATAGACCCATCAGCTTCAATGTTAGGCTTTTCCATCTTCTAGCTAGGTGACTATAGCTAACTTACTTAAGAAATCTGTGCTGCTGGAAACCATCATTCTGAGCAAACTATCGCAAGGACAGAAAACCAAACACCGCATATTCTCACTCATAGGTGGGAATTGAACAATCAGAACACTTGGACACAGGGTTGAGAACATCACACACTGGGGCCTGTCGTGGGGTCAGGGGCTGGGGGAGGGATAGCATTAGGAGAAATACCTAATGTAAATGACGAGTTAATGGGTGCAGGAAATCAACATGGCACATGTATACATATGTAACAAACCTGCACGTTGTGCACATGTACCCTAGAACTTAAAGTATAATAATAATAAAAAAAAGAGCACATGGAAAAAAAGAGAAAAAAAAGAAATCTGTGCCTATTTCTGTGTTTCATATGTAAAATGGAGACTGTTCTAATATCACAGCTACGTTTTACAGTTGTTGTGAGGATTAGAGATCATACCACTTCCGGCCGGGCACGGTGGCTCACGCCTGTAATCCCAGCACTTTGGGAGATGGAGGCGGGTGGATCATGAGGTCAAGAGATCAAGACCATCCTGGCCAACGTGGTGAAACCCCGTCTCTACTAAAAATACAAAAATTAGCTGGGCATGGTGGCAGGCGTCTGTAGTCCCAGCTACTTGGGAGGCTGAGGCAGGAGAATAGCTTGAACCCAGGAAGCAGAGGTTGCAGATCACGCCACTGCACTGCAGCCTGGGCGACAGACTGAGACTCCTGTCTCAAAAAAAAAAAGAAAAGAAAAGAAAAGAAAAGAAAAGAAATCACACCACTTCCACCCCTATCACAGGGCTTGGTGCATGGCAGTTACTTGGTAAAGGGTAATTATTCAACTTTCACTTCTTTTAGTTCTGTTATTATTACACAAGAAACTCCCCATGCAAGGATGTTTTCCATTACATGGTTAAATGTGTAACAGTCCTATTCCTAAATGAAATTTGGCTTCAGGAGAGTTTCTGCAGGGCTAGAACTCTTTTCATACTAATACTTTACAAAATTGCCTGATGAACTGCCCAGTAACAAATTAAAGAAATGGTCGAGTTTTGACAATTAAATTACACAAAGCTCCAAATGCCGTATCACAAAACTAAAAATAGACAACACTGAAATGCTAATTCAGCTGAAGAAACACTGATAGCAAGATATACTGTCTGCAAGCTATAACAGGACATAAATAATCTCCTGACTTGAGTTAGAGGTCAATTTAATAAATGAAGTATATAGATCTTCATGTAAATATAATCACTGATCTCTTTTTCCAGTTCTGTGAGGTCATTAAGTAATTCTTGACATGACCATCCCACGTCACCATTAAAATGAAAAGGTTTCTGACCTAGCTGATCATACACAAATTACTTCAAACCTCAATTTAACTAGGATACACAGACCATAAGTTTTACAAAATATTATGCTAAATATCTAGCAGGTAATACATTCCCTATAAAATATAAATAAAGGCAACATAGAATATTATTTTATAAATTAAAAAGAAAAATATTTAGAGTTGTTGCTAGGAAATACTATTATTTTGATCATCAAAATACCTAATGCTGCATTTCTAGACTAACAATTCAACAAAACAAACATGTTTCTAGTAGAAAATCTATCAAACATCAAAGAAGGAGATTTTATCAATAAAACAAGAGGAAAAGCTTCTTGGTGTAATACCTGTGGCATACATTAAAATGTGCATATTTTGTTCCACAATCTATAACAAATCCCACCTGTAAAGTTTATAGCTTCTTTAACTAGATATGAAAACTGCAAACTCCACCCACAGGCTTCCATATTCATAAACAAAATAGATCAAAGCAATAATGATTTGTTCTTTTATAACATTGTTCCCTATGAGGAAATTACTTTATGGTTTCCTGTCTTATTCTTTTGAAATTTCAGTGAAAATCTGAAAACTTTTATTGCCATTTAAATTTCAGATTACAACTAACACATAAGATAGTGCCAGCCAAGGCAAATAAATTCCACCATTGCTAAAGACCCAGAGAGTCAGTACATGTTGCCAAAGGCCCTCCTGATTTCATCAGTGTGATTTCATCAGAGTCTTGGGATGAAGAATCAGAGAAAAGTTTATATTCCTATGGCTGCTAGAACACTGGGATTTTAATATAATCAAAGAATTAGGTCTTGAAGGATTTAGGATGGAAGCCTTTGGCTATCTACAACTCTAAGATTTTGAAGTCGGGAAAACTATTAAAATAAGAAGAATGTAAAATGACAAGTGCCTTGATGTGAGGCCTTTGCTGCACAATATGGTGTTAAATGAAGCTAACCAATTTCCACTTTGTAGTTTTGATAGAATATCCAGAGGGCTTTTTGAAAGTAAAACACAATGAAAGGAACAAAGGCTGAGTGACCATTTTATCAAGGGGCCCTTGGTTTACACGGTAGTTCAGTTTGGGCCAGTCAACATCAGAAAACTCAAGAAATACCAAAGAACTTCTCCTCCTCAGAATCTCATTTCATCTTTCACACAACAGCATACTTTAATGTGCATTTCATCATTTTTCTGAAGTTAGACTTCTCTTATTTTTCCATTCAAGAGAAAATATGACTGAGTCCATTTTGGACTATGGAAGCTTTAATATGCTATTATAATTATAATTTGCATATACCACGTTTGCTGAAAAATTGGATTAATTACTTCGTCAAAAAATATTTTCTGAGTATCTTTAATGTATTGTAATATATTGTGATATACGCTAAGTTCTTTTTTTTTTTTTTTCCTGATACAGGGTCTCAATCTGTCACCCAGGCTGGAGTGCAGTGGTTCATCATGGCTCAACACAGTCTCAACCTCCTGGGTTCAAGTACTCCTCCCACCTAGCCTTCCAAGTAGCAGAGATTACAGATGTAACCCATCATCCTGGCTAATTTTTATATTTTTTGTAGAGACAGGGTTTCTCCATGTTGACCAGGCTGGTCTCAAACTCCTAAACTCAAGTAATCCACCCACCTTGACCTCTCAGAGCGCTGAGATTACAGGCGTGAGCCACTGCCCCAGGCCAAACTATACTAACTTCTGAGAATAAAATAATTATCATGAAAAAGAATATTTCCTGTCCTCATGGAACTTATGGTCTACAGAAATAAATGATAAATGACCAATTATTCATTTCAAATGTGATAAGCAATATGAAACAGAACAGGCTATGATGAGAACTATTAATAGATTTGATTAAGTAGGGCCTCAGATAATGATTCCTAGAGAATAGATACATAAGCTGATTTTGAAGGATGAGCAGGATATTAGGGCAGAGGACTTGAAGCTGCAGTGAGGAGAAACAGGACTATTGTGGCTGAGCTATCAGGGCCCAGATTGGATTGAAGTATTGCAAGTTTGAGAACTGAAAGAACAGCAAAATGAGCAGAACCAAGAGTGAGGGGGTAATAGCATGATATAAGGTAGAGGGAGAAGCAGGAAGACATGCCAGGCCGAGAGGCCATATCAAACGTTTTACTTTTATCCTGAAAACAATGACAAATCATTAAAATATATTGAATAATATACAATCAAACTTATGTTTTTAATAGATAATTTTGGCTGCAATGTGAAAATGAGTCCATTATTTTTAATGAAGCATTTATTTTTCAAAAATTCATAGCATTTCCTCACACTACATAGCAATAGAAGATCAAAAGGAAAATGAGTGCAAAAGGTCAATGAAAAATAAATATACCCTAAATAAATCTGAATTCAGATGCAACTATGTGATTTGATGGAATATCGTAAATACAAGTATCGGACTCAAACTAGGATCTCTGTCAATAGAGTACAAACTCTGAGGCTGCAATTCATCTTTATTGTCCATCCACTAATTTATCCCCAGCACATAGAACTGGGTATGACAATAAGAAATCTTCAATAAATACTAATTAAATGAATGAATAAACAATCAAATAAAAATTTGTTTCCAATCACCTTACATTAGTAATAATTATATTCCCCATACTTTCCCTGATAATTTCCACCAATATCTTTTTATAGAGTCTTCTTCTACCACTCCTGCAAACTTAAGACAAAAGAAGGCAGTGGAGCTCAGTAAGAAGATGAGCATGGTGCAAAGTGGCATCAAATAACAATGAATTCATAGTCTGAAGGAAAAAATTCTAAGGGAGTATAAGATACAAAGAGAATGAATTAGTTTAGGGCATTACATCCTTATCTAAAGAGGTTCAAGCCCCATTAGAGCATGGTAATATATAGCCACTGATAACACCCTGTTTTCAAGTGTTCATGTTGAAATTATTGTGTTAAACGTGATCAGATGAGGGAGTGTGCAGTTAAATTACATGTCCACTATTGCAAAACAACAAAGGCATCTTACATGTGCACAGTCAACATCATTATCCTCTAATGGAAAGCAGATGGGAAAGTAAAGTGTGAGATATCATTAGGCTGATGGTTGAACAGCTCTGTACCTCCCACTCTTCCTCTGCAGCAGCACTGAACACTTCCTGTGTATTCAATGTTCAGTCAGCCAGGAAAGATAGAACCTCTTGCATCCATTGCCTAAACACACACACACACACCTTAGACACATGCATCTGCCTTAGGTGGAAAAAATCTGTGTGAGAGCGTACGTTAGAGAGCAGGCAGAACCCACTGGCTGGTGATCTCTGAAACTTAAGAGCCGTGCTTGGGCACAAAGACCAGTCTCCAAGTCACTTCATACGCCAAATTCTATAAAAAGACAAACTGTTATTCAAGAGTGAAACGAACATAAAGACATTTTAGATCTCTGAGGACTCACAATATTTGCCCTGGAGAGATGTATACAAAAGAATTACTGGAGAAGGTGCCTCAGCAAGTAGTGAAATGAAGCCAGGAGGAAGTAATAAAATGCAGAAAGTAGTGCTAAGTTATTTACTCAATATTATTGGAAACTTTTAATAGGTATTGATTATTAAAATACACATACAATAGAAAACTAATTTAAGGATATTATCAATATACAAGTTCTGTCCATGAATTAATTCTATGTTTATATGCTTGCACATTATGTAGGGGAAGATGAGAGTTGCCCAAGGTGGGAGGGGGCACAGAAGTGGAAATTAGATGATATAAACACAGTTTATGTCTTTTCTTTCTTTCTTTTTTTTTTTTTTTTTGAGATGGAGTTTCGATCTTGTTGCCCAGGCTGGAGTGCAATGGCGTGATCTCTGCTCACCGCAACCTCCGCCTCCCGGGTCCAAGAGATTCTACTGCCTCAGCCTCCCGAGTAGCTGGGATTACTGGCATGCACCACTGTGCCTGGCTAATTTTGTATTTTTAGTAGAGATGGTGTTTCTCCATGTTGGTCAGGTTGGTCTCGAACTCCCAACCTCAGGTGATCCACCTGCCTCAGCCTCCCAAAGTGCTGGGATTACAGCGTGAGCCACCACGCCCGGCCTGTGTCTTTTAAGGTAGACGGAAGGCTTAGTAATTTTCATCTTTGCTTTAAAAAGTATAAGTTTGAACATCTATGTTAAAGTGAAAAAGGAAACAATAATAGAAATACAAATATCATTTTCAATTTAGAAAACACAAAAATGGAAAAAGGTCAATGATGCATCTAACAAAACCAAGGAAGGAAGACAAAAGAAACAATGAGATAACATGGTGAATAAAAAACACACAAAAGATTTCAAGATTTCTGTGGACACAGTAAATATTAATATGCTTAGCTCATCTTTTAGAAAACATTTTAAGATTTGTTAAAACAAATCAACCACATTCTATTTTAAGGTCCACACATTTATAAAAATGACACAAGAAAGTTGAAAATAAAGGTAAATGCTAATAAAATAAAGCTAGGTTGGCAGTAGCACAAAAAAGAGTTCAAAGCAAACAGCTTTAAGTGAGTTGACATATTTACAAATCAACAGTCCAATAAGAAAATATAAATATCATAAGTTTTACACATCTAACAGCATAAGTTCAAAACTTTAAAGGAAAACTGATATTCCCCTAGAGAAATAGGTAAGTCCAAATTTCACAGCAGGGGGATATAACACATCTCTGATTGAAGTTACAAGATAAAATAGAAAATAAAATTAGTATAGAGGATTTGAATACCACATTTAAGAAGTTTGATTTAACACATGGAAACAAACCTGCATGCATACACACACACACACACACACACACAAAATGCTGCACAAAAGACAGCATATTCTTTTTTACTATATTTACAAAAAAAATTGTTGTGCCAGGCTGTAAAGACAATTTCATTTCAAAAATTTGTATTTTACAGTATTTATTCATTGACTATATTTTAAAAATTAGAAATCATCAATAAAAATAGAAAAATTAATGCATCTGAATATTAAAATTCACATTACCAGTCATTGCACTACATGGGAAATTAAAATAAGTGATAAAAGAGTGATCACAAATATAGCCAAAAAGACATATACAAAGATGTTCAGTTCATTATTGTTTTAAACAAAAACAACAGCAAAAAAAATATCGGAGAACATGGCAGTTCTTCAACACAATAAACAAAATTGCTAAATAAAATGTGAGCTATTTAATCTATAAAATACTAATTATATATGTAGATACTCTCATGGATGGATTTTCTTATAGCATTTGGGAGCATCTACACAGAAACAATAAAGGAAAAAATACAACACTATATAATCTATGTGGAGATCACATAGGTATACAAATCCATAGAAAAACATCTGATAATAAAGACATCTAACAAAGAGGTAGAGAAAAGACAGATTTAATTTCATGGTCAAAAAGGACCTTAGCATTTTTTATAGTATTTTATTTACTTGGTTGGAAATAAAATTATTTTATAACTTAACTAACTTTGATCAATTATAGACAGTATGTAGAAGAGAAAGATAGAAAAAGAGAAAGAACGAGAGAGGGATGGAGCAGGAGGAGAAAGTGGAAAGTGGAGGAGGAGAGAAAGAGACAAAAAGATCTCTGGTGAGGATGGAGAAAAGTTCTTTAAACAGGGTGATAGGTGAAGTATGTCTGAGGAATTGACATTTGAGTAGAAGACTGAACTAAGTGAGGAAGTTGATCATGTGGAATACAGAAAATGTTAGGCAGTGGGAATGAACAGCAAGTACAATGGCCCTAAGGCCAGCTTGGTATATTAGAGGAAGAGCAAAGGGGTGAACATAAAGAGGTAAGCAGGAGGTACATCTTTTGGGACTTTGTCTGGATTTTATCCGAAGAATTATGAGAAACCGATTGGAGGACTCTTAGCACGGGAGGAATATGATTTACATTTTGCTGCTCTTAAATTAGGCTTTTTATTTGACGTAATTATGGATTTACATGTAGTTGTAAGAAATAATATAGAGAGCCCATGTACCATTTACCCAATTTCCTCCATTAGTAACGTATTGTGAAACTGTAGCACAATAGCGCAGTCAGGATATGGACACTGCTATTGTCAAGATACAGAATATTTCCATCACAACAAGGGTCCCTCATGCTGTCTCTATACAGCCACCCCCACGCTCTCCTTATAGCCCAGCAACATTAATCTCTTCTCCATTTTTATAATTTTATCATTTCCAGAATGTTACGGAAATGGAATCATACAATGTAACCTTGGGATTACCCAGCACCATTAATCTGTCCTCCATTTTTATAATTTTATCATTTCCAGAATGTTATAGAAATGGAATCACATAGGATGTAAACTTTTGGGATTGGCGTTTTTCATTTCACAAAGTTCTCTGGAGATTCATAGAGGTGGTTGATAGTTTGCTTCTTTTTATTGCCAGGCACTATTCCATGGTACCTGCTAACCATTCATGTAAGTTAGCATGGTTAACAGGTACCTTCCTGTAGGATATCTGGTTTTGGCTATTAGAAATAAAACTGCTCTAAACATTCATGTACAGATTTTTATGTGTACCTAAGTTTTCATTTCTTTAGGATAAATGCCCAGGAGTGCAATTCCTGGGTTGTGTGGTAGTTGCATGCTTAGTTTTTAAAGAAACTCCCGTACTGAATTCCAGAGTTGCTGTACCATTTTACATTCCCATAAGCAATGTATGAGTGATATAGTTTCTCCATTTTCTTGCCTACAGTCTTTGTCGTTTCTGTTTTTATTTTAGCCATTCTGATAGGTGTGTAGTGGTAAGTTTCTCATTGTGATTTTAATTTGCATTTTCCTAATGAGTAATGATAATAAAAATTTTTCCATGTGCTTGTTTGCAACTGTACATTTTCTTCAGCAAAATGTTTATTCATAACTTTTGCTCATCATCTAAGTGAATTTTTGTTTACCATTAAGTTCTGGGAATTCTTTATATATTTTATGTACCAGTCTTTTATGAAGTTTTTTTGTAATTATTTTCTCCCTGTTATAGCTTATCTTTTTGTCTTCTCCATAAGGTTTTTGCAGAGAAAAATTTTTTAATTTTGATGAGGTTTAATTTATCAAATATTATTTTTGTAGATGGCGCTTAATATTCTAAGAATTCTGTTGTCCTAGATCTTAAAGATTTTCTCCTATATCTTTTCTAAAAGTGTTATAGTTTTATATCTTACATTTAATTCTGTGATTCATTTCCAATTAATTTTTATATAAGATATGAGACACAGATCAAAGTTCTTTTTTTGTTTGTTTATGGAAATACAAACTCTCCAGTACCATTTGTTGAAAAAGCTATGCTTCCTTTATTGAATTTGTTTTCACTTTTGTCAAAAATTAGTTGTGCATACATTTGTGGGCCCATTTCTGAGTTCTCTATTGCATTCCACTGAGCAATGTGTCTATTTCTCCACCAGTCCTATGCAATCATGATTACTACAGCTATATAACAAGTTGTATAATAAATCATGAAATTGACTAGATGGGTTTTCTCTCACTTTATTCTTCTTTTTCAAAATTGTTTTCAATACTTTAGGGTCTATGCCTTTTCTTATGAATTTTAGAGTAATCTTGTCTATATCTACAAAATCATACTGGGATTTTTATTGGGAATGCATTAAACCTATATATCAATTTGAGGAAAATTAACACCTGTACTATATTGAGTGTTCTAATCCACATAGCATATCTCTCCATTGAATTCAACCCCATTTGATCTTTCATCAGTGTTTTATAGTTTTCAGCATGCAGTCCTATACATGTTTTATTACATTTACACCTACGTATTTCTTTTTTTATCTCTGAGTGTTTTTATATGGTATTGTATTTTGAATTTTTGTGTCCCTGTGTTCATTACTAATACATAGCAACACAATTAATTTTATATGCTTATCTTGTATCCTGAAACTTTGCTGAGCTCATTTATTAGTTACAGGAGTTTTGGGGTAGATTTATTGGGATTTTCTACATAAACAATCATGTTATCTGTAAATAAGGACAGTTTTATTTCTCCCTTTCTCATCTATACGATTTTAATTTCCTTTTCCTGCCATGGCGCACTACATAGAACTTCCATCACTATATTGAGTAAGAGTGGTGAAAGCTGACATCCATGGCTTTTCCTGATTCAGAAACACATTTGGAAAAACTTAACACACTGTTATGATAAAAAGTCTCATAAAATAGAATGGAAGAAATTTCTTCAACTTGATAGGAATTGACAAAACATTATAGCTATCATTATATATAATGGCGAAAGACTTAATATTTTCTTCCTAATTCAGTTCTGTATGTTCCTGCATCACTTATTTTGCAACTTGTTCAGTGCATAAGCATTAGGATCATATATTCTTGATAGAGTGACATATTTGATTCTTTATAATACATATCATTATAAAACATTCTTCTGTGTTTCTAGTAATTTTCTTTGATCAATCCAGCTTTCTCTAGATTAATACTTGTATGATACTTTCCCATTTTTTAATTTTAATTTACCTACATCATTATATATAAAATAAATATCTTATCGATATCATAAAATTAGGTTATAGTTTTTTTTTTTTTTTTTTTTTGAGACGGAGTCTCGCTCTGTCGCCCAGGCTGGAGTGCAGTGGCGCAATCTCGGCTCACTGCAAGCTCCGCCTCCCGGGTCACGCCATTCTCCTGCCTCAGCCTCTCCGAGTAGCTGGGACTACAGGCGCCCGCCACCACGCCCGGCTAATTTTTTTGTATTTTTAGTAGAGACGGGGTTTCACCGTGGTCTCGATCTCCTGACCTCGTGATTCGCCCGCCTCGGCCTCCCAAAGTGCTGGGATTACAAGCGTGAGCCACCGCGCCCGGCCAGGTTATAGTTTTTAATTCATTTTGCCAATCTCTGTCTTTTAATTGCAATCATTTTTATTTAATATAATTCTTACATTTTAGGGCCTAAATCTGCCATTTTAGATTTTTTGTGTGGGGGGAGGGTCATTCTCTTTGTTTTCCTTTATATGTTTTTGTTTCCCTGTTTTTTTTTATGGATTATTTGAACTTTTTAGAACTTCATTTTTATTTTTCTGTGGTGTTTTTTGTGTGTCACTTTGTGTATATAACCTTGTAGTGGTTCCTGTAGATTTTTCATTATTTATAGATTACACCACATTCTACTTGCATTGACATTTTGCCAGTTTGAGCAAAATTTAAAAATCTTATTTCCTGTTGTGTTCCTTTAGCTTCCCCAATTTATAATCTAATCAACCTAAATATTTCCTCTGTTTACATTTAGAACCACATCAAGTGGTGTTATATTTTTGCTTCAACCATCAAACATAATTTAGAAAACTCAAGAAGATAAAGAAAATATATTGTACTTGCCCATGTTTTTGCTTACTATGTATTTGTTCTTTCGTCATTTCCTAAGATTCTTTCTTTCATTGTTTTTCTGTTGTTTAATGATCTTTCTTTAGCTATTCTTTTAGGACAAATTCTCAGCTGGTGACAAATTCTTTTAGCTTTGGTTCATCTGATATTACAAGATTTCCCCTTTCATTTCTAAAAAATAATTTCACTGGATAAAGATTCTGGGCTGACAGTTCTGTTCTTTTTATTTCAGCAATTCAAAAATACTGTGCCACTTTCTTCTGGTCTTCATAATTTCTGATGACTAATCCATTGTCACTCATATTGTTTTTCCACTTCAGGTAGTGTCACACCTCTCTCTGTCTTTCCCTCTCTCTCCCTTTCTCTCTCTCTCTACTTTAAGGAATTTTTCTTTATCTATAATTTTAACCACTATGTATGTCAGTATAGATTTCTTTTTATTTAACTTCTCTGGGTTTTGTTCAGCTTCTTGAATCTATAGGTTTATGTATTTTGCCAAATTTGGGAAGTTTTTCAGCCACTATTTCTTTGAGTACTTCTTCAGCTCCATACACTTTCTTCTCCTTTCTAGGACTCTGATAACATAAATAGTGTATTCTTTCTAGGAATCTGATAACATAAATAGTGAAATAGTAACACAGGTCCCTAAGACTTTGTTCATTTTTTAGTCTATTTTCTCAACTTTTTTTTAGATTGGGTAATTTCCATTGTTCTATTTTCAAGTTCACTGATTCTTTTATCTCTCTCACCATTCTGCTGTGGAGCAAATTCATTGAGTTTTTTAAAATTTTGGTTATTGTATTTTTAAGTTCTAGAATTTCCACTTGGTTCTTCTTTATATAGTCTATTTCTTTGCTGAGACTTTCCTTTTTGCTTTTCTTTTTTTGAGGCTGTTAGTGTTCATTGAAGTATATTTATTATGGCTGCTTTAAAATATTTTTCAGTTAATTATGACATCTCTGTCTGTTTGATGTTGGCTTCTATTGATTGCCTTTTTTCATTCAGTTTGAGATCTTCCTTATTTTTTGTATAATGTGTGACTTTTTACTGAAACCTGAACATTATGGGTATCATATCATAAAAACTCTGTATCTTAATTAAACCTTCTGCTTCAGTTGGCTTTTCTGACAGCACTCAAGTAGGGGAAGGAATGACACTGACTTGTTACTGCCCAGTACAAGAAGGTGTCCAGGTTCTCTACCCAGCCTTTGTTTGTACCTGAGGTAGGATTCCTTGTTACTTTCAAGCAGGGGTTGGAGTTCCATCCCTCCAACAGGCCTCCACTGATAACTCCCTTGCTGGAAAAGGTAGAAGTGCCTGCTATTGCTCGTAGCCTAGCTTCCACTAACTCTGCAAGGAGATGGCCCTCTTATCAGTGGGTGGTGGTTTGAGGCCTGACTCTACTAGACCTCCTCTGATACCACCCTAGAAGGGAAGAAGAGAAGCACTTTATTAATGCTGGGTAGTGGTGGAAGTTCAGACTCACTGCATGGTCTCCTCCGACACCCCGACACACTGCGGGTATGAAAGTCCTGGTTCCTACTTGGCTTTTCTGTCAACACCTTGTAGGGGTGGGGGCTCATTAGTGCCCGGCCAAGATGTTTAGTCTCCTTCTTTGTCTTTGTTGGAATGGGTAGGACATTTTTCTGTGATTTGTGCCTAAAGCAAAATTGTTATTGTCTAAAAGTTTTCTGCCTTGCTAGGCTGCCCGTTTCCTGGTCTTTTGCCTAAACAGAAAAGATATTTGTTGCTTTTGTTCTGTTCTGTTTTGTCGTTTTGTTTTGTTGTCTGCTCCTGTTGGCATTTATAGGTTGCCAGCTTTTTCAGCTTCAAGTCTAGGATATTCCAGGCAAAAACACAACCCAGGAACTCATGGCTGTGCCATTCCTTGGGTCATGAAGTCCCTAGTCATCTACCTTTTTCTCTCCGCCTTTCAGAGACTTTTTATATTTGTTATGTATAATATTCAGGGGTTTTTTGTTGTACTTTCTGAGAGTAATTAAAAAAATACATGTACTCGGTCTTCACAAAAGTAGCAGTTTCATGATTTACATTTTAAAGGTTACACTGGTTGTTAACATGGGGAATAGACTACAACAGAAATGGAGCAAGAGAGCACATAAACTAGACCACAGTAGATGTTATCCAAAAGAAGTTCTACAACTTATTAGCTATAATCTGGGCATGGTATTTGGTCCTTTAACATATCAGTTGAATATATTACTTGATAAATTACATCATATATTTTGACAGTGAGGCCAAGAAGATTTTGTGGAATATTAATCGTGGAGGGTGAAGAGAAGAGAAGATTTAAAGATAACTCCTGGGTTTGAAAGTGAATGATGATACTATTGACTGACAGAGATGAGAGAAATAAGAGCAAGGAGGATCAAGAGTTCGGATTTAGACATGATGAATTGTGGATGCTGATGTAGATATTGTCAAATATTTAAAAAGCAGCTGGAGCCCAGGGAAGAGATTGGGACTACAGATGTAAATCTGGGATTAATCAGCCTATAAAAATCAGCTATACAACTAGATGAGTATAGGGAGAGAAGACAAGATAATCTACCAACCTGAGAATAAATGACGTTCCCTTGAGGTAGTTATGGAAGAAGGCAACAACAGAAAGAAAATGATGAATGCTGAAAATAAGAAGCACTATTCATGAGAGAAGCCATGGGGTTCATACATCTTCACACATCTAGGGGCATCCACAAGGGTCACAATGGAAAATCCTGAGCTGCTAGAAGGCCTTCAAACTTTAAGGAAGAAATATCTCCCTGCACCCATGGTCTTTCGAATAGTTCCATGCTGGACTCTGACACATCCCCCAACATTATCTGAATATCAAGTTACAGTGAGCTCAGCTCACTGCCAAGCAAGCACTTTCCTGAGGCAACTTTTAAAATATGCTAATAGAAATGTAAAAACACTACATTTATTTTACATACATAAGACTGATGCTGGATTATTCATCTTCAGTTGTGAATCCTACTTTAATGTTTAATGAAATCAAAGGCATGTGAATAAAAAGTTAAAAATTTATAATAAACTGCTTGTCAAGACAATTTATTACTGGTACACTATATGCCTGCAGATATAATTTTATGCAGTTTAGATGCAAAAATATAGAATTATCTTTCATATATGTAAGGACTGTTTACTTTATCTCTGCACCTCTCCTGAGATGACTTTTGGAACATTTCGTTCTCTGTAAAGCTGTGAAAATTGGTAGGAGCTAATACCCTCTTGCTGAGTCCTTAACTGCAGACTTAGCTTTTTAAAGACCCATTAAAGTTGGCTGATAAGCTATGGTAAATCAACATATTTCAAGAAGTCTCCTCACTCCTCAGTGGATACAGAGTCCTGGGAAAGATTAAATAGGCTATCACGCTATCCTTAACTATCCCTCAGAAGTAATTGCTGAGAACTTTAAAAATATTGTGTTGACAAGTGAACATCTTCAAAATTAGACTTCAATATTGCACTCCAAAATAAATGAAACATTCCAAAAGAAAGTGCCTTAAATATAATTATTCAATCTTTGACAGCAACCGAATGAAAATTTGTCAGTATTGAAGTTATGATGTGTCAGTGATTAGTTTTGGACGAGAGGAGTATCATAGACCCTGAATTCTTAAGGTCAATAAATATCTGAAAACAAATTTGGAGTAATTATGTTTTCATCTTGCATGGCCTTGTTACTATAACTGAATATGTCAGCTCGACACCTGAAGTCTTGCTTAGCCTCATGCTTACTGGAATATTTAAAGATTCCTGTAACTTTCACACAGGGCTATATAAAATTAGTTTACAACAAGGAAGGAAGGCATCACCTGCATTTCTAAAACTTCTCAGAAAGAATGAAAATACTACTGATCACTTGGTTATGATCACAGACACATGAAAGATGAGAAATAATAGAAATCTAAGCATTTTAATAGACAGACTACATAATTGGAAGATTACTGAAGTTAAGAGAGTATAATATCTCAATGACTTAGACAAATTATTTAAATTTTCTTTGCTCTGCAACATTTGTTTATAAGCTAGAAGTATTTGGTAGAGAAGCCCTAAAACTTTTCAGCATTAAATTCGTCTAAAATTATATCTCAAATAAAGATTCTTAAGATACAAGGCTTGAGATATCATTACACCTTGAATTTTGGAGGCATATAAGCATGGCGTCTTAGTTTTCTTTAATAGTGTATGTAGGAGATTTCATTTTCCAGAATGGTAGCAACAACATCTCTCACTCCATCTGCACTTCTCACAATGTGTTATAGGCATTTCTATAACAGGCCTCTAACATTCCTTTCAAGTTTTGGCTATGTGACTTATTTCTAAAGTGTTCTTCCAGTTAAAGATCAAATATACATTCTTTTATATTGTTTTCTAATAACTTTATGATTTACTTTTACATGAATATATTTAGTCTATTTTTAATTGAGAGTTGTGTGAACAAAAATCATATCTTAAACTTTTATAGAATATTATCAACTTATTCTCTTAGTTACTGAATAACCCATTTTCCCTGATGATTTAAAATGTCCACTTTATAGTATGTCAAATTCAGAAAGAGGAAAAGAGTTGTTTCTAGGCTCTTTATTATATTTCTATTAGCTATTATCTTTTTTAACTAATAATGGTTAAATTCTGATTTAACTACTGTTTGTTAATGCTTTGATGTTAATAGGGCAAGCCCCTACCACTATGCTTTTCAATATTGTCTTAACTATTTTTGACATTTATTTTTATTTATAAATTTCTGTTAGTTTTTTGAGTTTGATGGAAAAAATCATGATTATAGATTTGCTTTCTGATCATTGAAATATTTAAAATAATAAATTTTCCCACCCACAAAATTTTCCATTTCTCCATGTATACAGCTCTTCCATAATTTCTCAAATAACACTTTAGATATATTTTAGAATGTTAAACCTAAATTTCTTGGACATTATTTGTTGGCCTTTTCCTTAGGTGCTTCAAAGTTTGCTGCTTTTATTGTTGCTGTGCATTATTTTTATTTAGACTTTTAATATTATATTTCTTCATTTGTAAAATTCACATATAGGCATACAGGGAAGTAATTACATTCATATGTTGATATTTTATCTAGCAACCTTGCAAATAAGCTTACGAGTGCTGATAGCTTGTCAGCTGATTCTCTTGGATTGTCTATGAGACAATCGCCTCCCCCACATTACCCATTGTATTAGTCTGTTTTCACACTTCTAATAAGGACATACCTGAGACTAGGTAATTTATACAGGAAAGAGGTTTAGTGGACTCACAATTCCATGTGGCTGGGGAGGCCTCACAATCATGGTGGAAGGCAAGGAGGAGCAAGTCACATCTTACTCCTCTTTATAAACCCATCAGATCTCCTGAGACTTATTCGCTATCACAAGAACAGCTCCTCGGGACAGACCCATCCCCATGACTCAATTATCTCCCACTGGGTCCCTCCCATAACACATGGGAATTGTGGGAGCTGCAATTCAAGATGAGATTTGGGTGGGGACACAGCCAAACCCTATCATCCACTTATATTGTCATTGCAGCTGTTACTGCTGTTGCCTGGGCTGGGCTTCTGGTAAAAATGGTCCTTCTTTCTTGTCACTCTTTTCAATAAAACTTCAAATATTATTTAGTGTGATACTTATTTTTATAGATCTTTGTAAAGAATCTTTATCAAGATGATGATAACAACCTTTCGAGTCCTTGTTTGCTAAGGAATGCCATTTAAGTTATATTTAAAAGGCCATATTTATGCTTTAAGATGTTGATATTGTATATTGCATTGACAGATTTTGTTGTTATTAAATCATTGTTACATTTTTGGGATAGACATTACATGTTCATATGACATATTTTAATTTCAATGGACTATTTGATACTATTTGTAAATGTTTATTTAAGAGTTTTGCCTCCATGTTTACACGGATTTTTTTCCTGTGAGTTTACATGTTGTTTTCCCTTTATCAGATTTAAATATATATGTATTCCCCTTTTTTATCCTTTATTGAATTAATCAAATTTTCTTTGTTGCTTTCATTTTTACTCATAATTTGAAAGTATACATTTTATTTTTCTTCTTCCAATTATAGTAAACTTTAATTTTTAAACAACTTCTTTATTATTGTAATGATATTGTTTTTAACAATGACTAGTATTAAACTTCGTACATATTATATCCCCTCCAAAAGTCAAGAACTATAGTATGATTTTGCTCTTATTCACCATCCCATGTTGATACCACCTGGAAATTTTTTATTACAAGTAGTCAGTTTCAGAAAAAATAGTCACAGTTAATACTTATTTAGAATTTACAATAATTTTAAATAAATTATTTATCATTACTTCAGGTATCCTATTTCTTCTTCTTAGGTTCATATTTGCCTTCTTGCTGGAGGGCACCCAAGAGTAAATCAACCTCTTGTCTATAGGTGATGATACATTTTCTGAATCATTCCTGTGCAAAACCACCCTATTCCTTTCTCGCAGTTGAATGATCAGATAATTACAAATTCAAACTTACTTACCTTCAAATGTATGTTTCTATTATCTTCTTGCATCTGGTGAATCTAGTGAATGTTCAGGTAAATCCAATTTCAATCTTACCATTATTTCCTAGTAAACAATTCTCTTTCTCTGGAAGATTTTAGGGTTTGTCTTTGTCCTTGGTGTTCTAAATTTTATTAGGATAGGTGGTGCTCTGATAGTTTACTCTAAATCTTGCTGAGTGCTTGCAGAGGTATGTGTATTTAACCTGAAGACATAACTTTTTCAATTCTAAGAAATATTTGTCTAATATTTTATTTAATGTAAGGTATAACCTTTCTTCCACTCTTTGCTGAGTCTTCTAGTATATGCAATTTGGAACATGGGACCTATTGTCTATATTTTGTCTTACCTTTCATACTTTTCATCTTTTTCTTTTGTCCTGCATTCTATAAATATTTGATTATTTAGGAAAATAAGCCCTCACTTAAAATTGTCAATAGGTTTTTGAAAATTTTGACTTTAAGCAAAACAATGCATAATGAAACCAATTTTACCACAGGTTAATTGATACAAACAAGAATTAAGTTTCTATGGTATATTTCTAGTTGCAAAACATCACCAAACTTCTGAATAAAGACCAAAAACAATTATAATATTAAACATTGAAATAAATGTGAGCTGTATGTGCATTTTTAAAAGATTAATAAAAACAAGATATTATTTACCCAGTTTTTTTTTTTTTTTTTTTTTTTTTTTTTCTCGGCTCACTGCAAGCTCTGCCTCCCGGGTTCACGCCATTCTCCTGTCTCAGCCTCTCCGAGTAGCTGAGACTACAGGCGCCCGCCACCACGCCCGGCTAATTTTTTTGTATTTTTAGTAGAGACGGGGTTTCACCGTGGTCTCGATCTCCTGAGCTCGTGAGCCACCCGCCTCGGCCTCCCAAAGTGCTGGGATTACAAGCGTGAGCCACCGCGCCCGGCCTTATTTATCCAGTTTTTGGTGAATCAGTGACAGCAGTCACAGTTGTGGTGGGTCAAATCAAAGAATAAATGTTTCCAAAGTAAAACTTGTAAGGAGCACCTCCTAATACTATGCAGTTAAAAAAAAAATGATAACAAATATGATGGGTTCACTGAGAGCTTTGGTACTGCATTGTTTTTGTCATGTATTTGTATGATCATAGACTTTACACATTTTTATTGCATGATAATTTTTATTCACTCATTCATTCATTTATTTTCCAACTCCCTTATTCCAGTTCAGGATCACAGGTGTCTGAAACCTATACCAGGAGCTCAGGGTACAAGGCAGGAACCAGCTGTGGACAGGATGCCATCCCACTGCAGGGCACACTTACACACACACTCACAATCACTCACACTGCAGCAATGTAGACATACCAATTTACCTAATGTGCACACCTTTGGGATGTGGGAGGAAACCAGAGTACCTGGAGAAAAACCATGCAGACACATGGAGGACAGGCAAACTCCACCTAGACAGTGGCTCTGCCAGGAATCTTCTTTTCATCAACATAAAATACTGAATGGAATGACGCTCATCAAGAATCTGCTTATGTAAATTTACTCTTCTGTTTCAGGAGCCATTCTGCTCTCCTTAGTTCATCTATTTTGCTGTTACATGGATTGATCAACTTTTATTATCCCTATGATTTAGTTGATTAAGTTTTAGGTAGCAATATTTGCTTGCATTTCTCTGTGCTAAAATACATCCTCATAAGAAATTCTTTTCTTTTTCTAACCACTCTGTTTCTTTGAATTTGAGTTCTGTTGATTGCCTTTGTTATCTCTCCTTCATGGTGATAAATTTCCCTACATACTTGGTGAATTTTTATTATGTACTCCTTTTTAAAGGGAGTTTGTCTTATTAGAATGGCTGCTTAGTACTTCATTGTTTCTGTTTGCTCTATTGCAATCCTGCTTTTGCCCCGGGAATGAACCTTAATGCTGACTGGCAGAACAGCTAATAGAAAGATAAACTGTATTCTGTGATTTTCATGCTGCTATTTTTAGCCTCCTGGATAATTTAAGTGCCCTTTGGCCTTAAAATTTAAATAAACAGGTAGAAAAGAATGTTTACTCTGCCTGCAAGACAAAAACAAATAATTTCTTGGAGAACTTTGAGTAGATTATTATCACCACTAGATTCCAGTATAAAAGTGACAGCTCAAAAAAAAAAAAAAAAAGAATTCCTGCTTTAAAAGGAAAAAACACGATGGGGTTATTTCACTTTAGAATGGAGGTTTGTATTTCAAGATACTGTTTTCTCTGGGCCATTCCATGAAAAGGAGTTCGGTAGGAATGATGTCTGTGACATTCAGAACATTAGCTTCTGGCAGAATCACAAGTAGAAAAGTCATTTCGACATAAATTATTTTAAAATTAAATGAGATTCAACTTTGCAAGAGATACTGGATTAAGCGGCTTAACTTCTATGAACTCCCAAGACTTATTTAGAAACTGAGATTGATCATAGTAACATATATTCCACAGGGTTTTTATGAGAACTGACTGGGTAAATATATCTGATTTATAAACTGCAAAATCTTATAAAAAGTCATTTGTCACAATTGGCTCTTGCTATGTAACAGACTACCCATATTTTTAAGTATTGTTAAGTGGATTTATAACTTAAAAAATAAAATTTTTAAGTTTGCTTTTGCTTTTGTATGTAACCCTGTCTTTCTATCTCATCTCTATTTCATACAGAGAAGAAGAAGAAGAATCTTTTGATATCCTTAATATCCCAATCCAAAGTTTCATGTATAAATCACGTCTCCCCATTGTGCTTGGACATAAGAATCTCCTGGGTTGCTCGTTACATAAATAATGTTTTCTAGGGTTTTTTTTTTTTTTTTTTTTAGAGATTCAGATTCACCAGAGACCCAGACAAATGTGTTTTTAAAAAGCACCCAAAGTAAAACCTATGATCTGAAATATTTGGCAAGGACTGGTTTAAAGTATGAGCTATAAATGGTTCTCTAACAAGAGTTGCAAATTCATCCAGTGCTAATGACAAAAGGTAAAATGTTATAATCCAGGAACAGACTGCCCAAAATGTGTCTAAATTCACCTGTTTTCATATTATCATCCCAAAGAAAAAGAAGTTAAAGTGCTTAGAAGCAATCATTTTCTCTAGTCTGTGTTCCACGTGTGTTATCCCAGATATAAGAGATTAAATTCTACTTGCTAAGACTTCCAAATAAGAAACAATTCTCTTCTTTGTGATAATCCATTCTGATTTTTTTCACACTGTCCAAAAGCTCTCTTTCACATCTGGGTCAAAAAACATATAACTTGATGGTTAATATATTATCATTGCCAATTAAATACAAAGAACTTTACCTTAAATCTTAAGTAAGCTCATGCAGTGTCCCCCAAATTATAAGCTACCCTTCACTATTCAAAAGCTTCTTTCTTGCTAAGAGGGGCCAAAAATTTCAGAGAAAATTAAAGAAAAAAAAAAAAAAACTTGATACCCGTACATACACCTAAACACCTCTGAAATGTGCTGCCAGCAATACATGTGCAGAGGTAAGAAGGATGTTTTCCAAGAAACACATGATTAGCGTGAATGCATCATGTTCAGACCTTTAGTAAAACAGAATAGCCAGGAGGGCCTAGAAAAAATATACAGCTGTTTCCAAGATGTTTTTATTTACAATTTCATGGACAGTGCACTTTGCTAAAAAAATATCTGTAGAAGGTACACATTCATCTGCAAGATTGCCTTAAGGTCATGTCTGCAGCAGTGATCACTAATGAATATGCAATACATTTTTTAAGGTTCAATAATTTTCAGGTAGGCTGGTGACAACCTTGACTGCATTTGCTCTCAAGGACTTACTCAGAGGGCTAGAGACTCTGATATGGTGCCAGTCTTACTAGCATAGGAAAAAAACTGCCTTGATTGTGCCCTTCTCTGCCGAAAAGCCTGGCAGTTGTATTCAGATCCTTTCTCACTAGCAGCCTCTTCAATGGCTTGGTGTGAAACAGACATTCTAAGAATGCCTGTTTAAATCTTAGATGATGAAAAAAAGTAGACTACCTTGTCATGAAGACTTGTGGAAACAGTGGTCAACATTGAAATGAAAAATATTCCTGAGTATGCACAGATGAAATTCCATTGTGTGACTTTGGCTACTGCACTTTGGTCTCTATTTTAGTTGAAAAACCTTTATACAGTGAGATATATGGAAATTCACCATACGCACATTGAAAGATTCATGATTGTGGCCAGTATAATCATCTTTTAAAACTGTTCTGTATTATGACACATAATGCACATATGAAAAGTACAAAAATTATAAGGGTACACAGCTCAATGACTTATAACAAAGCAAAGTCCTCTGGAACTGTCACCAGGACAACAAAGACAGTAATTACTAACCATACAGGCTCAGCCCCAGTCATTTCCCTTTCCCATTTCCTCCAAAGAAAGGAGGAGCCTCCTCCCCTTTCCCATCTTCCTCCTCCTCCATCCTGCCTTCTAACACTGTATCTTAGTTTTGACTATTGGTAAAACTTAATATCAATGAAAATATATAGTATGTACATTTAGTTGTATCTGACTCCCCCAATACACATACATTATAATTGTGATATTCAGCCTTGTCATTGGGTATGATGGTAGTTTCTTCATTTCTGTATGGCATTTCATTATATAACTGTCACATATTTATTCATCTATTTTGCTAGATGGACATTTGTGTTTTTCCTGTTTGGGGCTATTATGAATAGTGATGCTCTGAATGTCTATTTACATGTCTTTTGAGGCAAATATATACATTTTCTGCTGGATATACCTAGAATTAAAAATGATGAATTATTTTGTATGCAAAATGTCTGCTTTAAAAGATAGTGCTAAGTATTTTTCCAGAGTGGTTTCACCAATTTATATTCCTATGAGTAGTGTAGGAAGACTCCTATAATCTGCACATTCTCGGCAAACCACAACTAATGTTGACTTTTGAAATTTAGTCATTTTGATGAGTGTCTAGTGGTACATAACTTGCCTTTCTCTTATTACCAATGAGGTTAGGTTCCTTTTAATATATTCGTGTGGTCATTATTTGGATATTTTCTTTTGTGAACTTCCTATTCAAATATCATGCCGATTTTTCTATTATGTTGTCTGCCTTTTATTGATTTGTAGATTTAAAAAATTCTAGTTATGCGTTATTTGTTGGTTACATATATTTAGAAACACCTTCACTCTCTGGCTTAACTTTTCACTGGGTATGCACAGATGCATACCTAGACTAAAGATACATAAATATAATCTATCCCTCTGATTACTTCTCTTTTCTTCAATTTCTCTCAGCACTCTTGCTTGTAGAGCTCTGGAATTTTCTATGTAATGGTCTTGCCCATTTTTACAATTGTTCCTAACTATTTGTGTGGTTTTGTTTTGTTTTGTTTTGTTTTTGTTTTTGTTTTTGAGAGAGTTTCACCCTTCCACCCAGGCTGGAGTGTAGTGGTACGATCTTGGCCCACTGCAACCTTTGCCTCCCAGGCTTAGGTAATCCTTCCACCTCAGCCTCCCGAGTAGCTAGGACTACAGGAGTATTCCATCACCCCTAACTAATTTTTGTATTTTTTTATAGAGACAGGGTTTCGCCATGTTGTTCATGCTGGTCTCGAACCACTGGGGTCAAGTAGTCCACCAACCTCAGCCTACCAAAGTGCTAGAATTACAGGTGTGAGCCACCGCAAGTGGCCAATATTTGACTTTTTTTATGCTAAGGTATGTGGTAACTGATTTACTTGTTTTCTATTATATTATTATATATCTAACAACTTTGCTATATACATTTATAAATTCTAGTGATTTCTCTTATGAATTTCTACATAAATAATCCTATAATCTACAAATAATGACAGTTTTATTTCTTCTTTTCCAATATTTACATTTTATTTTTATATTGTGTCTTATTTCACTAACAAGGACCTCTAAATTGTAACAGACATCTTTTTATCCTAGTCATTTTAAAATGAAAAACTTTCAAAAATTTCACTAGTAAGTTCATGTAGGATTTTTAAGATATACTTTACAAATAAATGTTTTATTTTACTAAATGCTTTTATAGAAATCATTACGATGATTGTTCACGTTTTTTGTTTTGTTAGTGTAGTGCATTATATTAGTTCTTTTTTCACTAATGTATTTTTAACAGTTTTATTGAGACGTAATGTGCATACCATAAAATTTACCTATTTCAAGTTTACAGTTCAACGGGTTTTAGTATATTTATAGAACTGTACAACCATTGCCATAATATAATTTTAGAAGATTTTTATCACACCAAAAAGAAACCTCATACCCATTAGTATTCACTCCTATCCCTCACCTTGGGTGAGGAACACACGGCCAAACCATATCAGTTACCTTTAAATTTGTAAGCCACATATTCAATTTTTTTCCAATAAATTCTACAACATTTCTATTCTTCCAACCCTGACAACATTCTTAGCATATTTGATCTATCTCCAATAACAGACACATCTTGTGTTTTAATTGAATTTAATTTATTCTCTTTTAAAAACTAACTCAAAAATTACTTATTACTTTCTGTATTTCACTATCAGACTATGCCTCTCTCCTACAGAAGTCAACAACTTCCTATATATGTATCTTGCTTTTTACATAATGACTAAAATCCTAAATTCCAAAGAGAAAAAAACGTATTAGGCAATTTTCACCTCACTTTACAGACACCTTCAAGTGTATGTACCAGATGTGAAACCCAATACAGAACAATTGTTCAAAGTTGAGCATAATTTCTACCATTCTCAAAGTCTGAGCACATGGATGCTCTGAGAAAAATGTTTGATTGAACATTTTAAGGCATGCAGTGATAATAATAGCTGATGCTTATATAGGGCTTATCTAGTGCCAGCCACTGTTTTACTGTCCTAATAAATATATACATATATAATGTTAATCTTCACAACAACCCTACAAATAGATATCACTGTTGTATTATTCCCATTATACAGATGAATAAATTAGCACAGGGCATTTAAGTAAATTGCCCAAGGTCACTAGTTTTTGTTTTTTGTTGTTGTTGTTTTGTTTTGTTTTTTTGAGACAGAATTTCACTCTGTCACCCAATCTGGAGTACAGTGGAGCGATCTCAGCTCACTGCAACCTCCGACTCCCGGGTTCAAGCGATTCTCCTGCCTCAGCCTCCTGAGTAGCTGGGATTATAGGCGTGTGTCGCAATGCCCGGCTAATTTCTGTATTTTTAGTAGAGACAGGGTTTCGCCATGTTGGCCAGGCTAGTCTCGAACTCCTGACCTCAGGTGATCCACCGGCCTTGGCCTCCCAAAGTCCTGGGATTACAGGTGTGAGCCACCACGCCCAGCCAAGGTCACTAGTTTGTAAGTGACAGAGATGAATTTGAACCTAGGCAATATGGCTCCAAAATCCATGTCTTTAAACTACCCTCTGACACATTACCTAAAGAATGATTCACAAAAGTCTATGCCCACCTATAACTTATATCAATCATTAGCAGCACACTTTTGAAACAGGAATGTGTGAATATTAGTATTAGTATTTCTCACAATGGCTTGTAATGGCTAATTGAAACAAAACAGAATCAAGGAGATAAGGCCAACCTTTAAGAAACATTTTAATGTTAAAACTTTAGCATTGAGGCTTGCACTATATTTAGAAATCTGTTTAGACCTTCACATATTAAATTCAATTAATGTTAAATTAAATATTGTATTTAGAAATTCCTTTTTTAGACCTCCAAACATTACATTGCCCCCAAAACACAGC
The DNA here is from genome assembly GCF_009828535.3 of Hylobates moloch. Classification (NCBI taxonomy): domain Eukaryota; kingdom Metazoa; phylum Chordata; class Mammalia; order Primates; family Hylobatidae; genus Hylobates; species Hylobates moloch. The sequence continues at coordinate 54,820,223 of NW_026652279.1, read as the reverse complement.
TTTTGTAATCAAGAAGCTACAAAAATAAATGCCTTGGATTTGGCAAGTTTAACTGTAACAAATAGTAAGAAAAATAAAAATCTAGGTCTAGGTCTACCTGCAACTGCTCAGGGATCGTGCACGTATTACTCCAATATGGCTACCTGAATATTCCCTGTTACAGGTAATGATGCTCCCCAAAGCAGTATGGCCCCTTATTTCCAGGCAAATTTTCGCATGCACCACAGTGAAGAAATGGGTTTCTCTGTGGTAAGAGAGTAAAGCAAATGGCAGTGCTAAGTAGGAGACACAAGTACTCAAATAACCCTGACTCCAGCTTGGATCGACAACCTTACTCTTCATGCACTAATGTGAAATTCAACTCAGGCTCAGCTACATCCGTGAGGAGCCTCCAACTACGTGATTTCCTCGAATTCTCTCTACTCCCTGGGGTCCATTCAGCCTTCTGATATTATATCAGTCTTATAATTTCAGATCCACAGAGGCCCAGGAAGATCAAGCACTAGCAAAGAAGATAGGAATCTTGAGAAAACATACACTTGAGCTCCTCTAGGTAAAATAACAGAAAATGAGCAAAAGGAGTAGGTTCAGTTGTGTAGAGCAATCTGCGTCTGAGAGGTTGTGACTCTCTCTGTATGAATACCTTTTTCTTTTTCAGCCTTCAGATTTAATACAAATAGCACCTTTTCTGGCCAATGTACTTGAAAAAAAATTTGTGCAATGATTTAAAATAATTTCCAGAAGTGTATATTGCCCTAAAATATTCAATGAGGCTTATTTCCTTTCTTATAGAAGACTAAATCTCTATTATACATACAATAGGATATTTCAGATACATTTTGTTGCATATTTGACACCCTTTTGAATATTCATATTGCCCAACAAAACATTTATTAGAGCTTTCATAAAAGCACTTTTTAATCTCCTATACAACAGCGTAAATTCCAAGTCTTCAATATGAATTCACTAAAGCTGTATTCAAATAGAGTAATTATCCTTAAGTGTATATGTTTAGAATATATCTAAGATACTTTTATGTATTAAATCTGGTAGTTCTGATTGCCTTTATTTTGATAGTGAGTTATGAATCCCCTACACTTAAGAGGAAATGTGTTTTCAAGCCCCAAAAGTAGAAATCTTTTAGAAACATATTGAAAATAAAGTCCTATTTCCCTGTCCATTCCAGTATACTTTAAAATAAAGTATTTAATTTAAATACTTTAAAATAAAATTCCAGTATATTTTAAAATAAATACTCCAAAGTGGTTTGACTTCATAATGGTAATTGCTTAAAAACTGCCCCAAAGTTAGGCCTGGCATTGCAGATTTTGTCTGGGGACCAACTAGTATGGCTCTGTTAATACTCTAAAACACTGTTACAGAACTGCCAACCTTACAGTAGGTATTTAATTGAAATATTCCAAATAAAGTATCAAGTTGATATTCAGTTTCTCTTATAAAATTCAGTGACGGCTATTGGCCAATAGATTTCCAAAACATATATGCAACAAAGTTGGTATAAATGCTTAGGGACTACAATTAAAACTACTATTGAATTCCTTATAATCCATTGTTTTATTATACAGTTGCATTTGGTGACTAGCTTATTATTAGTCACATCAAAAAGTAAGGTAGCCTTCCCTAACTGAGTTACATAGGATATATTATACTTATTTTTCAAGGCCTTTTGTACACTTAGTTACCCAGTGATTCATTGGTAGACATTTATACTATTGTTTATAGAGGAAGTAGAATTTAAAACAGTTCATCCAAAGAAGAAAAGTAGGAATGCCAAGAACATCATGATGTCAGAAGTCTACTCACCCACTTCAAATTCTGGCCAGTGACTAGAGTATGTCTTAGCACCCTCCTCAGCACTCTCTGACATAGAACAAAGGCAAAAGAAACAAGATTTCTGGGGAAACAGCATCCTATGCAACTGAGGTTTGCCTCTTCTCCTAATATCTCTAATTTGTCTGTTCCAAAGGTGAAAAGATCAAATCATATATGTGCATAAAAAGCATCCAAGTAATACCAGTAAGTCAGGGCACTCTTTCACTTATACTGTGTTGTAATCAAAGTTCATAGTCTTCAAATTCTGGAGAATTATTTTAGATAATTAGTATGGCCATGTGCTATAAACTGTCACTTATAAAAAGAAAGAGCATTAACGGCTGGGTGCGGTGGCTCATGCCTATAATCCCAACACTTTGGGAGGCCAAGGCAGGCCGATCACCTAAGGTTGGGAGTTTGAGACCAGCCTGACCAACATGGAGAAACCTCATCTGTACTAAAAATACAAAATTAGCCAGGCGTGGTGGTGCATGCCTGTAATCCCAGCTACTTGGTAGGCTGAGGCGGGAGAATCACTTGAACCTGGGAGGTGGAGGTGGCAGTGAGCCAAGATCATGCCATTGCACTCCAGCCTGGGCAACAAGAGCCAAAAACTCCGTCTAAAAAAAAAAAAAAAAAAAAGCATTAACCTGGGTTTTTTTACTTTTCCTTGGAAATTATCTTTCTCTATAGAAGAAGAAGCTTGAAATCAAATTATCATTTCTTCTTCTCCAAAAAGTCCATCAGGAAGAATTTAGTCAGCACTGAACATATTCTAGTTACTATGGAAGTTTAAAAAAAAAAAGTAAAATTGTGATCTCTGCCACTAAAAAATCACATCTGATTGGTTATAAAAACACATGCAAAATCAACTGAAACAAACAAACAAACAAAAAACCCCAAAGCAACTGGAAAATAATTAAAGTCAGTGTAATAGGACACCCTAGAATGTTTTCAAGCTATACTTGCTATGGGAGTTTAGCAAGCAATGGAAGAGTTTGGTCCCAGGCTGTTACTTAAGAAAATATAGCTGTTGGATTGATTGGTGAAGAGGAAAGAAGATACTCTATGTGGAAGGGAGATAGTTTGGGAAATGGTATAGCATAGGAATGATTATTCAGAAGAGAGAGGCTAACCAAAGTGATTGACAGCGAAAACAGTAAGATGTTTAGGATAGTTTCTACTGGATTGAGAGTGTTAAATGTCACATGAGAATCTGTAGAAACAAACAAACCACCAAAAGGATTGAAATAAGAAAATGACGAGCTATAAGCATTTTCATAGATTAATCTGGAGGTCAGGGTAAAGAGGGGTATTAAGAAACTAATGATTACTTTGGGGACTTTAAATGTGTACAACATACTGTCTTCTGACAGGCTCTGGAATGAATGTGGCTGGGCTGGACTCCCAGTTCTTCCACTTATCAGCTCTGTAATCTTGGACAAACTTTTGGAATTACTGTGTTACAATTTTCCCATCTAAAATTTTGACACAATAAAGTACCTAATTCACTGGGTAATTATGAAAGTCAAATGGGTTAATACAGGCTAAAGTTTTGGTATAAATCTAGCCCATCATAACCACTCAATAAAATATTACTATCATTAAGAATTATACGTACATGTTGCATATTCACATAAACACAATTTTATGTTAATTCTCCTACATCTAAAAAGTATTATCCTCAGGACAGAGATTTTGAAGTTTTCAAAACTATATTCACAGCAGTTTGCAAGTTGTAAATCCGAGTATAGGTATGCAATAAATATTTCCTGAAGAAAAAAAAGAGCCATATAGAGAGGGAAGGATGGGTAGATACTGGACATTGATTATTAAGCTGTCAACAGAAAAGTTCATGAAGGGAACAAGATTGCATCAACTCTATTCTAGCCCCCTCATAGAGAAATGCACTGAGCCAATGTCTATAATGTGCTCCAAGGAAATATATGAAAAATTCTTGAAATTAGGCACAAGAGCCAACTGACAACTTAATCATGATAGGTATCCCCAGACAGATGTGGAATCACACAGAAAATTTAAGAGGAGTTAGTAAAGCTGAAGTGATTAACTAGGAAGAGGTCTATTCAAAGAGAAAAAAGACTTGAATCTTCCAAAAAAAAAACATGTAAAAGCAGAGACACAGAGGTTTGCATGTGAGAAAGAGGAGTACTGGGGACAGCTAATAAGAGAAGAGAAGCTTCACCTTCTCCTTCAAAAGGTTAGAGCTGTGCTCTGTGTGACCCACATATTTCAGACCAAATGTGATCAAATAGCATGTAGATATGCATGCTTCTAGATTAACAAGCCACCAGTGTGTTCTAGAAAGGTAGGAAGCAGACCTCTTGGGTGAAAACTCTAAGAACATGAGAATCAGGAGAAATAGTACAGATGAGAGGGATCCCACCTCTGTAAGGCTCTTTGTACTCATGATCGTACTGTTCAAACCTTCAGTTGCTGGAATAAGGAGAAAGCAATTCAAAATACAACAATCTTGGCAGCATAGCTGAGGAGAAAGGCTGGCTAGCCTGAAGTGCCACTGGCTTTAATTTAGTGGATTTTTTTTTTTTTTTACTTCTGATTCAACTTCTTGGAACTTATGCTGAGTTCTTGCAAGATGTAATGCATGAAAACAACAATAACAACAACAAAAATGGGGAATGATTCAGTGTAACAGAACTTTGCAGTAAAATCACAAAGTAAAAACAATCTCTAAAAATGTTTAATATTGAAATTCTATGGCAGTGTTTATTAGCCCAGAGATTACTTACACGTACAATGTGAAAAATATTTAATGAGATTATGTTGAAAATATATGACTGAGCTAGCAATCTAATCATTACATAGATGCTACAAATTATGACCTCATGAGCACTGTATTTTTGGTTGTTCCCCTAAAGAAGAAAAAGGCTCTGATTGTTAGGAGCTGGTTGAGAAGAGAGGTTTGAACATATCCTTATTTAATCCTCCAATGTCATTTCCTCAGCGGGGCTCTCCCAAACACCCCTAGAGAAAATAGGTAGCCAGCACTCACTCTATATCACAGAATGTATCTATGCATAAATTTATGAAGTTTAATTTTTTTTACTGGATTGTTTTCTTTTTCATTGAAGGCAATGTAAGGTATATGAGACGGGGGTAGTAACATTTTGAGAGGCAGTACAGCAAATTGATCAAAAGCAGACTCGAGGGCTAAACACACTGAGTAAGAATGCTGGCTCTGCCATGCACTAGATTTAAACTCTTGGGCATACTGCTTCACGTCTCTATGTGTACTGATTTGTAAAATAAAGTTAATCATGGGATTAATACACCCTAAAATAAATAACATAAGATCTGTTTAGTAGATAATAATCACTACAGATGGTCCCCAACTTATGATGGCTTAATTTATGATTTTTCTACTTTATGATGGGACAAAATAAACACTCATTCAGTAAAATGAATTTTGGATTTTGAATTTTCCCTGTCCAGTGATGCAGTATAATACTGTCACATGAGATATTCAACACTTTATTATAAAATAGGCTTTGTGTTAGATGATTTTGCTCAACTGTAGGCTAATGTAAATATTCTGAGCACTTTTAATACAACCTAGGCTAAGCTATGATGTTTGATAGATTAGGTGTATTAAATACATTTTTGACTTACAATATTCCTACTTACGATGGGTCGATCAAAATGAAACCCCATCGTAAATTGAGGAACATCTGTATATGAACATTAGCTTTTATTATTAATGTATACCACTTTCTTCAATGCCTAGAATAGCAAATGAATGAATATTCAACACACCTATACACACATATACCCTGCATATCCTACTTCCTAATGAAATGTAGAATATTCATAATCAGGTGTTCCTTTATAAATAATTAAAACTGCTCAAAGTACCTGTCTATGTCAACTATATACATGGAGCACTACATACTATCTTTAAGCTGTATTTGGCACTATGAGGATCAGTGCTTCCACTGAATTCACTGCTTCTCAACCTACGGTCCTCAGAGTGACTGCAAAACATCTTCAAACCCATAGAGCATCAAATATAGTTAATTGACTGAATAAATTTATCTTGCATCTATTTTTCAAATATATGTAACTTTGATTAATAAAGTATAAATGCATTTAAAACTACTACTAAGTTTTAAAATAAAAGTCCCAATGGGACCTTTATTGTTTTGTAGTTCCTCAGCAACTGATTCAAAGAATGCAACTAGAATCTCTTGGGATTCTGTAAAGTTTGACATTTAAAAGAAACCTTGTACTTGGAAAGGTTGAGAACCACAGGTCTAGGTTATGCTACATCATTAAAATGTCATCTCTGCCTCCCTGAGATCCCTGGCATGCAACAAAGGGCACTTGAGTCAGGAATATACAAAGACTAGAAGTGCTCCTGCTAAGCCTTCTCTTCTAAAGGGCTCTGGTAGTCATTGCCTGAGTTTGTCCACATTTGTTAAATGTGTTTCAGCAAAAAGGTCAGCCCTTTGGCCAGAAACAGCTTAAACCATTGTGGACAAAGATTTCCTTCTTTTTGAATATAGACAAATTGAGAGAAAGTAGTTGACCACAAGGCTTACACTGTCACAATGTTTCCGAATTCCAGCAATGTCTTTCTAAATATTTACCTTCATTTAGAGGCTTTTCAATTAGGTGCTAAAATATTAGCAACTTCACCCACTAATCACCCACTATCACTATAAGCACATTCTAACATTCATGCAACAAATATATATGCATATACACTGCAATGAACACTGGAGGTGAAATGGTGAACATGAGAAACAGTAAAGCCGTTGTGGAACTCCATATCAAGAAGAAAGCTCTGGAATCTCATTAGATTCCAGTTTTCTGGAAATTTCTAAAATAAGGATACTACTATCAAGAAGACATAAGCTCTGTGTTATTTATTCTTTTTGTGTCTATACGCATAGTTAAAAAGTTAACGCAGCAGCCCTTCAAATACCTGCATCATTATCAGTGATGGAGATAAGGCTTAGGCAGAACCAGTGCAATGGGTTTGTTTGTAAAATCCAGTTTCATTTTGCCCTGCCTGAAAACACAAGACCCTGTTTCCAAATTGCCCTTGCTTAGGTCAGGGCTGTGTAATCTGTCTGTCTTGTGAAAATGTGAATGAAATTGATAGATGTAACTTACAATCAGAAGTTAAAAGGGGGTATATGTTCTCCACCTTTCTTCTAAGACCATTAAAGACCCACTGCTAAAGTCACATTAGTAAGAAATAAACATTTCTATGATAAGTTTATGTTATTTTACGTCTTAATTTGCTACCTAACTAATATACAGTGTGTTCTAAACAAGTTACTTTTCCAAATAAACTGAAGATTAGTCATTAAGCAAAAGGGCATGCAGATTTGTATTTTATGATTGAGATCTTTGGAAAGTTCTGTGACTTCTAAGTCACTAAGCTTTTTCTGTAAAATGCATACAATATCACATACTATGCAATATTATCATGCAAATTAAGTCAGGGAACTAAATCAATAAATTTGTGTGTGTGTGTGTGTGTGTGCGTGCATGCATTCACACTTCAGGTACATAAAACAGCTGAATAAATGCTAGTTTCCTCTGTCTTGTATTATCTCTAGTAATGTAATTTGACTAGCAATTAATTAGATGTTTAGAATAATATAGTTTCAAGGATAACAGAATCTGAAAAATACCCAATCCAGTCCTTATTATATAGATGGGCAAACTAAAGTAGAGAAGTAAATGGCATTGCCTACAGTAACATATTTTTTCTATTATACCATCTGCTATTGAATTAAAGTTAAAAACTGTTAAGAAATTTAATAAATTATTATCCTTTATATTAGATACCATAGCATCAAAATGCATAATTTAAAGAGTTATTCATACACACGTTTTGTATTAAAATGGCTCCTCGGTCTTACCCAAATGTACTGAAATTAGAAGCACAGATATTTCAAGCAGTGGTCAGGTATGGTGACAATGAAGTAGTGTTCTTTTCTTTATGCAAAGCTAATTGGCTTATGTATAAATTAACTGTACAACTTTGACTTCATTAGTGAATCAAGTAAGTTAATTTGTGCAAGTAATGTAGCATAGAAATTAACAGCATCAACACTCATCAATATAGACTTTGGTCTGAATTCCAGTTTCACTATCTTCTAGTTCTGGGGCCATATGCAATTTCACCACTTTTTAGCTTTAGGATGCTAACTCTCAGTTTCCTCCTCTAATAAATCAGGATAAGAATATTTACTACGTAGAATTTTTTTTATTATTAAATGAGTTAATGTTTGTAAAATCACTTAGCACAGTGTCTAACAAACAGTAAACGCCCACTAATGATAATTATCATGATGTGCATTAAATCTATTCCTTTCAGTATAATCATACAATGGATAAATCTGGGTATAAATATTCATACTCACATATATATTATGAATGAAAGCATATTACATCTGCTAAATAATTTTTGGCACCTCTAAGAAAATATTATTATAATTGAGTTACCACATATAATTCCACTGTCGGAAAACATGAGTGAAATCTGATATATAATATAGACTTAAAGATTAAAATGTGTATAAACTAAATTTTCAAAAATATTTAAGATGTTAGCATAAACTCTTAAAGGTACTTATTAAATAGCAAATTTTTTTTCTCTGCCTTAAGTACAGTATTATCAAATTTCACATATTATCAATTACTCACAGTTATTATGACATCAACTATACATGCCACGTCTGCTCCTGATGTGGGATACAGAAAGTAAGGAGTATGAAGCCAAAGATATCCCAGACACTTGCTTTCTATTTAAATTGAATAATTAGCTTGCTTTTTACTCATTTACATTTTGCTTGTGAAATTGAAGTCAGTAATGTTGAGCAGTCTATTCTTCAGGTCAATAGAACACCACTAACTTTTTGAAGAACAAATTAATAGATTAAAGATTGAAGTAATCAGCCCTGAAATGTTTTACTCACCCTGCAGAAAAGTATCTTTCTAACTTGTGCTTCCAGGATCTTTTGAACTGTTAGCACCATGCAAAACATTTCGTATGATTTCACCATGAATGTCATTTCTTATTGTCTTCATTGCTTCTCACATTGCCCTTTTCATGCCTGAACCAAATAAACAAACCTGACTGTTGAATGTGCATTAGAATCTGGAATAACTCTTCATTCCATAACAGGTGTGAGTTTCAAGATGCCTTCGTGCCTGCTGAGCTATGTTTTCCTTACCCAACCTCCTAAGCTGCTTTCATGGGACTGGGAAACTGCCTCAGGTCCTGATTTATACTCCAGTTTTCTGACTAGGATTGGATATTGTTTCTGAGCTCCAACAATCACAACAAGGTTCTGAAACAGTCCCAATTTTCGTAAGAGTTGGACCCTCTCTCCCTTTTGCCAGCAACTGGCTAGAATCCTACTTCAATCCAGATGGATTTCCACACTCCAGAAACCACACAATTCCCACCCACCTGTTTCTGAGTAGCACTGCTACTGGAAAACTCCAGCTGCTGGAGCCCAACTACCTAGCATGAATCTTGGGATATCAACTCAAGCCCAGATAGAGAAGACATTTGCTCCATCAACTTGGACCCTGAATTAGATTCCTGCCACCTTACTTGGAGGCCAACTCTCCCACTGATTATGTTTCCCTAGTCCTGGTACTGCCTATTCCCAACTTATTTTTCTCTTCTGGCAGGCTAAATAATTGAGGGCTCATGGTGCCACATGACCTGCCCCACCAAGTTTATTACAATAAATACCTTTGGCAGCCTAATTCTGTCTTCTTTCTCTCTGGCACCTTTCATTAATACAGTGTCAATGAAAAGTATCCTCAGTTATACCAAGTATTTCTCTAGAATATTTTGGGCTCATTTCCAAGTCCCTAATGCCTCACAGCAAAATAATATGGGATTCTCTACAGTTAGGATACTGAGTTTTAAAAAATATGTATAGTCCTCTGTGGATCAAGAAAGGGAAGCCTTTGTTGCTAGCTCTTCTCTCACGCCACATTTCTGGAGCTTTCTGTGTTAGTGCCACTCCCAGCTCCTGGTCTTCCTCCCGTCTTCTCCTCTACTGTTTTTCCCCCACTGTTCCTATTGTTTCTATTCTCTGCTTCACTTCCTTTTCTTTTCTTTTTTTCCATCCTCAGGCTGCAACAAAGACCTTCATAACATAGCTTTGCATACTTGGAAGTATATCTATAGGACAGATTCCTTAAACTGGACTTATAGGGGTTATTCAACACTTTTTAATATGTAATAAAAAGCAATGGTGACGTCCTACAAAAAGGTTTTGCTCTCCATTCCCTGTTGAAGGAGCACAGCTTTCTATACTATTCTAAGTTATGTTAAGAGCATTAGTTGTCGTGGGAAGGGTGAGAAGCTGAGAGGAGGTGGGAGAGAAAGAAAATAAGGGAAATAGAGAAACGAGGAAGAGAGAAAACGAAGTTTTTCAGGCAAATTAGAGAAACATTTGGTGGGGAGGAAAAGATTTAAGCTATGCCCAAGCACAATAGCATTCACTTCCAAATTCAAAATTGTCTGCTGATGGTGGCTGAAAACCTGTGACTCTTTTTGTAAATCTTATTTTCACTATTATAGTCTTCTCAGGCTGACATAATTACCTTTTGGGGTTTCATCAGCCTTTGGCAAAATTACAGCATCTACATTTCAAATATGTTCTATTTCCAGAAAGGAATCTACAGCCTCTTATTTTTTAATACATGGCAGGTGGCTAGCTGTTAACTAACTTTTTTTTCCTAAAGAATGACATAATTAACCCAAGTATGTTACACTCCCATTGCTGGATATCCTATAACAAGAAATGGTTAAAATCTGACTTCATTTAATAATAAACCAGTGTTTGAAATTATTATTTTTTCATAATCTAGCATCCTGCCAAATTCACCCAAGGTTCCCTTTCACATAATAGCCGTCTGTTATTCTCACTCGATTTCACCCTGCAGCAGGTGACAGCTTTGTTGTCAGTCCACATGCGGATAGACTTTGGAACAAATAAAAGAAAAATTTATCAAAGTAGGTATGCTGTGTCCTTCTTAAAAGTAGTTTGTCTTCCAATTTCATGTGCACGTAGGCAACTGAAAATGTTTGGCTGACACTCCTCTGGGAAGTATGGTAAAGTTGAGGGAGAGTAGCTGGCCCCTTGATGTCAATACCAATGGTGTGTGAGGAATGGCTCCAGGAGAATTAAGAACAGGTGGTACTTAAATTTCCAAGTTTAACTATATCAACTCAACCAAGGAGATTAGGCCTTTGCCAAGGAGAAAGAAGCCAAATTCTGAGTAGGCTGCTTTATAAATCTGATCCCAGTTGGTTATTTTGCAATGAGAAGCATGCTTTTGAATGAAAAGCTAGTCTTCTCTATTACCCAGAATAACCCCTGCCTAGAAAGAAGATGGTTTTTAAACAAAATTGTTTGCTAAAACACAGCTATGTCAGCATAGAATCGGCAAATGGGGTATAACATGATAAAAATAATAGCACCTGCTCATTTTATTGCTTATGATACTTCACACCAGAGCTGGCAAATTTTTCTCTGTAAAGCTTCATGTTGTAAATATTTTTAACAGCACAGGCCGCAGTCTGTATCACAGATACTGAACTCTGCCTTTGCAGTGTGATGTCACTGTAGAAAAGGTGAATAAATAAGTAGGCAAGGCTCTTTTTCCCCAAAAAAATACTGTATATACAAAAACAGGCAGCATGCCAGATTTGCCCTTGGTCTACTCCACATTCAGGTGTGCAATAATATATGAGATTTATCACAGTTACCAGAAGTAGACGTTACCTATTTTATAGGTAAAGAAACTGAGATTCGGAGGAATTAAGTGCTTTACCGGAAGTGGTACGGTAAATAATGCTAAGTTCCTCAAACTAGACTGTATATTTCAAGTCTCATTCTACTATATCAAAGTTGAGTAGTCTGGAGTTTATTTTATCCAAGAAGTAGCAAAATCTCCTTAAAAATTTGTATTAATTCACAATGAAGTATTTTCTTCCAATCTTCAGGATATTTGTGTCAATTGAGTGTTATTACTTTTCCCTAACAGCATAAGAGAAACACCAAAAATTTAATTCTTTAACTCAATTATTTTTCTAAACTCTAGGTTTATACTAGGATCTGACTTTGAACATTTAATTCCAATATCAGTCGGTGGCACCAAGAAAAGTTTCTTAAAATTCTAAAACTGCATTTATCTTTTCCACAATTTCCAACCGTGCTGAGCAGAGGTTTTCCTTTTTTTTTTTTTTGACTTACCAGTTAAAATATTTCCAACTCCTCTGGTTTCAACAATCCTTTTTCAGTCTCTTCAAAGTTAAACATCCTATTAGGGCTGTTTCAAATTTACCTCTTTCACATAACATACTATTTTATAGGTAAGTGCTCAGTCTTTCAGATTTCACTCTTTCTCTGTACTTTTCTCAAGTTTATACGTATGAGAGGGGTTGATCTTGTCCTTACAGAAGTGGGTTAAGGAGACATGAGGTGAATGTTCCTCAAATCCATGAGGTACTGGATCTCTAATGTCTCTTGTGCAGAATATATGAACCCCAGATTGGTGACTGCCAATAGGCAACAGGCTCCACCAGGCTTTTGGGATGACGTGTTGGGAACTCTGCTAGAACTCATAGTACCAACATCTTCACCCAGTCTCAAAGTCTATGGTGGCAACCTTGTCTTGACTCCAAGTCTCTGCTACCCACGGGCAATTTTAACACCTCTTCATCACTTCACTGGGATATACAGGAAAGTCTGTGATTCCAGAATGCCCTAAAGACCATCTATCTACCTGCTTTACAGCAAAGATATGCATAACTACCACATGCCATGTTAGAAGTATCTGTGGGCTAGACTCCCAACTGAGGCTTGAAGACACTCAGGAAACTATGATCAGCCTGAATGGACTCAGGCCCTCTCATAACCATGTCAATTCCTGTTTTCAATTTTAGACAGATAATAAAGCCCTTCTTCATGATCTGCAGACCCTTCTCTCTGTCCTCTCCTTTGCCATCCTTTCCCCACCAACTACCAGGACTGCAAGAAGCATATTCTCATTCATTTATTCTTAGTTTTTCTGTCTCTGTCTCTGTCTCTGTCTCTCTCTCTTTCTTTCTCTCTCTCTCTCGCTCTCTCCATCTCTTTCTCTTTCTCTTCCTTTCATGAGGCATAACATGAGTGAGGCCAGTGAAACGATTTCAGTCACGAGATCTAGATAAAAGGATCTAGAAAATCCTGTTTAACAATGCCTGGCTTTCAAGACAGTTGTCTTCCGTAAACTTCTATTTGTAGGATCAGAGGCTGAATATTAGTTCACTTTCTCTTTGATTTCACCTGGCATTCTTAATCTCTTTCTGTGGTAGACAGATGCCTAAAGTTAACTGAGAAATTAAATGTGGATATATGCCACACACACACACACACACGTATACATACATACCAAAATATATACATATTAATACACTTTAAAAGTATAAACACGAATAACATCAGCAAGGTGACTGACTAGAGTGGCCTGGAATTTGCTGCACCCGCTAAACAAAAAGGAATCAAGCAGTGAATAAACAATTATATCTCAACTGGAGCAATTGAGAAAGTATGCTGAAGGAAAATGGCAAAATCTCTGTGGATCATGGAAACCCAAGATAGCACCATAGAGAAGGGAGCAAGACACCCTGCCCCTGCCAGACTGTCTCCCTCACCAGGCTAGCCTTTGAATCAGGAGATATTTCTTCTCATAAGATAAAAGTAAGCTGGGTACCCCAAGTGGTCTCCATTGTCACCACAGATGCCAATGATCCTTGCTACAGTACAGCCCCCCAGTCTTCACAGGCCCTGAATCCAGTATGGAGAGTTTCTGGGAATTTGCATACCTCCCAGAATCAGGGTGGTCTCAGAATAGGAGACCCCTTCAACCCCCATGACCTAAGCTGCTATGCCACAGCACCATCTTGAAAATGGACCTACTGCTAGAATGCATCTGCCATGGGGTCCAGTGGCCACTCTCTCTATCCCTGAGGACCTACTGCCATTCCACTATGTGAATACTGTTGCCTGTGGCACTGTGATCCCACCTACATGAAGCCTAGCCATGGTGGAACAACTGAGACCACAATGTTCAAACCCATGCAATGCCCCATCCCCACCAACCAGGCCAGAGGCAGCACTACCTCCTCAGAGAAACCACTGTACAACCAAACAAACTACTGTGTCCATGTGAAACTGCAACTGGCTCAATGGCCAGTCTAGCAGCAGCCCTACCTCCACAAAGAGACCACTACACAGCCACCCAGCCTCCTGTACCTACACGTACCAGGCCTGACAACTATCCCAGCTCTTCCACTTTCATAAAAACCACACCATTGCCATCACAACTGCCATTGCAACTCCCACAGCCTAGTCCACTAAGGCAATCACAGATATAACTGACAAAGATTACAGCTAAAGAAACTGCACAAAGACCATGCTACTGAGCCCACCTAGAACTAAAGCCAATGCACCACACCCAACTGATGTCCTAGGACGCATCTACAGGAAAAAGTCTCTCCCTACAAAAGCTATTCCATAAATTTAGAAAAAGCAACTGTTTCACTAGATGTGCAGGTATCAACATAGGGAAACAGGAAACATGAAAAAGCAAGGAAATATAACACCCTGAAAAGCTGACCCCAAAGAGAAGGATATGTACAAAATACCTGAAAAATATTTCGAAATAATGCTATGAAGGAAACTCAGTGAGATACTGGAAAATACAAACAATTCAATGAAATCAGAAAAACTATTATTGATCTGAATAATAAATTCAACAAATAGATATCATAAAAAAGAGCTAAAAGGAAATCTTAAAGCTGAAGAATTCAAACAAAAAATACAATTGAAAGCTTCAACCAACCAACTAAATCAAACAGGAGATAAAATTTCTATATTTGAATACAGCGCTTTGAAATAACCCAGCCAGAGTGGGGGGAAAAATAAGAATAAAAAAGAATGAACGTTGCCTGCGAGATTTATGGGACATAATTAAGCAAATTGTTGCACTGTAGAAGTACCAGAGAGAGAAAAGATGGAGAAAGGCACAGAAAATCTATTTAACAAAATAGTGGCTGGAAATTTCCCAAGTCTTAGGAGAAATTTTGGACCATATCTGTATTCTCCTGAAAGCTCAGAGGTTACCATTTAGATTCAATCCAGAAAGATCCTCTCTGAGGCACTTTATAATCAAACTGTCCAAAGTCAAAAACAAAGAGAATTCTAAAAGCTGCAAGAGAAAAGCATCAAGTCACATATAAAGGAATTCCCATTGGACTATCAGCAGATACCTCGGCAGAAACCTTGCAGGTCAAAAGTGAATGGAATAATATATTTGAAGTGCTGAAAGTAAAATTAAAAAACTGTTAGATAAGAATACTATATTCACCAATGCTATTATTCAGAAATAAAGAAATGAAGACCTTTCCAGATAAACAAAAGCTGAGGGAATTAATCACCACTAAACTAGCCTTACAAGAAATGTCTAAGGAAGCGCTACAACTGGAAATGGAAAAACAATAATTTTCTTCATGAAAACACACACATCTATAAAACTAACCAATAAAGTTAAATTTATAATCAAACTCAGAATATCCCAGAGCTATAATGGTGCTATATACGTCTTTCAGTCCTCTAGTATGAAGGTTCAAAGTCAAAATGGTCAGAAACAACAACAGCTCCAATTAGTGGTTCAGGAATACACAATAGATAAAGATGTAAAATAAGGCAACAAAAGTATAAATTGTCAGGGGGAGGAGAAGAGTCTAGGAGATTTTGATGTGACCAAAGTTAAGTTGTTATTATCTTAACTTTTTATTATAACTATTATAGCTAAAAACTCTTTATGTTAGTTCCATAATAATCACAAAGAAATTACAGCAGATTAACAAAAAAGAGAAAGTAAACAAAGCTTAGCACCAAAGAAAACCACAAACCACACAGATAAATAGAAAGAGAGGAGCAAAGGATCTACAAAACAGCAATTAACAAACACTTGACATTGGATCCACATCTGTATTCTCCTGGAAACTTAGGTCTCCAATCAGATTCAATCCAAAAAGATCCTCTCTGAGGCACATCATAATCAAACTGTTTATAAACAGTTTTAGAAAAAATGTTTTCTAATCTAGAAAACAATTAACAAAAGGACAGGAGTAGGTCCTTATTCATCAATAAAAACCTTGAATGTAAATGAATTATTCAATCAAAAGATATAGTGACTGGATAAATATTTTTAAAAAATACCCAACTATATAGTGGCTACAGGAGACCCACCTCACCATTAAAGACTAACAAAGACTAAAAGTGAAGGAATGGAAAATGGTATTTCACGTAAATAGAAACCAAAAGCAAGGAGGAGTACCTACTTACATCTGACAAAACAGGCTACAAATTAAAGACTACAAAAAGAGATAAAGAAGGTCACTATATAATGATAAAGGAGTCAATTCAGTAAGAAGACATAGCAACCATAAATATCTATGCACCCAACGCCAAAGCTCCCAGGTATATAAAGTAAACATTAATAGATTTAAAGGGAAGACAGACTACAATACAATAATAGTGGGGGACTTCAACACCCCACTTCAATGGACAGATCATCTAGAAAGAAAATCAAGAAAGAAATGTCAGACTCTAACTTTCCCATAGACCAAATGGACCATAGGCTAAATGGACCACAGATCAAAGGGACCATAGACTCAACGGATCTAAGAGACATTCTATCCAACATCTGCAGAATACACATTCTTCTCAACCGCACATGGAATATTATCCAGGATAGAACATATGTTAAAGGACAAAATAAATCTGAACAAATATAAGAACGCTGAAATCATATCAAGTATATTTTCTGACCACAATGGAATAAAAATAGAAATCAAGAATAAATAAATTACAGAAACTTTACAAACACATGAGAATTAAACAACATGCTCCTAAATAACCAGTGGGTCAATACGTAAATTAAAAGTGGAAGTTAAAACATTATACCGAAACCTATGGGACACAGTAAAGCAGTTCTAAGAGCGAAGTTGATAGCAATAAACGCCCACATCAAAAAAGAAGAAAGATTTCTTATGAACAACCTAACAGTGCATCTCAAGGAATTAGAAAAAAAAGAAAACAAAAACAAATACAAAACTCATAGAAAGGAAGAAATAATAAAGCTCAGAGCAGAAATAAATGAATTAGAGACGAAAAGAATTCGTAAGATTGATGAAACAAATTTTTTTTGAAAAAATAAACAAAACTGGCAAACCCTTAGCTAAATCAACTAACAAAAGTGAAAAGACAAATAAAATCAGATATTAAAAAGTAGACATTACAACTGATAGCACATAAATACAAAGGACCATAAAAGACTATTATGAAAACTATACTGCAACAAATTTGATAACATACAAGAAATTGATAAATTCTTGGGCACACAGAACCTACCAAGATTAAATTATAAAATAATAGAAAATCTGAACAGACCAATAATGAATGAGGAAATTGAATCAGTAACAAAAAGTCCCATCAAAGAGAAGCCCAGAATATGATGACTTCACTGCTGAATTCTACCAAACATTTAAAGAACTAGTAACAATTTTCATCAAACTATTCCAGAAAAATCAAAGAGGAAGAAATACTTGCAAACTTACATTAGGAGGAGAACATTACCCTGACTCCCAAACCAGACAATGACACAGCCAAAAAAGAAAACAAGACAGTATTACTGATAAACATAGACAAAAAAATTTTCAACAATAGCAAACTGAATTCAACCACACATTAAAAAGATCATTCACTATAATCAGGTGGAATTCATGTCAAGAACACAAGCATGGTTTAATAAATGCAAATCAATAAATGTTATATATTGGATTAACAGAAAAAATAAAAAACCATATGATCATTTCAAGAGATGCAGAAAATGCCTTTGACAAAATTCAGCAGCTCTTCATAATATAAAAAACAAAACTCTTGACAAATTTGGTGCAGAAGATTATACCCCAACACAATAAAGGCCATATATGACATACCCATAGCTAACATCATAATGAACCAGGAAAAGCTAAAAAGTTTCTTCTCTAAGAACAGGAGCAAGACAAGAATGCCCACTTTCACCATGTCTATTCGATATAGAACTGGATGTTCTAACCTGAGCAATCAGACATGAGAAAGAAATAAAAGATATTCAATTGAATAGAAGGAAGTCAAATTGTCCCTGTTCGCAGACATGATCTTATAAATAGAAAACCACAAAGACTTCCCCCAAAAACTGTTAGAGCTAAAAAACAAATTTAGTAAAGTTGCAGGATAAAAAAAATCAACATACAAAAATCAGTAGCATTTCCGGCCGTGCACAGTGGCTCACGACTGTAATCCCAGCACTTTGGGAGGCCAAGGCGGGTGGATCATGAAGTCAGGAGATGGAGACCATCCTGGCTAACACGGTGAAACCCCGTCTCTACTAAAAATACAAAAAATTAGCCGGACATGGTGGCAGGCGCCTACAGTCTCAGCTTCTCGGGAGGCTGAGGCAGGAGAATGGCGTGAACCGGAAGGTGGAGCTTGCAGTGAGCCGAGATCGCACCACTGCACTCTAGCCTGGGCTACAGAGCAAGCCTCCGTCTTAAAAAAAAAAATAAAATAAATGAAAATCAGTAGCATTTCTATGCACTAACATCTGAAAAAGAAATAAGAAAAGGATTCCACTTATAATAGCTACCATAAAAAAGATATCTAGGAATAAACTTAAGGAGGTGAAAGTTACATATACTGAAAACTACAAAACTTTGATGAAAGAAATTGAAACTACAAAAATATATGAAAACGTTCATGGTTTGGAAGAATTAACATTCTTAAAATAACCATACTACCCAAAGTGATCTGCAGATTTAATGCATTCTCTATCAAAATATCAATGACATTCTTCACAGAAATAAAAAAAGCAATCCTAAAATTCATGTGGAATCACAAACAGCCAAAGCAATCTCGAGCAAAAAGAACAAAGCTGAAAGCATCACACTACCTAATTTATAAATATAGGAACCAAAACTGTATGGTCCTAGCATAAAAACAGACATATAGACCAATGGAGCAGAATAGAGAGCCCAGGAAAAAAATTGTGCACCTATGGACAACTGGTTTTCAATATTGGGAAAAAAGACAGTCTCTTTAATAAATGGTGCTGGGAAAATTGGATATCCATATGCAAAAAATGAGACTAGACCCCTACCTCTCACCATATACAAAAGTCAACTCAAAATGGATAGAAAGGCTTAAACATAAAACCCAAAACTATGGAACTACTAGAAGAAAACATAGAGGAAGTGCCTTATAACATTGGGTTGGGCAAGGATTTTAAATAAAACCTAAAAAGCACAGGTGACACAAGCAAAAACAAATAATTAGGATTAAAACAAACAAAAGCTTTTACACCGCAAAAGAAACAATTAACAGAGTGAAGAGCCAATCTCTACAAAAGGAAAAAAAATGTGCAAATTATACATCTCACAAGTTGTTAATATCCAGAATATATAAGCAACTTAACAAGAAACACACACACACACACACACACAAACACACACACACACGACATAGTTTAAAAGTGGACAAAAAACGTTACTAGATATTTCTCAAAAGAAGACATACAAATGGCTAACAGGCATATGAAAAAATGCTCAGCATCACCAATCATCAGGGAAATTCACATTAAAACCACAATGAGATACCACTTCACTCCAGTTAGAATAGCTATTATAAAAAAGACAAAAAAAAGTGTTGGCAATGATCTGGAGAAAAGGAAACACTTTTACACACTGCTTGTGGAATTGTAAATTAGTACAGCAACTATGGAAAACAGTATGGAGCTTTCTCAAAAAATTAAAAATAGAACTACCATATTATCCAGTAATTTCACTACTGGTTATATATCCAAAGGAAATGAAATCATGTCAAAAATATATCTGTACTCCCATGTTTATTGCAGCACTATTTACAATAGCCAAGATAAGGAATCAACCTAACTATACAGCAATAAATGAAATAAAGAAATAAAAAAAAATTTGGTATATATACACATTGGAATACTATTCAGTCATAAAAAAGAATGAAATTCTGTCATTTTTTTTGACAACATGGACGAACCTGGAGGACAGCATGTTAAGTGAAATATGCTAGGCATAGAAAGGCAAATACTGCATGGTCTCACTCATATGTGGAATCTGGAAAAAAAAAGTTGATATCATAGATGCAGGAAGTAGAACAATGGTTACCAGAGACTGAGGAGGAAAGGTGGAAGAGAAAGATGACAAGAGGGTACAAAGTCACAATGAGAAGGAATAAGTTCTAGTCTTCTATTGCACAGTAGGGAGACTACGGCTAACTATAAGGTATCGTATATTACAAAACGGCTAGAAGAAAAGCTTTTGAATGTTCTCACCACAAAGAAATAACAAATATATGAGGCGATAGACATGCTAACTACTCGGGTTTCTTCATTATATAACATACATATATATATAAACATTAATCGTATCCCATAAATATGTACAATTGCAATGGCAATCTTAAAATTATACATAAAATTATATTACATACTCACTGTTAGAGTATCTCTCAGTATACTCACATATTTTCATAATATTAAATTTCTATGTTCCTAAAACATTTTTTATGGCTAATACTTTAGTTTGGATCATCAGAGCCAAAGAAATAAATATGTGAGTCATTTCCAAATAGGGAGTTATATGGCAGAGATAAAACCTTTCACAATTCATGGATTCTTTTAATAGCGGCAACAGAGAACAGCACATTTTTACCTGTTCAATAGATTAACATTTAAATCCTGGTCCTCTACAGAATTGTGCAAATAGATAAAGGGGGGGAGGGGTGTCTAAAACAATTATGTAAGATAGTCAAGATAGCATAATAGAATGTGCATTTGAAATACCTAGATTAAAATATAGGTGATTGAATTAAAACATGGCAATTCTCAACAACCTAAAAACTAAAAATTTCAGGTTTCTGTGAGACAAGATGTCATCTTACATTATCTTTTTTTTTTTTTAATTGAGACGGAGTTTCACTCTTGTCGCTCAGGCTGGAGTGCTGTGGCACAATCTCGGCTCACTGCAACCTCTGCCTCATGGGTTCAAGAGATTCTCCTGACTCAGCCTTCTGACTAGCTGGGATTACAGGCACCTGCCACCATGCCCAGCTAATTTTTGTATTTTTACTAGAGACAGGGTTTCACCATGTTGGCCAGGCTGGTCTCAAACTCCTGACATCAGGTGATTCACCCTCCTTGGCCTCCCAAAGTCCTGGGATTACAGGCATGAGCAATCGTGCCTGGCCTTATTTCCTTAATAGTCTAGAGTCAAAACTGAAATAATTTCATCACACTCATGGCATCATAATAACCATCTTCTGTGATCCCTTCTGTCATTTGACTGTTTTATAAGCAGAAAGTTTATTTTATTATTACAAGTTTGCAAAGCCCTTTTTTGACAGCATATTAATGTATCCTAATAATACTTTATTCAATGAATAAATCCTCATATATAGACCAGTAATCACACACACACACACACACACATCTTATGATCTACCCAGAGCAGTTTATAATTTTATTATAAAGTTTCATTTGAGGAGTCATGTAACTATGTTATATTCAAACCTGTGTTATGAGTTATGTGGTAAAAAAGGTCTTCCCTAATTATATTTCTAATTAAAGTTTCCCTATAAATCCTTTTCTCCAACTCATTGATCATTTTTGTGATATTTGAACCATTTCAACATTCCTACATGTTAGATGAATCCAATAGTCTAATAATGTTTTGAATATTTGTTTATATTTTTTCAAAAAATACTGAAAAATCTCTGGCTTTATTTTCCCTTTATTACCCTTTTCCTGCTTGCATTTGATATCATTTTGTTAGACTGTCCATTGGTTTCTATACTAAATTATAAATGCTTGCCTTACTTCATGAGTTCTACATCTTTCACTGTATCTTGAAACCTATTTTTCAAATTCTGGAAACAAAAGACATTAACATTGCACTTAAGCTATCGACTATAAAGCTGTTACTGGTTTAACTCAAATTACCCTATGTGGAGAATTCATCTCCCAACACACAATTGTTGAATCTTTATATGTAGAAAGACATATCAAATATACTATGTTTAGGACAGTTAATTGCCCCTTGCTCGTGAGGCAAACAGAAATATTTTGTTAGCAGGTGTTACTTACTGAGTAGCTGGACTGCCTCAGTAAAAGTCCAAGAACAGCAATTTGGAGGGAGCAAATACAGTGACATAGAAAGAAATTCTACTTTCTGAGGAATCTTAAATGCTTTTAAACCATGCTCTTCTTCATGAGACACTGAAAGCACCTGGCCTTTCCATCTTTCATGCCATATTCCTTTTCAGGGTCTAGGACTTATTTAGCAAATACATCAGCTTTTTTGTCACTTGCCTCTTAAGAATTCTTTGTGCTTCCCATACTAGTGGATCCTTTCTGCCTTAATTGCCTCAGACTAATCAAGTAAACTAAATTCTCATTCTCTCAATGAACAATAGGCAAGCATTAACTGAAATCTCATAAATATCTGTATTTAATCTTTCTATGAAAACAGACATGTAGTCTCTGTTTCCCACTGAGAGGTGAAGCCAGCTGGGCTTCTGGGTCGGGTGGGGACTTGGAGAACTTTTCTGTCTAGCTAAAGAATTGTAAACACACCAATCAGTGCTCTGTGTCTAGCTAAAGCTTTGTAAATGCACCAATCAGCACTCTGTAAAATGGATCTATCAGCACTCTGTAAAATGGACCAATCAGCGCTCTGTAAAATGGACCAATCAGCAGGATGTGGGCGGGCCAATAAGGGAATAAAAGCTGGCCATCTGAGCCAGCAGCAGCAACCAGCTGGGGTCCCCTTCCACACTTTCGAAGCTTTGTTCTTTCACTCTTCGCTCTTCACAATAAATCTTGCTGCTGCTCACTCTTTGGGTCTGCACTACCTTTATGAGCTGTAACATTCACTGGGAAGGTGTGCAGCTTCACTCCTGAAGTTAGCGAGACCACGAACTCACTGGGAGGAACAAACAACTTCGGACGCACCACCTTTAAGAGCTGTAACACTCACTACAAAGGTCTGCGGCTTCACTCCTGAAGTCAAGCGAGACCACGAACCCCCCCCGGAAGAAAGAAATTCCAGACATATCTGAACATCTGAAGGAACAAACTCTGGACACACCATCTTTAAGAACTGTA
The DNA here is from genome assembly GCF_009828535.3 of Hylobates moloch. Taxonomy (NCBI): domain Eukaryota; kingdom Metazoa; phylum Chordata; class Mammalia; order Primates; family Hylobatidae; genus Hylobates; species Hylobates moloch. Next base: position 54,797,084 of record NW_026652279.1, on the reverse strand, counting down.
ACACTCACCGCGAGGGTACATGGCTTCATTCTTGAAGTCAGCGAGACCAAGAACCCACCAGAAGGAACCAATTCCGGACACACTACCACTAAGCCTCAGTGCCGAACATAGCATCTGACTGTGTGATGTCCACACACGTTTGTTAAACACTTCACATGGTGATAATATTTACATGTAAAAGAGTCTCCTAGAGTTTTAAAAATATTAGTTCTTTTGACTCATACATACATAGACATATTATTTTTCCTTGTAATAAAACAAGAAGTTATTAATAAGGTTCTCTACATTCTCATTTATAAAATCTCTCCTACCTTTCCCTTGGCAATATGATTTTATGAACAGCTAGGAATGTCTTTCTGTTTTTTTCACATCTGCTCACTGATTCAAACACCAAGTTTCCGTTTTCTCATCAACAAAGTGGTCAATAAATAAGAAACAACCTCTTCCTCATAGTATAGTTAAGAGGATTAAATACAGCAAATTACTCAAGAGTAGATTTACTCAAAAACGCCTACCAGATATTCCCAATGCTCAATAAATATCAATTGCCTTTTTCTCTTTCTCTTTTTGTTGCTGCAAAACAAAATATCATCTGCAACTATTTGATTAAGAAAAGATGAGACTCTCCATTTACATAAAGCCTTTTTCAACCTTAGAAAGTAAGCAAACTTACAGAGCAGTGCTAAACACAAATACCAGTTGTGTAGGTGACAGAGAGCTGAAGTAAGTTCACTAAATCATGAAAGAATACAAAGTTTAATAAAGAGGAGTTTAATTGGAAACTGTAGTACCTCCATCTGCTCCAACATCTTTTATTGGATCCTGATTATTATTGCCCGTGGCAGATAAGCTTTAGACCACTCTGAATAAGGTGAAGTGTGACACTAATTGTTACATTTGAACTTTTACCAGATTAGAAATTGTGCAGCTATGCACACACCATATAATAAATTTCAGGTCCCTTTTTTCTGTTTTCAGGAGATTACTTCTATCTAGGATGTTTTGATGTATTATTTAGAAATCAATTTTGCACAGGATAATATGTTCCCTAAGACTTTGTGTCAGGTGAAAGGAAGGAACACAGCCACACCAATCTCGTGCAAAGGAAGATGTAATTAGCATCCACCTTCCTAAATGCAAGGCCAACCCAATCTGCAGGTCAACTACAGAACCAAAAATATTGTCTTTGTTTAGGAAAAGTACCTCTTTACATGAAAAAAAAATCTATGGAAGAACTGATCCAATTCAGAGGAAGGAGAAAATGAACCAACACTTAGAATATAACAGGCTATGCACAAAACTCTACTAACAGGAACTGTTATTCATAGTTAACAGAAAAATGAGCTCATGGAAGTTAAATGGAAGTCACACAGCTAGCAAGTAAATAAACAAGGATTCAAACTTAGCAGGGTGTTTTTTCTACCTTTCAAACACACTTGATTCTACTCCTCCTTCCTGTTTCATAAGCAAAAGGCTCAGAGGATTGTTGCTAGGATCAAATTAATAATGTATTAAGTAAAAGAAATGTGCTTTAAAACCTGAAGGATGGAGGTGTCTGGTAAACACATAGGCACACCCTGACCCAGTTTTTCCACAGTAAAATGGAATGTTGCAAAAACAAAATTGGATGAAATTCTAAGAACACTTTAGAAAGTTAAAATACTGTAATTTTGTTGTTGTTGTTGTTGTTGTTTTTGAGACAGAGTCTCGCTCTGTCACTCAGGCTGGAGTGCAGTGGTATGATCTCAGCTCACTGCGACCCCAGCCTCCTGGATTCAAGTGATTCTCCTGCCTCAGCCTCCTGAGTAGCTGGGATTACAGACATGCGCCACCATGTCCAGCTAATTTTTGTATTTTTAGTAGAGACAGGGTTTTGCCATGTTGGCCAGGCTGGTCTTGAACTCCTGACCTAAGGCGATCCACCCGCCTTGGCCTACCAAAGTGCTGGGATTACAGCACTGTAATGTATTTTAATTGCATTTATGTTATTTACAGTAAAGAATCAGAAAGCCATGTGCCTTGAAACCCTTCTTTCTTCCCTTACTTTTCCTCCTCACTTCTCTTTCACCTCTCTCCTGTCACATATTCCCATATGTGAAGATAGCTAAGTCCTTAAAACAAATTTTCAAGAAAATAAAAATAGAGGGTGAGGAGGAGAATGTATAAAAGCTTCAGGGAGGAAGGAAATTGTATTCATAGCTAAGGGCAGCATTCTCAGAATTCTTTCAGAATTATAAAATATCATTATTTATTTGATTTATAAGCTCCTTAAGGGCAGGGATGGTATCTTAAGGCTCTTTGTACTCCCAGCAAGTAGCACAGAAAAAAAAACCTTACTAAATGTTTACTGTTGGTAGACAATACATACACGGAGAGGGAGAGAAAGAGAGGGGAATTATGATTAATTTATAGTGCTCCTTCACTGCAAGAATTTTACTGCACCCCTCTTGTCTGTTCTCATGCTGCTAATAAGGACATACCTGAGACTGGGTAATGTATAAAGGAAAGAGGTTGACTCACAGTTCAGTGAGGCTGGGAGGCCTCAGGAAACTTACAATTATGGCAAAAGGGGAAGCAAACATGTCCTTCTTCACATGGCAGCAGGAAGGAAATGTGCCAAGCAAGGGGGGAAAAGCCCCTTAAAAAAAATCAGGTCTTGTGAGGACTCACTCACTATCACAAGAACAGCAGCATGGGGGTAACCATCCCCACGATTCAATTACCTCCCACTGTGTCCCTCTCACAACAGGTGGGGATTATGGGAACTACAATTCAAGATAAAATTTGGGTGGGGACACAGCCAAACCACATCACCTCTTGAGATTACTGAAACAACTATGACAAGTTTCAAATGCAGATTAGAAGTTTCATATTTTAACAGGGGAATCAAAAAGAATTAAAAATTCAAATTAAGTGGCCAGTAGGTAGGGAGAAACCAGCAAATTATGATGTAAACAAAGGCAAGGGAAAAAATTGTTTTAGAAAGAGAAAGGATAGCATCAGTTTCTACAGTGAGGTCAAGTATAATATGTAAGGAGGTGTCCAAAGGATTAAGCAACAAGGAGCACATTGATAAACTCATCAGAAGAAGTAAATTGACTCAGTCTTCTAATATGACTATAGTTTTGTTTATTGAAAGGACATCTAAAATGTCTAAATTATCTCATGCTGATTTACATGAAAAACCAATTGCCCATAATAAATGCATTCATCCATTTGTACAAATTGAGCACTTGCTATCATTGTGCTGGACAGTGGGGATAAAGAATAGATAAATATTGTGAATGTTTAGGCCACCATTCATCTACTTTACCATTTTTCTCAAACTTTGGTTTGCATCAACATCACCTTGAGAGGCCTCTGGAAAATACATTTGGAAACCACATAATTTTCATTTGGATTTAGCCCAAAACTGAGTGAATTTGAATCATCCACTATAGGACCGAAGTATCCATATTTTTATAAACTTCAAAGGTAATTTTAATGCACATCAATGTTTTAAACCCTAACATATTATTTCTCTAATAACCATATTGTAAAGGTAAATCTGTGGTTTCCATTTCTATTTCAGAAAGACGGAAAACTCAGATAACCTAAAAATTCTCAAGCTCTAACACCAAGAAATGCTGGGTAGAATATAATATGTTTTTGCTTCTGGTTAAAATGTAAAAGATGAAAAAAACCTTGGTTCTTTTAGTAACAATGAGAAAAACCTAGACCAAAGAAGTTATCATTTTAATGTGACTAAGGAAGATTAGATGCTTCAAAGAAGCCTTGAGAAACTGGCATTTCTACATACTGAATTATTCCATACCTTGGTACAGGTATCTGGTTTAGCTATGGCAAATTAAAGTGAGAGGTGCTAAAGATGGAAAGATTTTATGGAAAATAAGAGAGGTCAGAATTACCTTGAATGATCATGTGACTGAACTGGAGTATAAAAAACGTCCAAACATGAAACAAATTGCTGGTCAGCTAATTCTCTCCACCAACAATACCCTCAAATTTTGCAAAAAGAGCTGCAGTAAAGGAGGATCTGAAAACACGATCCTGTGCGTTCTCAAAATGACTGGATTTTTGTGTCCTAAAGGTGATGAATCCGAAGAATAACCAACATATTGGAAAGTGCAGCCAACTCACTCTAAACTCAAATATTTACAAGCTAAAAGGGGGTTGAATTCAATAAAATTATAGCTGTTGCCCAGCCTTATCTCAACACAATATGCTAAGGACAATAAATGATAAGGACCTCATTTAATCACATAACCTAGGAAAGGGACTTTATTCTCTGGACTTCAGAACAACCAATATGTTACTTCAGTCTCAACTTTTGAATGAATGATATTTGGCATAAAAATCTTAAAAAGTGAAAGGTAGAAAATTTAAATTGAAGTAACAAAGTCTACTGATACAAGTAGAAAACAAATGGTTTAAGATGATAGACTTGTACCAAAATCATACCATAACTATGTTAAAAGTTACTGGGAAAAAATTCCAAAACTAAACACTGTTTATATGAGACATGCTTAAAATGTCTCCTGTGAACAGTATTCAGTTTTACATATTTAGATTTAGAGATACTAACAGGTTAAAAAGAAGGGAAAAGATACTAAGGCAAACAATAATTATGAGAAAACTAAACTAGCTATATCAATATACAAAATAGATGTCAAGACAAAAAAATGTTACAAAAAATTACTCATTTCATGGTGACAAAAAGTTAATTTATCAAAAAAATCCACTAAACTAAAGAGGTATACACCTAATAACACAACTTCAAAACATATGAAGCATTAATTGACAGTAAGGGGGCATACTCTTGCCAGTGGACAAAGAAAGGATTCAGCTGAACTACAAGTTATAGGTTCCACTAGACGTTTTGGATTCCTTCTCTCCAAATGTGTATTTTGTGTAGTTCAGTATCATTAGTAATCATTTCAGTCATTGTTCACAGTTAAATACCCTGCACAATATGGTAACTTCTCTTCTTGCCTGCCCAGGGTAGTTAACTGTGAACAATAGGAGAGGTAGAAGTGGTTTGCATAATAGGGACAGAGACGAATACATGTGGAACCCAGGCGATCTTCTTGGATGCCAACTGATACTCCTTTGCCCCACTGTAGCTGTAAATATACATTTGGAGGAGCCCTGGACTGAAAATGATTACCAAAGTTTCAGACCACTCCGAAAGGAAGATTCGAGTCACACCAGTTAGTAAGCTACTGAGATCTAACAGGGTGATAGCTGAATTTGAAATGGAGAATGGAAACTAAAAAGAAAAATAACAGGTTTAGCCCCAATATCAACTGCAGATATTGGAGCTGCAGTTTATTTCCCTAGTATCCTTCTTCCAAATTTCACCTTAAAAACATTAAAGTTATGAATAAGCTAATCCCTGAATTTGTGTGGAGAAGTATTAGGTTGGTGCAAAAGTACTTGCAGTTTTTGCTATTAAAAGTAATAAAAGAGGCCGCATAGAGTTCTCTTGTTCCTTTCTGCCATGCGAGAAATTAAATAGAAGTGGGGTTCTGGAAGAGGGCTCTTACCATAACCCAACCATGCTGACACCCTGATCTTGGACTTCCAGCCTCCAGAACTGTGGGAAATAAACCTGTGATGTTTATAAGCCACACAGTCTATTGCCATTCATTATAGCAGCATTAAGACACAAGGTGTAAAGAAATACGAGTGGCTGCAAAAAGTTGTTTCGTTTTTATTCAGGAGGTTTGGTGCTGCTAAAAGTTTTCTATTCTATATTACCTAAAGTTCTCAATTATCTACTTTCCACTTTTCTCTGAGAAATAAAAGTTAGTATCTGCTATGTTTAAGCTTTGTGTCCCCACCCAAATCTCATCTTGAATTATAATTCCCATAATCCCCAGAATCCCCACATGTCAAGGGAGAGACCATGTGGAGGTAACTGCATCATGGGGTGGTTTCCTCCATGCTGTTCTCATGATAGTGAGTGAATTCTCACGAGAGCTCACAGTTTTATAAGGGGCTCTTCCCACTTCGCTCAGCACTTCTTCCTGCCACCTTGTGAGGGTACCTTGCTTCCCCTTCACCTTCCACCATGACTGCAAGTTTCCAGAGGTCTCCTCAGCCATGCTGAACTGTGAGTCAATTAAACCTCTTTCCTTTATAAATTACCCAGTCTTGTGCAGTTCTTTATAGCAGTATGCAAATGGTATAATAGAATATACAAAACATTAAATACCAAAAAAATTAAAAGATATGCCAGATATTTCTACTGAGACTACAAAACATTGCCAAAAATATTTTAAAGAAAATAAAAATAAATACAAAGATATACATGTTAATGTAGCAGAAGATTCAATATTTATAGATACAATTTTCCTCAAATTGATCTGTGAAATTTTTTTTTGAGTTGGGGTCTCCCTCTGTTGCCCAGGTTGGAGTGCAGTGGCATGATCATGGCTCACTGCAGTCTTGAATTCCTGGGCTCAAGCTATCCTCCCACCTCAGCCTCCCAAATACCTGGGACTACAAGTGCATGCCAATAGGCCCAGCTAAATTTTTTGTTATTATTTTTTTTTTAGAGACTGGATCTAGCTATGTTACCAAGGCTGCTCTCAAACTTTTTTCTCAAGTGATCCTCTCACCTCAGCCTCCCAATTTACTGGGATTATAGGCATGAGCCACTGAGCCCAGCTTGATCTATAAAATCTTAATAGATAATTTTACTTATCATTCTAATATTTTACTTCAAAGGACAAAGTTCTGAATTCAGGCTTAGATGACATTACTCAGACTTTTAGGTAATAGTGGACTGAGAGTCACAAGAATTCTTTTCCAGTCATGAAGCAAACTACTGACTCAAGATGCAGTGGAACAAAAATTAATTTTATAGAAATGAATACATTAAAGAGATAAATTTAAATGTAATATTTGAAATATTTTGGTAATATTTATAATGTTTTATTTTTATGGCTATATGAGAAAAAATTTTCTTCTCTTTAAGATATATCTAACCCAAAATAGATTTTTTGTAAACAAAAATGAAAACTTTTAAAGAAACTTTGATTCTCACTGACCCCTGGCAATGCAGACACCTTTACATACTCTCCTTACGATTCACAGAAACATTCATTATTTACATAGATTAAATAAGTGTCTGATTTTGCATTACTCACTTTTATTACAAATGGTAAGCCCCATATTAAAGAGGAATAATTCCAACTTCGTACGTGAAGTCAATACCTACAAAGCCTTCTCAAGAATATTGGCCTGGTACTTGTGTTCCTAAGGTCTCAGTCTACCAGGTGGTAAAAAAGTTACTCAGCAGACTAGGAACTACAACAACATTTAGGAATTGCTAGGAAAAGGAATTCATCCAATCCATAAATACTGGAGGTAAAATCTGGTAGAGAGAGTTTTGGGGCTTTGCTTCCTAGTTTCAAGATAGAAATGCACTGTCTTGGTTCATTCAAATTGCTATAATAACACACCATAAATCAGGTAGCTTATAAATAACAGAAATTTATATCTTACAGTTCTGGAGGCTGAGAAGTCCAAAATCAAGGTGCTAGAAGATTTGTTGTCTGGTGAGGACATGATTTTTGGCTCATAGATGGTCATCTTCTTGCTGTGTCACTACATGGCAGAAGGGAAAAACTCTGGTCTCTTTAGGCCCTTATAAGGGCACTAATCCCATTCATGAGGACTAAATCATGACACAGTCACCTCCCAAAGGCCTCACCTAATACCATTATTTGTGGAGTTAGGATTTCAAGGTATAATTTTTTGGGTGGGGGATATTCGGTTCACAGCTAGCAGTTAATAAAGGATTTAAAAATTCCAATCCAAGAAGCCTTATAAATATTTCGGGATGAAATAAATCCCTTAGACTTAGTAGTTACTGTATATTACACAACTCTAGATTTATGGAAAAAATCAATGAGACACATATAATTAACACCATGGGTGTTCCTAACTAAATCTGGCCAAATCTGTTGGGATTTGACATTTTTGTGTGTGGTCAAGAATAAGCTTTGGTGACCACTTTGGCAGCACATACACTAAAATTAAAATGACAGATGATTTGCATAGCTCCTGTGAGTGGATAACATGCAAATTTGTAAAGCATTCCATATTTTTTATTACCACTAGACCAACCCTATAAGAAATGCTTAAGTGCGGCCAGGCGCGGTGGCTGATGCCTGTAATCTCAGCACTTTGGGACGCTGAGGCGGGTGGATCACGAGGTCAGGAGATCGAGACCATCCTGGCTAACACGGTGAAACCCCGTCTCTACTAAAATACAAAAAAATTAGCCGGGCGTGGTGGTGGGCGCCTGTAGTCCCAGCTACTAGGGAGGCTGAGGCAGAAGAATGGCGTGAACCTCGGAGGTGGAGCTTGCAGTGAGTGAGCCGAGATCGTGCCACTGCACTCCAGCCCTCTGTCTCAAAAAAAAAAAAAAAAAAAGAAAGAAATGCTTGAGTCCTATACTTGAAAGCAAAAAAGAATATGCACTATCATGAAAACACACAAAACACACTTGAAGAAGATGGCAGATAGGAGGCAGGGCTAATGTGCATATCCCATTTGGCAAAAACATAAAAAGAGACAAAGAAGGTCATTATTTAATGACAAAGGTATCAATTCGGCAAAAGGATAGAACAATTATAAAGATATATATTCACCCAACACAAGACCATCCAGATATATAAAGTAAATATTCTTAGAGCTAAAGAGAGAGATGGATCCTACTAAAACAACAGTTGAGAACTTCAACATCTAGACAAAAATATCAATGAAGAAACATTGGATTTAAACTGTACTTTTGACCAAATGGATCTAAAAGACATGTATAGAAAATTTCATCCAGCAGCTGCAGAACACACATTTTTCTCATCAGCACATGGAACATTCTCCAAGATAGACCATATGTTAGGTTACAAAGCAAGTCTCAACAAATTTTTAACAACTGAAAGCATATCAAGTCTTTTCAAATCACAATAGAATAAAACTAGAAATCAACAACAAGATGACTTTGGAAATTGTACAGATACATGGAAATGAAATTATACAATATGCTCCTGAACAACCATTGGGTCAATAAAGAAATTAAGAATAAACTGTTAAAATTTCTTGACACAAATGAAAATGGAAACACAATATACCAAAACTTATGAGTTATAACAATAGTAGTACAAGGAGGGAAGTTTATAGCAATAAATGCACACATTAGGAAGCAGAAAGATTTCAAACAAACAACCTAAAATTTCACCTCAAGGAACTAGACAAGCAAGAACAAGCCAAGCTGAAAGTAGAAGGAAGAAAACAATAAAGATCAGAGCAGAAGTAAATGAAATAGAGACAAAAAAATACAATACAAATGATTAACACAATGAAAAGTTGTATTTTGAAAAGATAGACAAAATCGATAGACCACTAGCTACATTAACCAAGAAGAAAGAGAGAGAATCCAAATAAGTGAAATAAAAAAGGAGACATTACAACTGATACTATGGAAATTTAAAGCATCATTAAAAACTATTACAAATGACTACAAGCTAAATATTGAAAAACCTGGAAGGAATGGATAAATTTCTGGACATATACAACTTCCCAATATTGAACCAGAAAGAAACAGAAAATCGGAACAAATTAGTAATGAGTAACAAGATTGAATCTGTAATAGAAAGTCTCCCAACAAAGAAAAGCTCAGGATTAGATGGCTTTACCACTAAATTCTACCAAACTTTTAAAGGACACCAATTCTCATACAATTCCAAAAAATTGAAGAGAAGAGAATTCTTCCTAACTCATTCTACAAGCCAGCATTGCCATGATACCAAAACCAGACACGAACAAAACAGAAAAGAGGAAATTACAGATCAATATCCCTAATGTATACAGATGCAAATATCCTCACCAAAATACTAGCAAATCAAATTAACAGCATATTAAAGGAATTATACATAATGACCAAGTGGAATTTATCTCAGGTATGCAAAAACAGTTCAGCATATGTAAATTGATAAATGTGATACATCACTTCAACAGAATGATGGACAAAATCCATATGATGTGCTCAATAGATGCAGAAAAGGAATGTGACAAAATCCAACATCTCTTCGTGATAAAAACTCTCAACAAATTAGGCATGGAAGGAACGTATGTCTACATAACAAAAGCCATATAAAACAAGTAAATAGCTAACATACTCAATGGTGAAAAGCTGAAAGCCTTTCCTCTGAGAACTTGAACAAGGCAAAGATGCCCACTTTACCACCCTTACTCAATATATTCCAATACTGGCAGCCTGAACAATTAGGCAAGATAAAGAAATAAAAGTCACCCAAATTGAAAAAAGAGGAAGTTAAATTATCCCTCTTTGCAGACAATATGATCTTATATATAGAAAAGCCTAGAGACTTTTGCCAAAACCCTCTCAGAACTGAGAAACAAATTTAGTAAAGTTGCAGAATACAAAATCAACATGCAAAAATCAGTAGAATTTTTATACACCAATAAGTAAGTGAAAAAGAAATTAAGAAAGCAATCACATTTACAATATCTACCCAAAATACCTAAAAATAAATTTCATCAAGAGATGAAAGACCTCTATAATGAAAACTACAAAACACTGATGAAAAAAGAAATGAGGACACAAACAAATGGAAAGACATCCTATGCTCATGGACGAGAAGTATTAATATTGTTAAAATAACCATACTGTCTAAAGCCATGTTGAGATTCAGTGCAATCCCTATCAAAATATCAATGATATTCTTCATGATAATAGAAAGAACAGTCCTAAAATTTGTGTGGAACCTCAAAGGACTCTGAATAGTGAAAGCAATACTGAGCAAGATAAAAAAGCTGAACCAGAATAGCATGGTCTTGGTATTAAAATGGGCACACAGAACAATGGAACAGAATAAAGAACCCAGAAATAAATCCATATGTTTACAGCCAACTGATTTTTGACAAAGGAGCCAAGAACACACACTGGGGAAAGGACACTTTCTTTAATAAATGGTACTGGGAAAACTGGATATCCATATGCAGAAGAATAAAACTAGATCCCTATCTTTCAATATAGGGATCAACTAAAAATAGATTAAACACTTAAGCACAAAACTATGAAACTACTAGAAAAAAAAAAAACAGAAGAAACACTTCAGGACATTAGTCCAGGCAAAGATTTTATTTCTAAGACTTTAAAAGTACAGACAACAAAAACAAAAATAGTTAAATAGGACTGTATTAAATTGAAAATCTTCTGTATAACAAAGGAAGCAATCAATAAAGTGAAAAGACAATCTATATAATGGGAACAAATATTTGCAAATGATTCATCTGACAAGGGACTAATATCCAGAATATACGAGGAACTCAAACAACTCAATAGCAAAAAATAAAAATAAAAAGCCACTTTAAAAAGTGGGCAAAGGAACTGAATAGACATTTCCCGAAAGAAACATACAAATAACCAACAAACATAAAAAAAATGCTCAACATCATTTTCAGGGAAATGCAAATCAATAGTTTTCTTGTTTTCACATATGAGTTAGATATGTGGTATCTATCTCTCTGTGCCTAACATACTTTGCTTAACATAATGTCTTTCAGGCTCAATATCATCTTACCCCAGTTAGAATAGCTATTAATAAAAAGACAGAAAATACCAAATGCCAGTGAGAATGCATAGAAAATGGAATTCATACACCGTTGGTGGAAATGTAAATTTATACAGCATTATGGAAAAGAGTATGGTAGTTTCTCAAAAAAGTTAAAATGGAACTACCATATGATCCAGCAATCCCACTTCTGGATATTTATTCAAAGGAAAATAAATCAGTATCTCAAAGGGATACCTGCAACCCCATGTTTATTGCAGTACTTAATATTCATAATAGCTAAGATACGGAATCAACCTAAATATTCATTGATGGATGAATGGATAAACAATGTGTGGCGTATATACACAATGGAATACTGTTCAGCCATAAAAAAGAATAAAATCCTGTCAAGTGTGGCAACATGGGTAAGCCTGATGAACATTATGTTAAGCAAAGTATGTCAGGCACAGAGAGATAAATACCACATGTTCTCACTCATATGTGAAAACAAGAAAACTGTTTTGAGCCCATGAAAGTAGAGAGTACAACTGAGTATTAGAGGCTGGGAAGGGTAAGGAGGAGGAGAGAGTGGGGAGAGGTTGTTTAAAAGATATAAAATTACAGCTAGATTTTAAAAAAATGAGTCTGGTGCTCTGGAGCACTGTACAGTAAATACGGCTAATAATAATTTATTACATATTTTCAAAAAGCTACATTGAGAGGATTTTGAATGTTCACAACACCAAGAAATAGTAAATGTTTGAGGTGTTGAATGTGCTAACTACCCTCTTTGATGATTACACAATCAAAATACCACTCAGAATCCCACATATAGGTACAATTATTATATGTCAACTAAAAATAAAAGGGAAAAAGTAATAATCTTTAGAGATTATTTATGGTCATAGGGGATCACAGAGGGAAGTACTGCTGGAGAGAAAATGTCCAAGACTTGAAAATAGGCCAAAGAGAGTGCTAGGGATTGTTTTAATGGAGTACTAGGCATTGCCTAGTAGATCCCCGAAAATTTTCTGACTCTACAGGGGCATGAAACTTTTATTTTTCTATTGACTGGGTAATTTTGTAACTCCATAGAGGTAGTGATTAACTTGTAGAAAACCGAAAGCCTTTAAAATAATTCTTAGCAATAAAATGATCTCTGTTCATATCAATGAAAATGAATTTTGTTCAGTAGAGAATATAAACCCCTACACGATTGGTCCTCTGTATTTGCAGGTTCCATATCAGTGGATTCAACTAACTACAAATAGAAAATATTTTTTAAATAAAAAATAATACAATCATAAAATAATACATATTTTATTTTAAAAATATAGTATAACAACTATTTATATAGCATCTACACTGTATTGGGTATTATAAGTAATATAAATATAATTTAAAGTATATGGAAGGATGCATGCAGGTTATACACAAATACTACACCATTTTATGCAATGGACTTGAGCATCCATGGATTCTGGAATCCACAAGGAGTGCTGAAACCAATCCCCTGCAGAATGACTAATTCAAAATTTCATATGAGCCAGTTAAAAATTCTTACCCGTGGCCAGGCGCGGTGGCTCACGCCTGTAATCACAGCACTTTGGGAGGCCGACACGGGCAGATCACAGGGTCAGGAGATCGAGACCACCCTGGCCAACATGGTGAAACCCTGTCTCCACTAAAAATACAAAAATTAGCTGGGTGTGGTGGTGCACACCTGTAGTCCCAGCTACTCGGGAGGCCGAGGCAAGAGAATCACTTGAACCTGGGAGACGGAGGTTGCAGTGAGCCGAGATCGTGCCATTGCACTCCAGCCTGGAGACAGAGCAAGATTCCATCTCAAAAAAAAATAATAATAATTCTTATCAGTTACTTCATTTATATGTTAAATAAAATGCCTTAAATATTATTTTGAAACATGTTAAAATATATAAGCAAACCAAGGATTGGAAGAAAATACTTGTAATAAGTAGCTGAAAAAGGACTCATATCTAGAATATATAAAACACTTCCAAAAATCAATAGGAAAAATACCAACCAAATGGTATTAAAAAATTAAAAAGAAATTAACTTGAAAGGCTTTTTACAAAAGATATAGGAAAGGCAAATAAGCACATTAAAAATGGTAATCCTCATTAGTCATCAAGGAATTGCTATACAAAACATTTTTTAAAAGAGTGACAACAAGGCAGGGTGCAGTGACTCATGCCTGTAATCCCAGCACTTTAGGAGGCTAAGGCAGGCGGATCACAAGGTCAGGAGATCAAGACCATCCTGGCTAACACAGTGAAACCCCATCTCTACTAAAAATACAAAAAATTAGCTGCACGTGGTGGCAGGCGCCTGTAGTCCCAGCTACTTGGGAGGCTGAGGCAGGAGAATGGCATGAACCCAGAAGGCGGAGCTTGCAGTTAGCCGAGATTGCGCCACTGCACTCCAGCCTGGGCGACAAAGCGAGACTGTCTCAAAAACAAAAAAAAAAGAGTGACAACAACAAATATTTACAAGGATGTGGAATAAATAAAACTCTCAAAATTTGTGAGTGAGAGTAAAAAAATGGTACAATCACTTTGGAAAACTGTCCACTTTTTATAAATTTAAACATATAGTTTGCCCATGCCTTAGCAATTCCTAGGCATTTATCCAAGAAAATTAAAAGCATATGCTCATGAAATGACTTGTACATAAATTTACATAGCAGCTTTATTCATAGTAGCCAAAACTGCAAAGAACCCAAATGCCTATCTAGAGGATAGTGGAAAAACAAATTATGTTTATATCATATTCATACTGCTCAGCAATTTAACAGCAACAACAAAAAACCGTACTGAGACTCTCAACAACATGAATGAATCCTTCAGACATTATTTTAAGTAAAAAAGAAAAAAAAACAGGGACAAAAGAGTGTTCACTATTTTATTCCATTTATGTAATGTTCAAGGACAGAAAATACCTACAGTCATAGAAATCATAATAGTGGTTTTCTCTGGACGGAGGGTGAGGATTGGCTGAAAAGCAAGTAAAAACTTTCTGAGAAAATAAAACTATTTTATATTACGATTGGGAGCTAGGATATAGATTACATGATCGTATACATCATCAAAATTTGTCAAATTTATGCTCTATCCTTACATTCAATACAACACTGCCTTGATAACTGTAGTTGTGTGTTAAATACTGATATCAGGCGATACAAGCCCTCCAACTACTTGTCTCTCTTTCAAGATCATATTAACTATGCTATGTCCTTTGTATCATCATGCAAGCTTTTTTAAAAAAAAGTCAGAATTTTGATCAATATTGCTTTAAATTTAAAGATCAATTTAAGGAAAATTGACATTTTAGCACTATTAAGTCTTCTGTTCCATGAATATTGTATATTCTATTTATCTAAATAAACTCCGTTTATTTAGATCTTTAAAATTTTTTGTTAAAATGTTTCATAGTTTTCTGGGGAAAGGTCTGGCATATATTCTTTTGTATTTATTTTTAGATATTTGATATTTTATGCTATTTTGAATGTTTGTTACAAGTATAAAGAAATGTAATTAATTTTTATATTTTCCATTTACTCAACAAAAGTGCTAAATTCACTTGTTAATTATGCATTCTCAGTGATTGTTTTTTGAATTCTCTATATATCTAAACCATATTGTTTGCAAATAATGTGTTTTACATTTACATTTTCAATATTTATGTTTGTCTTCGTTTTGCACTATTTTACTAATTAGAACCACAGTATAATGTTGAAAAGAAGATATAATATTCTTGTCTCACTTCAGACTTTAAGAAGTAAAGCATTCAATATTTTACTATTAAGTATTCCATTACCTTTAGATGTTTTGCAGATACTTTCAGATTGAGAAATTTTCCTTAACTTCTAGCTTACTGAAACTTTTCATAAATGTGTTTTTAATTTTATCAAATTTTTTTACTTACTAATGAGAAAAACAAGGCTTTTATCTTTATTTGAGTTTCAAATGTTAAACCAATATTGCTTCCTTCAATAAACCATATTTGTACTGATATGTTAGCATTTTTATATATTGCTAAATTCAATTTTCTGATATTATATTTCTTGTGGTAAAAAATACATACCATATGAGCTCTACCTTCTTCACAAATTTTTATTTTTATTTTTTATTTATTTTTATTTTTTTGAGACGGAGTCTCGCTTTGTTGCCCCGGCTGTAGTGCAGTGGCACAATCTCAGCTCACTGTAACCTCCGCCTCCTGGATTCCAGCAATTCTTCTGCCTCAGCCTCCTGAGTAGCTAGGACTACAGGGATGTGTCACCATGCCCAGCTAGTTTTTTGTATTTTTAGTAGAGATGGGGTTTCGCCACGTTGGCCAAGCTGGTCTCTCGATTCCTAACCTCAAGCAATCTACCCGCCTCGGCCTCCCAAAGTGCTGGGATTACAGGCATGAGCCACCGCACCTGGCCTAAATTTTTAAGTGTACAATACAATATTGTCAACTCTAAATACAATGTTGTAAAGCAGATTTCTAGACATTTTGCATCTTGCATGACTGGAACTCTATATCCACTAAACAGCAACTTGCAATTTCCTTCATTCAAAATCCTGGCAACCACCATTTCTGTTTCTTTTATTTTGACTACTTTAAATGCTTCATATAAGTGGAGTCATGGAGTATCTGTCCTTCTATGACTGACTCATTTCACTTAATATAGTGCCTCCATGGTTCATTCATGTTGTAACATATGACAGAATTTCCCTGTTTTTATGGCTGAATAATATTTCATTGTATGTAGAGATCATATTTTATTTTTCCATTTACCTATTGATGTTGGCTATTGTTAACAATCCTGTAATAAACACAGAAGTATAGATATTTCTTTAAGATCCTGATTCCAATTGCTTTAGATGAATACTTATAAGTGGGATTGCTCAATTATATGATAACACTATTTTTAATTGTTTTGGGAACCTCCATACTGTTTCTTTAGTGATTGCAAGATTTTACATTACCACCAATAGTGCACAAGGATTCCAACTCTCCACTTTCTTGCCAACACCTATTTTCAATTTTTCTTGTAATGTTCATTCTAACTGGTATAAGTGATATCTAAATGTGGTTTTGATTTATGTTTCCCTGATGATTAATGGTGTTGAACATGTTTTCATATACTTCTTGGCCACTTATGTGTCAAAGATCTTGACCTACTTTAGTATGTGTGTGTCTGTGTGTCTGTGTGTGTGTGTGTGTGTGTGTGTGTGTGTGTTTGGCAGAAGGGAGGTTCTTTTACTATTGAGTTGTAGAAATTCTTTATATATGTTGGATTTTAACCCCTTATCAGATATAACAGATTTTTCATTCTGTTCATGGTTTTGCAAATATTTTCTACCATTCCATAGGTTGACTTTTCAATCTGATTATTTTTTCCTTTTCTGTGCACTAGCTTTGATGTAGCTTGACATACTCTCACTTGCCCACTTTTGTTTTGTTGCCTAAGTTTTTGTGTCAGATCTAAGAAATAATTGCCAAGACTAATGTTACTAAGTTTTTCCCTATGTTTTCTTCTAGAAATTTTGTAGTTTTAGGTTTCAAATTTAAGTCTTTAATCCATTTTGAGCTGATTTTTGTGTATGGTGCAAGATAAGGGTCCAATTTCATTCTTTTACATGTGCATATCCAGTTTTCTTAGTATCATTTTGCAATACTATCTTTTCTCTATGGCACCCTTGCAGAAGATTCTTTGACCACATATACAGGGGTTTATTTATGGGTTTATTTCTGGGCTCTTTATTTAGTTGCATTGGTCTATAGGTCTGAATTTATTCCAGTACCATACCATATTGATTACTGTAGCTTTATAATATGTTTTAAAATTAAAATATGTGAGGTCACCAGCTTCAGCTTTTTTATCAAGACTTTTATTTATTTAAGGTCCTTTGCAGTTCCACGTAAATTTTAGGATTATTTTTTACGTTTTTGAAAAAAATGCTAGTGAGACTTCGGTAGGAATTTTATTAATCTATAGACCATTTTGGGTAGTATGGAGATTTGGGCAATATTAGTTCTTCCAATCCATGAACATGGATGTCTTTTCATTTATTTGCATTCTCTAATTTCTTTCAGCCCTGTTTTGTAGATTTCAGTGTACAAATTTCTCATCTCCTTCATAAAATCTATTTTTAAGTATTTTATTATTTTTGATGCTATTGGAAATGTGATTGCTTTATTGATTTCCTTTTTAGATTGTTTTCTGTTAAAGTATAGAGGCACAACTGATTTTTGTATGTTTATTTTGGATCCTGAAACTTTGCTGAATTTATTTATTAGTACTAACAGGCTTTTTGTGGAATCTTTGGAATTTTCTATGTATATGATGATGTTATGTACAAACAGAGATAATATTACTTCTTCCATTCTAATTTGAATGCTTTTTATGTTTTCTTGCCTAGTTGCTCTGGCTAGTACTTCTAGAACTATGTTGAATAAAAGTGGTAAAAGGGCATTTTTGTCTTCTTCATGATCTTAGAAAAAAAGCTTTCCATTTTCTTACTATTCAGTATGATGTTAGCTGTGGACATTTCACACATGACTCATCTTATGTTGAGGTAATTTTCTTCTATTCTTATTTTTTTGAGTATTTTCATCATGAAAGGATGTCAAATTTTGTCAAATGCTCTTTCTGCATCTATTGAGATCATCATGTGATTTTCATCCTTCATTCTGTTAATGTGTTACATCACACTAATTGATTTTCAGACATTGAAACATCTTTGTATCCCAGGGATAAATCCCACTTGGTTGCAAAGTACAATTATTTTAATGTGCTGTTAAATTTTGTTTTCTAGTGTTTTGGTGAGGATATTTCCATCTATATTCATCAGTAATATTGTCCTGAAGTTTTATTTTCTTGTAGTATCTTTTCTGACTTGGTTATCAGACCAAAGCTAGACTCATAAAATAGGTTTGAAAGTGTTCTCTCCACTTCAATTTTTTTTGAAAAGTTGGCATTAATTATTTTTTAAATGTTTGATATTCCTTGGGGAAGCCAACTGATCTTGGGCTTTTCTTTGTTGGGAGATTTTTGATTACCAGTACAATCTCCTTACTAGTTATACTTCTAGTGAGATTTTTCTGTTTCTTCATGATTCAGTCTTGATAGATTCTATGTTTCTAGGAATTGATCTATTTCTTCTAAATTATTCAAATTGTTGGCAAAAAATTTTTCATAAAAGTATCTTTTCATCTTTTTAAACTCTGTGACATTTATCGTAATGTCTCCTGTTTCATCTATGATTTTGTTTGAGTCTTGGCCATGAGAGCTCCACCCTCATAAACTGATTAGTGCTTTTTAAAAGAACTTGAGGGGGGCAAGTTTACCTCTTTCACTCTTCTCTCATGTGAGAATGCAGCCCCCTTTTTGCCCTTCTATCCCTTCTCCTATGTGAGGACACCTAGACATCCTGATCTATGAGGAGCAGGCCTTTGCCAGACACTGAACCTGCTGGCACCTTGATTATGAGTCCCCCTCCAGGACTGTGAGAAAATAATTTCTATTGTTTATAAATTACCCAGTCTTGGGTATTTTGTTATAGCACCACGAATGAACTAAGACAGAAAGTGGTACCAATGAACAGAGATGTTGTTACAACAGATATCTAAAAATGTGAAAGCAGCTTTGGACTAGGTAAGGGATAAAGGCTGGGAGAATTTGGAGGTTGCTAAAAACAGCCTAGACTGTCATGAGCACAGCATTAATGGAAATTCTGGTGAGGGATCAAAAGAGAAGAGCTGTAGAGAGAGTGACACTCTTCTTAGAGATGTAAATAGTTGGGATCAGAATGCTGGTAGAAACATGGATGATAAAGGCCATTTCGATGAGGTCTTAGGCAGAAATATGGAATGTCTTACTGGAAACTGGAGGGAGGAAGACCATTCTTCTTAAAAGTGGCAAATAACTTGGCTGAATTATGTCCAGGTCTAGTACTTTATGGAAGGCAGAATTTAAGAACAACAAATTCTAGTTTTGGTAAGATATTGCTAAGCAGGAAAGAATTCCAGATGTTACATGGCTTCTCATAACTGTTTATAATTTATACACAGAAGGGAAGCAGAACTTAAATATTTGGAAAATTCTCAGCCTAGCTAGATAGTAAAGAATAAGACGGTGTGTTAGACAATACGAAAGGTGTGGCATGAGAGTAGTATGGATAGGCTGGGCACGTGGTGGCTCATGCCTGTAATCCCACCACTGTAAGAGGCTGAGATGGGTGCATCACTTTAGGCTAGGAGTTTTAGAAAAGCCTGGCCAATATGGCGAAACTCCATCTCTACTAAAAAATACAACAATTAGCCAGGTGTGGTGGCACATGCCTATAATCCTAGCTATTCAGGAGGCTGAAGCACGAGAATCGCTTGAATCCGGGAGGCAGAGGTTGCAGTGAGCTGAGATGGCACCACTGCACTCCAGCCTGGAGGGCTGGATGACCATCCTTCTTAAAAGTGGCAAATGACTTGGCTGAATTATGTCCATGTCTAGTACTTTATGGAAGGCAGAATTTAAGAACAATGAATTCTACTTTGGTGACAGAGCGAGATGATGTCTCAAAAAAAAATTTTTTTTAAGTAGTATGGATGGAAGGAAGCCAGGTGCTATTCAACAATACAATGAAACAATGACCCAAAGGCATTTTAGAGATTTTTGAGGCTGCCACAAGCCCAGTGTGCTAGGGCCTCGAAGTCCTAACAGTTTCAAGGGAGAGGTCCAGGGTACCTGTGGGAACTTAAGTCTCACTGCCCAGGGCCACTCCAGTCTCTGCTCCCTGCATTTTGGTGCATCACTTCTTGACTGCCCTAACCATGCCACCAATGGACAGGTATGGCTTAGGTCACTACTCCGAAAGGTACAGGCCGTAAACCATGATGGTGTCTGCACAGCGCTAACTCTGGAAGTGCACAGAGTGAAAAAACTGTGAAGGTATGGCAAACTCCACCTAGACTTTTCCTCTCTTGCTGTCTTCCTTTATGTTTCATTGATCTTTATGTAGTGACACACTTTGATTACTTTCTCACTTATTTTTGTGTATCCTCTGCTGGTATTTTCTTTGTGGTAACCATGAGGCTTCCATAAAACATATTATTGTTATAACATATTCTAAATAAACATCCACTCATATTTTGTTTTTACATATTCAAGAGTGAGGGTAAAATAGAGGCATTTTAAAACAATCAAAGCATGACAGAATTTATCAGTCATACTCTCAATGAGTGAATCACTAAATTTTTAACAAGAAATAATTGAATGAACAAAGAAAATTGGTTGACAGATACCCCTGTGTACAAATAAACTGCCAAACTTTTGGATCAATCTGAACAAACACTGATGCTAAGAAAATAAAAAAATTGTGGGATAGAAAAACTAGATAAAAATAGAATACCAAAAATAGTACCATGTAAAATGAGAGGGAGTAATAGGAATTAAAGCCCCCCCCTTTTTTTTTGAGATGAAGTTTCACACTTGTTGCCTAGGCTGGAGTGCAATGATGCAATCTCAGCTCACTGCAACCTCTGCCTCCTGGGTTCAAGCAATTCTCCTGCCTCGGCCTCCCAAGTAGCTGGGATTACAGGTGCCCGCTACCACATCCAGCTAATTTTTGTATTTTTAGTACAGACAGGGTTTCACCATGTTTGCCAGGCTGGTCTCGAACTCCTGACCTCAGGTGATCCACCCGCCTTGGCCTCCCAAAGTGCTGAGATTACAGGTGTGAGCCGCCATGCCTGGCTGAATTAAAACTTTTTAATCTGTGAGTATTGCTCTGGAAAGGACAGAAATATTGATTAAATTAACCTGCCAATTTAGGTATGCATGTCTTTATAATGATTGAAATATATTTCTCAGGTCATAATCCCAAAAGACACTATATCCATTCATTTCCCTTTCCCTACCCTCAGTTCAGGAGTTTAAAAAAGCAGTAAGATACCAACTACTCTTGTATATCTTTTGTAACAGACAAATCTATACCAGCAAACCTGTTTCATAATTATCTTCCTCTTCAGAGAGCTATGAGCACTTCACTTATCTTTCTACCAGAGTTAAATGTTTCCTCTTCATCCATTCTCACCTCTTCTTTTTAAGCTTGATTCAAGATTCAATCTCATTATTTCAAACCAAGCTAGTATAATATAATCACTTATGTGTATCTGAATTACCTGGAGAAAACTTGTCAAAATATATAAGCTGGATTCCACATTCACATTCCCAGATGTACACATGCAAGAGAACTGAGATGAATACTACAGGAATGTTTCTAAAAGTTTCTCTCCGTCCAAGTTATTTTGTTGCACAGCCCATAATCATCACGTCAATTCTACTTACATATTCTAGGATACCATGAGGCAAGACATAATTTATAACAAGTCCCTATAATTCACCGAGTCTACCCGAAATCGTAGTATCCTACAGTAAACTTCCAGTAGATCTTATGTTTAATCTGTAACTTGGTACCTTGCAAAATTCCCTTTTTTCTCATTTCATAGCAATATATGCTTATTATGGGATGAGAAAAATTTTGAAGAAACATAATTGGTCTTAACTCTAATTTTTTTCATTTTTATTCTAATTTTTCCATTTTTATTCTAATATGTGTGTATGCATATATACATTTTGCTTAAAAAATTACATGTTTTCTTTCTTTTTATATATCAACTTGTTCTTATCTTTCTTTATGTAATGTTATTTTGTGGCCATTCTCCAATGCCTTTATAAAAATCTTCCAATACCTAAATTTTTGTTTTATATTTCATCATATAGGTGTACTGTGACTTATTTACAGTCTCCATTGTTGAACATATAATAGTTTTCATTCTTTACTAAGATAATGACATGAAGTTCTTCAGTACAAATCTTTGATAACTTTCTTAAGAGAGTCTCAGGAATGGGTTTACTGGTGATAAACTTTTTTTTTTTCCAGGCGGAGTTTCACTCTTGTCACCCAGGCTGGAGTGCAATGGCGCGATCTCGGCTCACTGCAGCCTCTGCTTCCCCTGTTCAAGCAATTCTCCTGCCTCAGCCTCCCGAGTAGTTGGGATTATAGGCACCCACCACCACGCCTGGCTATTTTTTGTATTTTTAGTAGAGATAGGGTTTCGTCATGTTGGTCAGGCTGGTCTTGAACTCCTGACTTCGGGTGATCTGCCCACCTTGGCCTCCCAAAGTGCTAGGATTACAGCCACCGTGCCCGGCCAGGGATAAACATTTTTAAAGCTCTTCATTTCAGGTAGATAATATTAAGGGTCTGTTATTTATGTGAAGTTTATCTCTTTATGGAGAATCACACAACCTCAGAAAATCTACACTCTCTTACAGACCATTATGAAATATGTGGTCTCATGATAGAACATTATAATCTTCATAGAGTAGATGGGGTTGCAGAGAATAAGAGATCTGAACTCTTTTCCCTTTATTACAATCTACTTGCTCTGTGGCCTAAAGCAATTCACTGAACAATTTTGTTAGAAAACTGCCTCGAGGTTCTACGGAGTAAGGAAGAACAGGAAGGTTATGTTCACGTTCTCTTGAAGATTGGACTGTGGGCTATAAGATTCAAGGGGACAAAACAAGTCATAAAATGAAGAGCCTAGTCCAACATACAAAAGAAAACAAGTGACCATATTACTCCAGGGGCAATATTGCAAAGGATTACATTTAACATATTTGTAGAAGTTTCCAGAAATTGAAACACCATACTGGCCTTTCATAAGCAAGCATTTTTTTTCTGTTTAAACTCCTAAAATGTTTCACTTTAACACAGCAAATTCACTTTATAAAGTTAACATTGTTCCAGAATAATTTATCTAATTTTTATATGTATAGGTTATTCCCTTTTTCCTGTTTCTTTCTCAAATGTGCATGTAAATTTAATACAAGAAATGGTTTAGTTATTTTTAAAGCACAGACAATAACATGTCTTCTGAACTCATGCTGATTTGGTGAAAGCAGAGAGGAGCCTATTTGAAATTAAACATCTGCTGCCATTTTAAATTCTGTAGAAACTTTTGGTAATTTATAAAAAAGCATTTTTTTCAACAAACCCTTATGAGCACTATTGTCCAGCCCTGTTAGACAATAAAAATTCAGAAAACAGTAAGAGATGATCTCTCTTCAAAGGGTTCATAGCATGGTAAGAGAGACAAACATGTATACAAATAATTACAGTACCATAGATAAGCACTACTACACTTGAGAAAACATTTAGGCTAGAATAGAAATATAATAAATTGAGCCTTGTGGTCAGGTCTGGAAAAACTTTTCAGAGGAGGCAACTTTTGAATAGACAAAAAAAGAAAAAGAAAAAGAAAAAGACTTCAAAGCAGTGAAAAGAAACACATTAAAATCAGAGGCTATAGCATGTTGCATTAAAAGAACATAGAATTGGCCGGGCATGGTGGCTCACGCCTGTAATCTCAACACCTTGGGAAGCTGAGGCAGGTGGATCACAAGGCCAGGAGATCAAGACCATCCTGGATAACACGGTGAAACCCCATCTCTACTAAAATACAAAAAATTAGCAGGGCAGAGTGGCGGGCGCCTGTAGTCCCAGCTACTCAGGAGGCTGAGGCAGGAGAACGGTGTGAACCTGGGAGGCAGAGCTTGCAGTGAGCCGAGATCGCACCACTCCAGCCTAGGCAACAGAGCGAGACTCCGTCTGAAAAAAAAGGAACACAGAATTATAGAACATGGATGATGCTACGAGTGGTCAAAAAAATGTTACATATTACAGAAGAACCGTCTACTAAAATACATCCTGTTACTATTTACCACCGGGTATCACTTCTCTTTTTGCTGTAATCCTTAAGAAGTTATTAGAAATTGTTTTATTTGGTGCTTCTATACAGATATCGTGCATAATACTCGCCAAACTAAAACTGATTTGTGAATGAAATTTAAAGAGAACATAAAAGAATCATTCAGTGATTGTGATAGAACCAGAAGGACTGTGAGCCTTCAGGATGTTTGCCTTTAAGATGTTTGCCACAGGATAAATAACTGAGCCACAGGATAAATAACTGAGCAAGACTTCAAGGAACATGGTACAGAAAAGAGAGTTTCCCTATAGCTCAGACTCACTGTTTGGAGCAGCATTTTCAGGAGAACTGAGCAGAGTACAAAGGCCCTGGAATTCTTTCCAAATATCAGTGACTTTCTGATGATGACTTTGATGTGTTTGGAGTGAGGCATGATACAAGTACAAAGTATTTATTGCTAACTTTTCACAGGAAAAATTATCTCATAGAAAAATTTAAGAGCTGAACATTAAAAATTTCAACCTAGCCAAACAACATTCTTTATTTTATGACTAGCAGCCTGCTAAATTAAAAAAGAAAAAATAAAATATTATGAGCAATTAACATCTTTCGTGCAGTGTTTCTGTACAAATGTCTATTAAATATTAAGGTGGATCACGACTGGCAGCCCTCCAGGGCTCTGCAGAGCACACAGCACATGCAGATCATCTGTTTGCATCAGCAGAGGCTACAATTCAGAGACAATCAAGTTCTTCTCCCCTGCTCTATCTGCAACTATCCATTTCCTTTTCTCTTTTTTTCCTCCTCCCCATTGAAAATCTAATGTGATGATTTAAAATACACCTTTAAAAAGAAAACCTACACATAAAAAGAGAGAAATTAAACTGCACTGAAAGATTTACTATGACAGAATATAATGTGGGATATGTTTGCTGTTTTTCCTGGTATTTCCTGGGATGAAGCATTCAGCTTAAGAAAAAGAGAATATTATTATCTGTTCAGCAAAGCCTAGAGAGAAGATTAGCCTTCCAGATATAGAAGTACAGAAAGCACAGTGGAAGGCTAGAAGGAGAAGCACATTCCAGTAGTAATTCACACATACTCTCCCAGAGCAAATTTCCTCACAAATGGCAACAAGATTCTGTTCAAACATTTACTAAATTAGATGTGCTCTATTTTCTCCCGGATGATTAAGTACATGGAAGCTAATATTTTATCCTTAAATATTTGCATATAATGATTTCTAAGACATGCATGAGGCGTACCTGATACTGTATTTAAAGGGTATTCAAAAAGAGACTCTGGAAGAGCTGTGTACTCCAAGAAATATTTCCTGTTCATAATCTTCTTTATGCTTCTAGAGTACCTTGCACTTACCACTACTGTTATGTAAATCACACTGTCTGGTGTTTACTCATTTACTCATTTCACCATACTGACAGAGGGCAGAATTTGAGATTTACTTGTTCTTGTGTCTCCATACACTGCCCGGACAATATCAAGCATTAATAGAACGTTTTTAAGTGATTAAACAATAGCTTATAACCTTGAGGAGTTGATATCATAGTATTTGTTTTTTTTTTTTTTTTTTTTTGAGACAGAGTCTCGCTCTGTCGCCCAGGCTGGAGTGCAGTGGCGCCATCTCAGCTCACTGCAAGCTCCGCCCCCTGGGTTCACGCCATTCTCCTCCCTCAGTCTCCCGAGCAGCTGGGACTACAGGCACCTGCCACCATGCCTGGCTAATTTTTTTGTATTTTTTTAGTAGAGACGGGGTTTCACCGTGTCAGCCAGGATGGTCTCGATCTCCTCAACTCGTGATCCACCTGCCTCGACCTCCCAAAGTGCTGGGATTACAGGCGTGAGCCACTGCGCCCGGTCGATATTATAGTATTAAATATAACAATAGCATAGGTATTTCATTTTGAAACTAAATCCTATTAAAACGTAATTTAACACATTGATGTTTCAAGGGTTACAACCGTCTTCTGAAATGATGCCGAAATTATCATTCTTTGAAAGTGAAAACAATTCACATTCCAGATTTTTAATTCAAGTGGTTTTATTGTGACATCTTATAAGAGAAGGAAAAAATATTTCTATTGGTAGTTTGAATCCTATGAATTTAGAATATATGTTTTTTAAAGTCGAGTTAGCCTGAATTCCTGAAGTTTCTTTGCATTTATAAAACATATCATTATAACCAGATATATATTTGGTTATACATAAACCTACAGTATTTTTCTAATATTTTGGAATTTTTTTCTTAAAAATTAGGTCAATGTTCAGTGGTAATTATTCAAAGTATTCAAAAATTTCTCCTTCTGAGTATCCTGCTAAAGTATTTAGGCCATGAGTGCTTTAATCAGAAGGAACCCTCTGTGCTTTGAGTTAGCCATTCTCATGATTACTTACCACCCTAAAACCCCTAAGAAATCAAGATAAAATCAGTAAGAATTGATATACGTGCCTATAACTACCATGTGCCAGGAACTGGCAGTGTCGTTTACATGAATGTGTTATTCAGAAGAGCTGCCTCTTGGTTTCTGATTTCTGGCATCCAAAGTAGAATTTGATTACACACAATACTCAGTATCTCAAAGCTGTCATTTGATTTCTCAGCTCTAGTAGCTTTGTAGGTAGGTGGATAATGTTTATTCTGCACCCTTGAGAAGAGTTGTCATTTTAAAGTAACACAAAAACAATTCAAGAAGCAGTGCAAACCATTTTAAAAGTAATGGACTGTGATGCCATCAGAACGGGTGGATTCTAATCTTGGTCTTTGGTACCTAACTGTGTGGTGTTTGGCTAATCTCTCACCTCTCTATGTCACGACTCACTTCCTCATAAACAGAGAGGGTTCTAGGATTTACTCATTCCAGGTAGTTACTGCACACTGACCATATGCAAGACATCATGCTAAACTTCACAGATGATGCAAGTAGTCTTCAAATTGCTAATAGAAATAACTAGTTCTTTTAGAAGCTGAGTTAGAAGTTACTGAATTGAAATAGATGTAGTTACTTCCAGAGACCCAGAAATTACTAAATCTTGTCCTGCCTATCACTTATTCTTTCTAAGCCATTCCCAAGGGAATTACGCATACATTTATTGACTGGTGTATATTGAACCATCCCTGTATCCCTGGAATGAAACCCACTTGATCATGGTGAATTATATTTTTGATGTGATGTTGGATTTTGTTAGCTAGTAATTTGTTGAGAATTTTTGCATCTATGTTAATCAGGGATATTGGTCTGTCTGGGTTTTTTTTTGTTGTTTTAGGTCCTTTCCTGGCTTTGGTATCAGAGTGATATTGGCTTCACAAAATGAGTTAGGGAGGATTCTCTCTTTCTCAATATTTTGTAATAGTTTCAATAGGACTGGCACCTACTAAAACTATTGAATGTCTGGTAGAACTCAGCTGTGAATCTATCTGGCCACGGGCTTTTCATTGTTGTTGGCAACAAATAGTCCCATCAAAAAGTGGGCAAATGACATGGATAGACATTGTTCAAAAGAAGACATACAAATGGCAAAGAAACATTTAAAAATGCTCAACATCACTAGTCATCAGGGAAACACAAATTAAAACCACAATGATATATCATCTTACCCCAGCCAGAATGGCCATTACTAAAAAGTCAAAGAACAATAGGTGTTGGTGTGGATATGGTGAAAAGGAAAAGCTTATACACTGTTGGGGAGAATATAAATTAGCACAACCCCTGTAGCAAACAGTATGAACATTTCTCAGAGAAGTAAAAGTAGATCTTCCATTTGATGGACAAATCCTACTACTGGCTATATACCCAAAGGAAAAGTCATTATTATCAAAAAGACACCTGCAAGCATATGTTTATCATAGCACAATTCACAATTGTAAGGATATGGAACCAATCTAAGTGCTGATCAACCAATGAGTGAATAAAGAAAACATGGTATACATACAGCATGGAATACTACTCATCCATAAAAAAGAATGAAATAATGTATTTTGCAGCAACTTGGTTGGAGCTGGAGGTCATTATTATAAGTGAAATAACTCAGTATTGGAAAACCAAATGCCATATGTTCTCACTTATAAGTGATGGCTAAGTTATGGGTACACAAAGGCATACAGAGTGATATAATGGACATTGGAACCTCAGAAAAGGGGGGACAGATTAAGAAAAACAATATACTGGGTATAATGTACACTTCTCAGGTGACAGGTACACTAGAATCTCAGACTTCATCACTATAACATTCATCCATGTAACCAGAAACCACTTGTACCCCAAAAGCTATTGAAATTTTCTTTTAAAAATAAAAGAAACTGAGTCAACAGCTAATAAACAGAAAATCTCAGACTGGAACCAAGGATTTGAATCTAAGGTGTATGTTCTTAATACTACCCCCTAAAACAGTATAAGGAACCAGATATCACTTTTGAAATCGATGCTGTTAATCCCAAACAAATACCATTACCTTCAACAAACAAATACCATTACCTTCAAAATTGCCTCCAGCAATAGAACAGATACAGAATAGATATGTGTACTTATAAAGACCAATGTTGTTTCCCTCCTCTAGTTTGCTTTGGAACTCTCAGGCTGCTAAAACAAGATGCCCATTCTTTGCCATCAGCCTGCACCACAGACTGCCTAGAATGGTGACAAATAGAACCCTCTGCTCTCATCTTTGTTTAGAAATCTGTCCCTTTTTCTACATTGTATCTAGAGAGGACCAAAAGACTGCCTGTGTTTTGTGCATCTTCATGAGTGTGTGTTCTCTGTGAAAAGGCATATTCATATGAAAAAGAAAAAAACTTCTCGAAATACTCTTTCAACATGACCGTTCTAACTCCATTAATTGTAATCTACATGTTATGAGGAAGAATGGCATCAAACATGTCAGTTTGGCTTATAGAATGGACCCTGCCTCAATTACCTGTCCCCTATAATCACAAAGGTGGTGATAATTAAACAGAGAGTAAAAGACTGAAAATAGCAAGAACTGACTTAAATCCATTATTCCACCCTGCTATTAGAAGAGAATTGAGCACAACTGTCTGCATTGTAACACAGTGGTCCACCCACTTGTCAAATATGACTCAATGCATAGTCTTCTCTCATGAGGATGGATATAAGAAGAGGTAAACAGAAATAGAAGCTTCTAAGTAAATAGAGAAGAATGGAAGTATTTCTTCCCCACATGTACAAATCAAGTATTCTCTTTCAAAGATAGTTCCTTTTATCTTCAAAATAGTAGCATCATAATGAGTAAAAAGATATTAGTTTTCCTGATTTCCATATGACACAATCGTGGAAGATGTTTCCAAATACCTTAGTTCAAGACATACATGCCCTGTTACATAAGCCAGAATACACTTTACCCATAATTCCTAAGACAGGTCCAATATTAATTCATATATGTTATTTACCTAAAGCAATGGAGATTTATAAAGAATCTGTTTCAATATAGATTCTTCTCTTATTGATATATTCAGCATAGCTAATGGACACTAATAAAATTGATAAATCTTAATATGCTTGCCCCTTTATTTTATATTTGAGAATCTTCTTCCAGAATTTCACTGTGGATTTGGAGTTTCTGTGATTCAACTCCAACTAGAAACTTTATTTGTGATTATATATGATGATTACCTATCATACAATAGAGCAGATTACCACTGAAGAAAGAAGGAACAAGAATGTCCACTGTTACTTACTTTTATATTACTCCTCTAAATGTACTACTGTGACCCAAAATAAAAGCCTCAAAGTGAACTGGTTTCCAAAGTGAAACTTCTAGATTTCCTTCAGATCAATTATTCTCAGTCAGCATCTATAGAACCACGGGTGATTCATCAAACTATATACTGTCACCCAAGCTATCACATTGCCACTTTAGAATTCTTTTACACAAAAACTCTTCAATTTAGCAGCTATAAATTTTCTAAAGATATTAATGACTGTAAATGTGGCTAGATTGTCAGTGGATGTACAATATTGTGCTCAATTAAGGATAACCCAATACTGGAAAAAATATTTTTTTCAACACTTAGTTGACTCAGAATTGGACTCATGTACCAGGTAAGAACAAGCATGCAGGCATCATATTTTCCTTTATAAGTTAGAGAGTACATAAAACATTTCAGGGATATTTTTCCACTGTCTCCTAAAGGAGAATAGACTATTTTTGTGTCCACCACAGCCTCTAGTCTTCCTGGTGGCTGGAATATTTATCCAAAGGACAAAGCTAAATCCTAAATGACATCCTTGATGCCTCTATCTCCTTCATGACTCACATCCAACTGATTAACTCCCTTTCTGCCACATACATGTGCTCATAGACAGACACAAACACAAACACACACACACACACACACTCTCTCTCTCTTTCTCTCTTCCATCCTCTGCCACTGCAACTCACTCCCTCATCATCTTGTTTTATCATCCCAAATAATTTATTAACAACTTCACTATAGTGTACCAAATAATATGCTAGTTACTAGGTACGTTAAAAAAATAAAATAAAAAGCACAAATCAAATATTTCTCATTGATCACAGCTATACGTGAAAAGAGATACATAATCAAACAATTAGATTCAGAATGTTAAATATACTAAAAGCATGTACAAAGAGAAAACCAATTTTCATTGAGGGAATCAGATGTGTATATGTGGCTCTGATGGCCTAGACTAGTAAGTGGATGAGGAACAAGGAAGGGCATGTCAATGAAAGGGAATAGCATGTACGAGGCAATGAGATACTGAAGATCAAGGCATACTGAGAGATATTTGAGTAGTCCAATGTTTCTGAAAACCCCAGGCTGTGGGCAGCATACTGGTTGCACACTCACAGCATCACTGGTCTGCCTGGGGATCCTCCACCATTGACCCACTGCGTCAACAGACCACCTGCAGCCATACCCAACAATGTACGCACTCTGACTCATGCAAGCACAGGGAACTGGTGAATCACTGGAGAGTCACGGGCCTCCTGGCAACCTAACCTTCGGCATGGACCACCCCTAAGGAAAGAGGGGATGCAGCCCACCAAAGTCCCCTTTGGGGCAAAGAAAACTTGGCTCAGTGGTGCAATTGAAGAGGATAGCACTAAGGCTTAGGAACAGACTGGGAGAGGGAGTCATCTCTTGCCCCCGTCCCCAGAGCACTGAAATACAAAAGGAAGGGTGAATGCAGGTAAAAGCCTGTAGGCTGGCCCTAACTCTTATGCACCATCTACTGAGCTGCAGCCTGAATTACACCACCAAACAAAAATACATTGTTTCAGCATACACCTGTGAAACCCACTGCAGAAACCAATCTACAACCACGGAAACCATACAGAGCCTTGGCCCTCTGCAAGTACCCAGAAGCAAAGCCAATGGACTAAATAAAACATACACCACAGTCAAACCCTTAAGGGAAAAAGAGTATAAAAACAAACAACCCCAACCAAACAACAGCAAATTCCAAAAGAAAAAGAAGCGACCGCTCTCTCAGATGGGAAGGAATCAGAGCAAGAACTCAGGCAATTCAAAAAGCCAGAGCATTTCATCACGTCCAAAGGATCACACTAGCTTCCTAGTAATGGATGCTAACCAGATTGAAATGTCTGAAGTGACAGACATAGAATTCAGAATCTGGATGGCAAAGAAGCAACAACGAGATCCATGAGAAAGTTGAAATCCAATCCAATAAAGCCAGAAAAGCCATCCAAGATTTGAAAGACAACATAGTTATATTAAGAAACAATGAAACAGAGCTTCAGGAATTGAAAAAATCACTATAGTTATTTCAAAATACAGTTTAAAGCCTTAATAGCAGACTAGACCAAGCAAAGGAAAGAATTCCAGAGCTCAAAGATCAGTCCTTCAAATCAACCCAGTCAGGCAACAATAAAGCATCCAAGAAATATGAGATTATGCAAAGTGACCAAACCTGTTACTCATTAGCATTCCTGTGAGAGAAGAAGAGAGAGTAAGCAATTTGGAAAACATACTTGAGGATATAATCCATGAAAATATCCCAATCTCATTACAGAGGTTAACATGCAAATTCAAGAAACTCAGAGAACTACTACAAGATCTTATACAAGACGACCATCCCTAAGGCACATAGTTATCAGAGTTTCCAAAGCCAATG
Source organism: Hylobates moloch (assembly GCF_009828535.3). Classification (NCBI taxonomy): domain Eukaryota; kingdom Metazoa; phylum Chordata; class Mammalia; order Primates; family Hylobatidae; genus Hylobates; species Hylobates moloch. The sequence goes on along the minus strand of NW_026652279.1, from coordinate 54,764,575 downwards.
TAAAAAAAAACAAACCTTAAACAAATCAAGAAGAAAAAAACAAACAACCCAATTAAAAAGTAAGCAAAGGACACAAACAGACAGTCGTCAAAAGAAGACACACAAGCGGCCAAAGAATATATGAAAAAATGCTTAAAGTCACTACTCATCAGAGAAATAAAAATCAAAACTACAATGCGATACTGTCTCACACAAGTCAGAATGTTTATAGTTTAAAAGAAAAAACTGTTAGTGAGGCTGCAGAGAAAAGGGAATTCTTATATACTATTGGTGGGAATGTAAATTAGTTCTGCCCATGTAGAAAGCAGTGTGGAGATTTCTCGAAGAACTAAAAATAGAACTAGCGTTTGATCCAGCAATCCCCTTACTGGGTATATACCCAAAGAAAAATAAATTTTTCACCCAAAAAATACCTGCACTCATGTATTTTTCACAACACCATTCACAATAGCAAAGTCATGGAAACAGCCTGGGTGCCCACATAAAGATGGAAACAATAGACACTGGGGACTTAGAAAAGAGGGAGAGGAGTATGGACTTAAAAACTTTCTATTGAGTATGCTGTTCACTATCGGGGTGATGAGATCCATATAAGCCCAAACTGCAGCATCACAAAATATACTCTTCTAACAAACTTGCACATGTACCCTTGAATTTAAAACAAAAATTAAATTTTTAAAAAACTGAAAGTATTCTGAAATGAATGAAAACACAACACATTACAATTTAAGGAATGCCGCCACTAAAGCAGTATGCAGAAAAAAATTTACAGCCCTAACGCACAACTTAGAAGATATTAAATCATTGACCTCAGCTTCTACATACGAATCTAGAAAATGAAGAGCAAAGTGAATCCAAAGAACCAAGGGAAAGGAAATAGTACAGATTAGCACAGAAATAAATAAAGCAGAAGACAGAAAACAATATACATCAATAAAACAAAAACTTATTCTTTGAGGTTAATAACATTAATTGACCTCTAGCCATACTGATTAGGGAAAAGAGAAGACACAAATTATAAATACCAGGAATGACAGAGGTGATAAGTTATAAATTGTACTGCTATTAAGATCATAATATGGAAATATTAACTTTATGCCAATAAACTCAACAACTTAGATTAAATAAAAATATCTTGAAAGACAAACTACCAGATCTTACTCGAGAAGCAATATATATTCTGAATAGCCCTATATATATTTTAAAAATTGAATTTGTTGTTGAAGACCTTCCCGCAAAGAATACTTCAGGACCAGATGGTTTCATTGGAGAATTCTGCCAAATATTTAAGAAAGAAATAATATCATTTTTACATGAATCATCCACAAATTTAAAGGACAGTCAATATCTCTTAACTTATTCTATGAAGCCAGTTTTATACAGATACCAAAACCAGATAAATACATTATGAGAAAAGAAAATTACAGAACAAGATTGTTTACAAACACAGATACAATAATTTTTGACACAATATCAGCAAATTACTTCCTACAATATATAGAAAGAACAATATCATAATCAGGAGAGTTTTATCACAGACATGCAAGATTGATTCAATCATTCAGAAGTCAATCAATGTAGGCCAGGCATGGTGGCTCACACTTGTAATCCCAACACTTTGAGAAGCCAAGGCGGGCAAATCACTTGAGGTCAGGTGTTCGAGACCAGCCTGAGCAACATGGTGAAACTCCATCTCTACTAAAAATACAAAAATTAGCTGGGCATGGTGGCGGGTGCCTATAGTCTCAGCTACCCGGGAGGCTGAGGCAGGAGAATTGCTTGAATGCGGAAGCGGAGGTTGCAGTGAGCTGAGATCACACCACTGCACTCCAGCCTGGGCAACAGAGAGAGACTCCATCTCAAAAAAAGAAAGGAAAAAAAAAAAAAAAGAAGTCAATCAGTGTAATTCACCATAGCAACCAACTAAAATTGAAAACCACACAATCATCTCAATAGTCAAAGAAAAAGCATTTGATAAAATATGTCATCCATTCTTGATAAAAAGTCTTACCAAACTAGAATCAGAAGGGTATTTCCTCAAACTGATAAAAGGCATCTATGAAACATCTACAGCTAACATCATATTAAATGGTAAAAAGATGTTTGCTTTTCTCCTAAGAGCAGGAATAAGTCCAGGATGTCTGTCCACATCTCTTCTATTCAACATTATACTGAAGGTTCTATCCAGTGAAATAAAGCAAGCAAATAAATAAATAAATGGCATCCCTATTGAAAAGAAAAAGTAAAACTGTCATTAGTTACAGCTGACATGGTCATCTTCATAGAAAATTTTATGAAACATTGCAAAAAAGGTACAAAAACTAGTAAGTGAGTTCAGCAAGAATGCAGGGTTCAAGATCAATATGCAAAATCAATTTTATCTCTAAATACTAGTAATGAACAACTGGTACCTACAAATGTACCATTTATAACACAAAACATACAAGCTACTTAGGAATAAAACTAACAAAAATGTGTAGTACTTATACATTCAAAACTATAAGATATTGCTGACAATGAAAGAAAACCTAAATAAATCGAGTTAAACCATATTCATGTGTCAAAAACTTTAATATTTTTAAGATGGCAATTTCCTTAGAACTGATCCATTTTGTAGAAATTGACAAGATTAATGGATAAACAAATTTTGGTGTAGCTACACATGGAATACTATTTAGCAATATAAAGGAATAAACTATTCATATACATACCATCAATTAAAATGTTCAAAGAGCCAGACAAACTAGAGTACATATTTTATTATTCCATTCATACAAAATTCTAGAAAAGGAAATATACTCTGTAGTAACAGAAAACAAAACAATGATCACCTAGAGATAGGAAAGTGGGTAGCGAGGAAAAGGGAAGGATTTCAGTGGGACATGAGGAAACTTTTGAGAGTGATGGGTAAGTTCATTATCTTAAATAATGGGAATTGTTTCTTGATGTCTACAATACCAGAACTAATCAGTTTGTGCAATTCAAACATCTGCAACTTAATGAATATAAATTATATCTCAATATAATTGCTTTTTTAAAAAATAAAAGAATGTAGATAATTGCTAAAGTGCACTTTTGAGGTTCCAAGAGGAAAGAGAATCAAATAGGGAAACAAGAATGGAATCTGGTAAACAAGTGGAAGGACTGGCTTTAGATCAGAGCCCAGATATAAGCACAAAGGCAACAAATGTTAGTGCAAAAGCTATTCGATGAGTAGATGTAGTTGTGGGAGTCCTCAGAAGTTCTTTTAGGGGTGCTTACACTTTCTCAGTAAAATAGGGACCAATATCATTAGTTGAGATTGCAAATGGAGAGCAAGGCTTAAGAGGTTTGAGGAAAAAGGAAAGAGCATGAAATAGAAGCATAGGAGTCCACAGTAGTCCAGGAAAATTCATTATGATTGCCACATAGCATTAAAAACTCATTTGATGTTCATGAGCATGAATTTAAAATGTGACCATTGAACACATTTAGGTATTTCTCTCCAGTCAGTGAACAAGAGCAGGCATGAAGTAGACAAAGAGCTCTTTTAACTAGGGTTGGGGTTTATCCAAGTAAGTTCGATGAAGTAAGAGAGGAACAAAAGAATGGAGCATGTGTGCAAGAAGCATCTATAATGATTGCCGATAGAATTCAAGCCTAGTCAGAGATCAAAATGTCAAAAATTAATATATTGGTTGGGCTGTAATTATTGGTAAGGACATGGTTTAGAATAATATCATATGAGTGAGAGAGAAAATAAGATAAAGAACAAGATCATTGGAGAAGAGAATGTTGAAAGATCATCAAATTAAAATTGAATAGGGCAGGAATGATGTTGATAAAAGTGTCAGGTAGTCAGTTGCTTAAATCTATGAAAGAAGGGCCAGGTGCAGTGGCTCACGTCTGTAATCCTAACACTTTGGGAGGCCAAAGTAGGCAGATCACTTGAGGTCAGGAGTTTGAAACAAGCCTGGCCAACATGGTGAAACCCCGTCTCTACTAAAAATACAAAAAAATTTGCCAGAAGAGGTGGTGCGTGACTGTAATCCCAGCTACTTGGGAGGCTGTAGGAGGAGAATCCGGGAGGTGGAGATTGCAGCACGGCCACCTCATTCCAGTCTGGGCAACAGAGTGAGACTCCATCTTAAAAAAATAAAAATAAAAAATCCATGAAAGAAGGAGAACAACTCAGAGGTTGAGATGACAATAAAATGATAGCGAGTGAATAAGCAGATGACAACATAAGCTGATGACATAAAACTGTACCCAAGTTCCAGGAGTATGAGATCTGTGAGAGAAAAACTATCAATAGTTGAAAGAGCTAAAGGGGAAGTCGTGTTTTAAGGATTCAGACAGTAGAGGTGTGGAGCAACAAGCTTCCATTAGAGCAAAACAAGTGATTTAAATGTTTCTATAAGAAGGTGGTCACAGGCTGGGCGCGGTGGCTCATGCCTGTAATCCCAGCACTTTGGGAGGCCAGGTGGGTGGATCACAAGGTCAGGAGATCGAGACCATCCTGGCTAACACAGTGAAACCCCGTCTCTACTAAAAATAGAAAAAATTAGCCGGGCATGGTGGCATGCGCCTGTAGTCCCAGCTACTCAGGAGACTGAGGCAGGAGAATGGCGTGAACCCGGGAGGTGGAGCTTGAAGTGAGCCCAGATCACACCACTGCACTCCAGCCTGGGCAACAGAGCGAGACTCAGTCTCACAAAAAAAAAAAAAAAAAAAAAAAAAAAATTTGGTCACATATGGAGTATTTCCTGTTGCAGGACCCTGATTTCTGGGGAACACAATGGAAATGTTTCAGGAGTTGAAGATAGGCAGGAAAAGGGAAACTATGGTCATGCAAAGCCTTATAGGAGTGCTAGAGATGAAGAATGGCTGGTTTTGGGGCTTCTTTTAGTGTCTGACAAATCAGGGATAGAAAGCATAAGATTTGTCCTGGTAGATTCAAGGTAGATAGTGTGGGTGATGACCTGAGTTTAGAGGTAAGGAGGGGTAGGTATCTGGAAGTTTCTCTTGACCTCTCTCCACAGAGTCAAGGAAGTCTCTAGATGTGGGACCTTCATCCTGGTGCCAATTACAGTTAAATCCTTAGTGAGGCATGGTTTTAGTCATAATGCAAGTGTTCACCTTTGAGCCCTATCAGTGTAAAGGAAAACTTATAGCAATTGTTCGGGCTCATTCTTTATCATTTGTGTAGTTCGAGATATCTAGGGAAACCAAAAAGGGACATTGGTTAATGTCCATTCCATCTCTCACAGCCCCCTACAATCTTGATCTTTACCCCATTGCTAGGCAGTTTAGGGAAGGGGTAACAGTAAGAGTGTCAGAAATGGAGTAAAAGTATCTTTGTGCGTGTTATTTGACCCTTCAAAAATAATTTAAAGTAAAATATTTTAGCATTTTAGGCTGCATCAAAATATCATGTGGAACCTCAAAATAAAAAGGGGTATCTATGACAAACCCACAGCCAACATCATACTGAATGGGCAAAAGCTGGAGGCATTCACCTTGAAAACTGACATAAGACAAGGATGCCTTCTCTTAACACTTCTATTCAACATAATATTGGAAGTCCTGGCTGGGACAATCAGACAAAAGAAAGAAAGAAAGGACCCCCAAATAGGAAGGGAGGAAGTTAAACTATCCCTGTTAGGAGACGACATGATCCTATATCTAGAAAACTCCATAGTATCATCCCAAAAGCTTCTTAAGCTGATAAACAACTTCAGCAAAGTCTTGGGATATAAAATCAGCATGCAAAAATCACTAGCACTCGTATACGCCAACAACAATCAAGCTGAGAGCCAAATTAGGAACAAACTCCCATTCACGATTGTCATAAAAAGAATAAAATACCTAGGAATGTAGCTAACTAGGGAGGGGAAAGATCTACAAAGAAAACTATAAAACACTGCTCAAAGGAATCAGAGATGACATAAACAAATGAGAAAACATTCCATGTTCTGTATAGGAAGAATCAATATCATTAAAATGGCATACTGCCCAAAGCAATTGATAGATTCAATGCTATTCCTATTAAACTGCCATGAAGATTCTTCATAGAACTAGAAAAAACTGTTCTAACATTCATATGAAACCAAAAGAGAGCCCAAGTAGCCAAGGCAATCCTACGCAAAAAGAACAAGCCTGGAGGCATCACGTTGCCTGACTTCAAACTATTTTACAGAGCTACAGTAATCAAAACAGTATGGTACTGGTACAAAAAAAGACGCATAGACCAATGGAACAGAACAGAGAACCCAGAAATAAGACCACACACCTACAACCATATGATCTTCAACAAACCTGATAAAAACAAGTAATGGGGAAAGGATTCCCTACTCAATAAATGGTATTGGGATAACTGGATAGTCATATGCAGATTAAAACCGGACCACTCCCTTATATCATATGCAAAAATTAACTCAAGATGGATTAAAGGCTGAAATGTAAAACCCAAAACTATAAAAACCCTGGAAGACAACCTAGACTTTACCATTCTGGACATAGGCACAGGCAAAGATTTCAAGACGAAGATGCCAAAAACAATTGCAACAAAACCAAAAATTGACAAATGGGATCTAATTAAACTAAAGAGCTTCTGCATAGTAAAATAAATTATCAATAAAGTAAACAGACAACCTATCAAATGGGAGAAAATTTTTGCAAACTATGCATCCAACAAAGTCTAATATACAGTATCTATAAGTAGCTTAAATTTACAAGAAAAAAATAACCCCATTAAAAAAGAGGGCAAAGGACATAAACAGATACCTTTCAAAAGAAGACATACATTGCAGCCAACAATCATATGAAAAAAAGTTCAGGTTGCTGGCAAGATGGCCAAATAGGAACGGCTCTGGTCTGCAGCCCTCAACGACATCGATGCAGAAGACAGGTGATTTCTGCATCTCCAAGTGAAGTACCCAGTCATCTCATTGGGACTGGTTAAACAATGGGTGCAACCCATGGAGGGCAAGCTGAAGCAGGGTGGGGCGTCTGTTAAAAACAGGCTTTAAACCAACAAAGATCAAAAGAGACAAAGAAGGGCATTACATAATGGTAAAGGGATCAACCCAACAAGAAGAACTAACTATCCTAAATATATATGCACCCAATACAGGAGCAGCCAGATTAACAAAGCAAGTTCTTAGAGACTTACAAAGAGACTTAGACTCCCACACAATAATAATGGGAGACTTTAACACCCCACTGTCAATATTAGACAGATCAATGAGACAGAAAATTAACAAGGATATCCAGGACTTGAACTCAGCTCTGGACCAAGTGGACCTAACAGACATCTACAGAACTCTCCACCCCTAATCAACAGAATATACATTCTTCTCAGCACCACATTGCACTTTTTCTAAAGTTGACCACATAATTGCAAGTAAAACACTCCTCAGCAAATGCAAAAGAATGGAAATCATAAGAGTCTCTCGGACCACAGTGCAACAAAAATAGAACTCAGCATTAAGAAACTCACTCAAAACCACACAACTACATGGAAACTGAACAAACTGCTCCTGAATGACTACTGGGTAAGTAACAAAATTAAGGCAGAAATAAAGGTGTTCTTTGAAACCAATGAGAACAAACATACAATGTACCAGAATCCCTGGGACACAGTTAAAGCAGTGTGTAGAGGGAAATTTATAGCACTAAATGCCCAAAAGAGAAAGCAGGAAATATCTAAAATTGACACCCTAACATCACAATTAAAAGAACTAGAGAAGCAATAGCAAACAAATTCAAAAGCTAGCAGAAAACAAGAAACAGCTAAGATCAGAGCAGAACTGAAGGAGATAGAGACTTTAACCACTGCACTCACCTGGGTGACAGACAAACTCAATCAAAAAAAAAAAAAAAAAAAAAAAAAAAAAACAGAACTAGGCAACAAAATAGACTGCTAGCCAGACTAGTGAAGAAAAGAGAGAAGAATCAAATAGACACAATAAAAAATGATAAAGGGGATATCACCACCGATCCCACAGAAATACAAACTACCATCAGAGAATACTATAAACACCTCTATGCAGATAAACTGGAAAATCTAGAAGAAATAGATAAATTCCTGGACACATACACCCTCCCAAGACCTAACCAGGAAGAAGTCGAATCCCTGAATAAACCATTAACAAGTTCTGAAATTGAGGCAGTAATTAATAGCCTACCAACCAAAAAAAGTCCAGGACCAGACGGATTCACAGCCGAATTCTACCAGAGGTACAAAGAGGAGCTGGTACCATTCCTTCTGAAACTATTCCAAACAATAGAAAAAGAGGGAATCCTGCCTAACTCATTTTATGAGGCCAGCATCATCCTGATATGAAAACCTGGCAGAGACACAACAAAAAAAGACAGTTTTAGGCCAGTATCCCTGATGAACATCTATGTGAAAATCCTCAATAAAATACTGGCAAATCGAATCCAGCAGCACATCAAAAAGCTTATCCACCACAATCAAGTTGGCTTCATCCATGGGATGCAAGGCTGGTTCAACATACGCAAATCAATAAATGTAATCCATCACATAAATAGAACCAATGACAAAAACCACGATTATCTCAATAGATGCATAAAAGGCTTTCGACAAAATTCAACACCTCTTCATGCTAAAAACTCTCAATAAACTAGGTATCAATGGAACATATCTCAAAATAATAAGAGCTATTTATGACAAACCCACAGCCAATATCATACTGAATGGGCAAAAACTGGAAGCATTCTCTTTGAAAACCAGCACAAGACAAGGATGCCCACTCTCACCACTCCTATTCAACATAGTATTGGAAGTTCTGGCCAGGGCAATCAGGCAAGAGAAAGAAATAAAGCATATTCAATCAGGAAAAGAGGAAGTCAAATTGTCTCTGTTTGCAGATGACAAGGATTGTATATTTAGAAAACCCGCATCATCTCAACCCAAAATCTCCTTCAGCTGATAAGCAACTTCAGCAAAGTCTCATGATACAAAATCAATGTGCAAAAGTCACATGCATTCCTATAAACCAATAACAGAGAGAGAGCCAAATCATGAGTGAACTCCCATTCACAATTGCTACAAAGAGAATAAAATAGCTAGGAGTACAACTTACAAGTGATGTGAAGGACCTCTTCAAGGAGAGCTACAAACCACTGCTCAAGGAAATAAGAGAGGACACAAACAAATGGAAAAAAAAAAAAATCCATGCTCATGGATAGGAAGAATCAATATCGCAAAAATGGCCATACTGCCCAAAGTAATTTATAGACTCAATGCTATCCCCAGCAGGCTACCACTGACTTTCTTCATAGAATTGGAAAAAACTACTTTAAATTACATATGGAACCAAAATAGAACCCACATAGCCAAGACAATCCTAAACAAAAAGAACAAAGCTGGAAGCATCATGCTACCTGACTTCAAACTATACTACAAGGCTACAGTAATAAAAACAGCATGGTACTTGTAACAAAACAGATATATAGACCAATGGAACAGAACAGAAGCCTCAGAAATAACACCACAAATCTACAAGCATCTGATATTTGACAAACCTGACAAAAATAAGCAATGGGGAAAGGATTCCCTATTTAATAAATGGTGTTGGGAAAACTGGCTAGCCATATGCAGAAAGCTGAAACTGGATCCCTTCCTTACACCTTATATAAAAATTAACTCAAGATGGATTAAAGACTTAAATGTAAGACCTAAAACCATAAAAACCATAGAACAAAACCTAGGCAATACCATTCAGGACATAGACACAGACAAAGACTTCACAAAAAGCAATGGCAACAAAAGCCAAAATTGACAAATGGGATTTAATTAAACTAAAGAGCTTCTGCACAACAAAAGAAACTATTATCAGAGTGAACAGGCAATCTACAGAATGGGAGAAAATTTTTGCAATCTCTCCATCTGAAAAAAGGCTAATATCTAGAATCTACAAAGAACCTAAACAAATTTACAAAAAAAAAAAAAAAAAAAAAACCACCCCATCAAAAAGTGGGCAAAGGATATGAACAGACACTTCTCAAAAGAAGACATTTACGCAGCCAACAAACATGAAAAAAAGCTCATCATCACTGGTGATTAGAGAAATGCACATCAAAACCACAATGAGATACCATCTCGCCAGTTAATGGCAATCATTAAAAAGTCAGGAAACAACAGATGCTGGAGAGGATGTGGAGAAACAGGAATGTTTTACACTGTTGATGGGAGTGTAAATTAGTTCAACCATTGTGGAAGACAGTGTGGTGATCCCTCAAGGATCTAGAGTCAGAAATACCATTTGACCCAGTAATCCCATTGCTGGGTATATACCCAAAGGTTTATAAATCATTCTACTATAAAGACACATGCACACATATGTTTATTGCGGCACTGTTCACAACAGCAAAGACTGGGAACCAACCCAAATGCTCATCAAAGATAGACTGGATAAAGTAAATGTGGCACATATACACCATGGAATACTATAGCAGCCATAAAAAGGATGCGTTCATGTCCTTTGCAAGGACATGGATGAAGCTGGAAACCATCATTCTCAGCAAACTAACACAAGAACAGAAAACCAAACACTGCATGCTGTCACTCATAAGTGGGAGTTTAACAATGAGAACACATGGATGCAGGGAGGAGAACATCACACACCAGGGCCTGTCAGGGGGTAGGAGTTTAGGGGAGGGATAGCATTAGGAGAAATACCTAATGTAGATGATGGGTTGATGCGTGCAGCAAACCACCATGGCACGTGTATACCTTAGTAACAAACCTGCACGTTCTGCACATGTACCTCACAACTTAAAGTATAATAATAAAAAAAAGCTCAACATTACTAATCATTAGAAAATGCAAATCAAAACCACAATGAGATATCATCTCACATCAGTCAGAATGGCTATTAGTAAAAAGTCAAAAAAATAGCAGACGCTGGCAAGTTTGCAGAGAAAAAGTAACACTTATACACTGTTGGTAGGAGTGTAAATTAGTTCAACCATTGTAGAAGATAGTGTGGTGATTCCTCAAAGACCTAAAGAAGAAATACCTTTGATCCAGCAATCCCATTACTGGGTATATACCCAAAGGAATATAAATCATTATATTATAAAGATACAAGCACACATATGTTCATTGCAGCACTATTCACAATAGCAAAGACCTGGAATCAACTCAAATGTTTATTAATGGTAGACTGGATAAAGAAATTGTGGTACATACACACCATGGGATACTATGCAGCCATAGAAAAGAATAAGATCATGTCTTTTCAGAGACATGGATGGCGCTGGAGGCCATCATCCTTAGGAAACTAACACAGGAACAGAAAACCAAATACCACATGTTCTCACTTACAAATGGGAGCTAAATAATGAGAACACATGGGCACATAGAGAGGAACAACACACACTACGGCCAACTGGAGGATGGAGGCAGAGAGGAAGGAGAGGATTAGGAAAAATAACTAATGAGTACTAGGCTAAATACCTGGGTGATGAAATAACCTGTACAACAAACCCACATGACACAAGTTTACCTATGTAGCAAACCTACACATATAACCCTGAACTTAAAATAAGAGTTTAAAAAAAGCCATGTGGCTATGCAAACTTTTTATTTTAATATACTACCCTTCCTATACCAACCTTTCTACCCCACCTTCCCCACCTCCCACACACATACCATGAACTATTTTATTCCTGACTACTCAGAGTTTTCCAAATCCACAATACACTTTCATTGCTTTCTGCCTCTGATTATGCTATTCTATTGCCTGGAATTTCATCCCCTATCCTTTCATGTGTCTGATAGACTCTTACTTTGGCCTAATTCAAATGCCCCACCTCTCATGGAAAGCCTTCTCCTGTTGTCTCAGATCAGATTCTCCATTCTTAGCATTGCACCCTACTTCATATACACTACTTCATCAGAACTTACCATGTACTATACTAATTATTCATGTACTTGTCTTCCCTGCTAGGTAGTGAGTTTTTCATAGTTAGGAAATGCCATTCAGCTTCATACTACAATGGCCTCAAGTGCCTAGGTCTTATTGAATTAAATTGAATATAAGGTAAGCACCTTATAAGGTAAGCATTAAATATGTTTGAATAGGTGGTGGTGTCAAAAGCTAGATTCATACGATGCTCATCCAAGTTTGCAAAACTGTAACTGATATTTTTAATAACTTTTATTAAGAAATAGCTTATTCACATTTCCAAAAATTTCAGAAAATAAAGTTTAAGAATTGTATAAATGGAACCATTTATTTTATTTCACAATGAGTAGTTTAGTCGTCTCAGCAGTATAACTGGAGCCTCAAACTGGCTTAATAAATATAGTTGGTTTCAGTGAATTAAGGAATAAAACTGTACTCTATTATCAAGGTACAATAACACTATGCACTTAAAAAGCACAGAGGAAGTAAAAGGTTAATTGGAATTTAAATCAAACCCCATTTTAGTTGACTAAATATGTCTTTAATCAAAATGTGGAAAGCAGCATTAAACACCATAATAAATATGTGTTTTCACCTGAGATCTTCGCTTGTAAAAGTACGATAAACCAAGAAGTGAACTTTATTAGAATACAAACAATTTTGCAGCATATAAGAACACAGCTAGCTGTGACATAGAAACAATCTGACTAAAGCACAATTTACAGCATAATTTGAAATATAGCAGCCACTGAGTAAAAGCATAAGTCATAAGCAATTTATCCAGCAGAATTAATAACAGTGTTAGCCCAAACCGGCACAACTACGTAGACACCTTGGAGGCCACCTCAAATTTTAAAACTTGTTTAGAACTGAAATCAAGTGCAAACCCTGATACAATCAAATGGTCATTGAATGACAATCAATATAGGTCATTCTGAGGTTTAATTTCTAAGTATGAGGTATTATTTGAAAATTTGTATTCAATCATTTATTTTTCTTATTGCATTAACATGAAAGTTACTGCATTATATTGTCAATAATTTGTTTCAAAGTCAGTAAAAAGAATTGCAAGCTGTCAACAATTGTAAGAGCTTGTGCCAGTCATACTGACAGAAGCAATTCACAGCCTTCTTTGATGAACACTCAAAGAATGTCCAAAATTGTCATGCCAGGAAATTCTATTTTCTCTGAACTTACAGTTTATCCCAGAAAATTGGTATTTCATTTCACTAGGATAAAAAAAAACTGCATCTGCACTCCACTGCTTTCTCACTCTGAGACATGTGACTCAGATGGTATCTCCATCCTGAGGAAGGCTTCAGGAAGAGATGAGGGAACATTAATGTTCTTTCCAAGCAGAAAGAAACAGAAGGTTTACTTGTTTCCCTCTCAGAAAAGATCATCCTCCTAATTAGGTACTTCCTCAACATTGTATTTCCCACAAATGTAAAATTCTGTATATTCTTTCAGTCCATCTATAAAGATAAAACTTCCCACGAAGCTGACAATCATTACCATTAAGTGACGTTTATGAAGTCCTAGATTTGCATAACTGTGTGTTGAAAATTTATAATAAAATTTAAAGGCAGTGCTCTCCAGAATTACATTTACATATTAAACTTTTTTAATCACAGAAGGAATCATATCGAGATAACTCTGCAATTACCTGCACAGTTGCTGCGATCACCAACAAAAATAATACCTATGAATACACAGTGTGACCAAAATACTCAGAATTCAGTACCAGTAGTTTTATGCTAAAGAGTGAGAAGACATTATCTGTCTTCCATTTGCCTGTAATTTATAGAAGAATGTGGTAACGAAGAAAGACTCAATCTAAGAAGCTCAGAATATGCTAGATTAAAACTCAGAAGAGCCTGGGTTCTTTAACCTCAGGCTTACTGTGTTCATGCTGTAGCCTTCATCTCCTTCCTTTGGGTTCAACATAATACTGACTTTGCTTCCCACTGATGATTTATATCCAAAGTCATGGTAACCAGTGTGTTATACAGTGGTATACAGTGCATACTGTATAATTTGAATCTATGGCATTAGCAATTCCGACAAAAAGTGACTGTTGATTCCAGAATTCTGCCTTAAAAAGCTAAAAATGCACACACAATATAAGAAATGTCCCTTCTCCCCTGTAGTGTAAATGGCCAAGCTAGAGCCTAGATAGCCTGTCAAGGAAATTACTATTGTTATAAAATGCCAGAGTTGCAATCAATAATATTTTCTGACATTTCAAAAGAGCAGCTCAGCAGCATTCACACCCAGGATGGTCAGGTTCCATGATGCCAAGAGTGAAACTGACAAAGGCAGCGCTCACAAGCCAATGAGTTCAGCTGATGCTAGGTTTGCCATGCACAGTGGCAGGGCACTGACAGTTTCCACAGCTGCTTAGAGTCAGTGAAGGAAGGAGTATGAAAAAAAATGGAAGAAGGAACTCCTCTCATCCTATTTCAGCTTATTAATTATTGGCAGATAGTTTGACTTCCCACTTCTGCCTCTGCCTGAGAATTTCTAAACTCTGAGCAGTGTCATTTTTCCTTGACTCTGATCTTCACATGGACAGCAAAAGGATCTTAGGGGATTTCAGCCTTCCTAAATTAAGGTAATTTAAATTGCTACTGAACATATTACAGCAGAAAGGTATGAGCAAGTATGTAACTATGCCTCTGATTGTTTTATTTTTGCCACAGGGAGATCTCAAAAAATTAAAATTATTCATGTAGAAACTTCATAACAATGGAAGTTTTCCTGGAGAAAAACAAGTATATACCTATGTTACACTTAAATTACCCCTAAACTACCCTTTTTTGCCAAATTGAAGAATAACAGATTTGAATTCAGTTATCCCAGCAGTAAACATGTTTCTTTAATTGCCTTCTTAAAAGTCTTATTAACATTTTATTGTAACACAGGTTGAACCTCATTTCTATTAATATTTCATAATGAAAACTATGGCTCATGTAATTTCTTTTCTCTACTTTGTAGCAATTGATAATTGAGTTCAACATCTCCAACTATCTAGCAATTATTCTGCGGCCATACTTCATGTAGACAGTGCAGAGCAAGGTGGAAGGGGGTATTAGAAGGCATGGATCACAAATAGATCTGCTTTGGGAAATGTTAAAACCATTAACCTCCAAACCTGTCATTCAAAAGAAAAATTGTCTCTCTGAAGGGTAATTAATGATGCACATGAAGCTCAAGAACACATTGGTCACCCAATCACCAGAACTGAAAAAGTAATCTAGTTTAATTCAAAATCGAACCAAAAACATCTGTGGGACCACCTGGAGCAAAGCACTGCGAGGCACACAAAGGCAGAGGCTGTGTGTCTTAATAAGCTCTCATAAATAACTCAAATGCCGGCTTCCAAGTGATTTAATTGGAGTGGAGAGGAAGCATTAAAAAAGTGAAAGATCATATTTTTTGGAACAACAAGAAAAATGGCATGGAGGATTTGACATTAGGAATAAAATTTAGCATAAAGAGTTTTTCTGGAAATTTGTTTATACAGTCATTTATCTCTCAAAAATAAACATGAAGAGGAGGTAATAGGAATAAAGTAAACTTTTTGTAGCTCATATAAGCTTTTGGGCAAAGAGCAGGCAGAATGATTTAATTCTTGTATTTGATCTTCCTCTTCCTGTATCTGCTACTAATTTACCTGGTATATATGGTGTTTTTTTTAAATCTAGTTGAATATAATTAAATGTCTATATATATATTGACATAGTTATACTATAGAATATTATGCAGTAGCTTAAAAATAGATAAATTTACGTGTAGTTAGATGAATAAATTTCTAGAATATAAGTTGAATGAAAAAGTCAGTTGTAGAAAGTTGCACACAGTATATTTGCCAGAAACACTAAGGAGAATTATAACTTATTAAATTCTATTTATCTAAATTCTAAGCCCATAAAACTCAATTGACTTGGACCTCTAGGTAATAACTTTGAAAACTTGGTGTAGGCCAGCGCAAGAAAGACATTCATGTTTTAAGTTTTTAAGATAGATTCAACTTCAGGAATGATATAGCTCTGAAACATAGTCAAGAGTTACATAGAGGGACAAGGACTTGAGGATGGTGGTGTTGTTTAATCACTCTCTCTCTGTACAGCATCTAGGAGTGGCCTGGAAGGCAGGGGCTGTTCCAGCTCTACACTGGGCCTTCAGCTCTGCTACCACCAGGCACTCTACAGGACCTTGGCAATGCTCATAGCCAAAGCTCTTGTCTTGAATGCTTCTCCGTTTCATTCCCACAACTTGTGAATCCACTGGCCATCATGTGCCCAAAATATGTCTTATTAAATAAAATCAAAAGCTACTAATATCAAGCAGCAGGGAAAGAGAATGATTAAAAATACACTTATCGACAAGCATTTACCAACTGTATTCTACAGACTACTAGCCCTGGGGGATTCTCCATTCAGAAAAGAGGTCAATGTTTAGAAACCCGCAAGAAACCATAAGCTTGTATGAGAGAGTCACAATTCATAATAATATATTTACATATATTAAACATTCTGAGAAGTCACGTAGTAACAGATTCTGTGAGCATTGTTTAATATTTCTCTCTTTAAGCTCCAGTCCCATCTGCCTCTTTAACATATCCAAAGGCATCCAAAACTTCATGTGAGAGAATCTGAACTTACGGGTTACTGCCCCGACCTGATCCTCCTCTTGTGACTCCTAAAGTGAACAAGCCATTCATCTAGTTGTGCAGGTCACACTAGTTTAACTCACAAAGTTTAATCCCTCTTTCTCTCACCTTATATATACACTCCAACACCAAATCCTGTTAATTCTACACATATGAAAAGTCTCCCAATTTTGTAAATTTTTCTCTTTCTCTGCCATTCCCACTGTCATACGTACTACCACTATCTTGTACCTGAACTACTGCTGTGATCTCTTACCCAGAACTCCCATATCCATTACAGTTTCCTGTATCAGTCTTCTCAGGCTACCGTAACAAAATACCACAGACTGGGCAGCTTAAACAACAGAAATTCATTTTCTCACAGCTCTGGAGCCTAGAAGTCCAAGATCAAGGTGCCAGCAAGCTTGAATTCTAGTCAGGCCTCTCTTCTTGGCTTGCAAACAGCCACCTCATTTCTGTGTCCTCACATGGCCTATTCTATGTGCATGTTGCAGGTGCAGGGTAGGGAAAGAGGGAAAGGGAGAGAAAGAGAAAGATCTCCCAACCTCACACGCTGGTGTTTCTTCCTCTTCTTATACAGGCACGAGTCCTATCAGATTAAGACCCTTCCTATGACTTCACTTACTTTTATTACCATCATACAGTACCTATCTCCAAATAGTCACATTGGGGTTTGGGGCCTCAGCATATGAATTGTGTGTGGACACAATTCAGTCCATAACACACACGTCTATTCTAATCTCCATAATGCAGCCAAAATGTTACTTTAAAATTTGATCATGTCACTCTCTTTCAAAAATGGTCTTTAATAAAACCATAGACATTTTGCTCATTCGGGCCTCCACTTAACCTCCCTGTGTGTGCTTCTGGTACACTTAAACTTCTTCAAATTCCTCACACTTCATGGTTCCATTCGTCTCAAGTCCTTTGTATGTACTCGTCCATTTCTGCATTGCTCTGCCTTCCCTCTTCTCCTGGGAAGCCTTCTCTAGACCCCAAATAATCCAAACCTACACAAGATCCTCCTCAAATAGTCTGCCATAACATTCTATACATTTCATATACTTTTATCTCATTTTGATTATATATTTGTGTAATTAGTTGATTAACATCTGTTTTTATTACCAGACCATAAGCAACATGAAGGCAGCAATGATATTAATTTGTTCATCATTATATCTACAGCATCTTGCACTGTATTCGCCAGATAGGAGATAGTAAATATTTGTTCAAATCCCATTAAAAAGTGGTCAAAGGACATGCACAGACACTTTTCAAAAGAAGACATACATGTGCCCGATGAGTATATGATAAAAAGTTCAACATTACTATCATTAGAGAAATGTGAATCAAAACCACGATGAGACACCACCTCACACTAGTCAAAATGGGTATTAGTAAAAAGTCCAGAAATTACAGATGTCTGGTGAGGTTGCAGAGCAAAAGGAATGCTTATACACTGTTGTTGACAGTGTAAGTTAGTTTAACCATTGCAGAAGACAGTGTAACAATTCCTCAAAGACCTAAAAGCAGAAATACTATTTGACCCAGCAATCCCATTCCTGGGTATATCCCAAAGGAATAGAAATCGTTCCGTCATAAAGACACATGCATGCATATGTTCATTGCAGCACTACTCACAAGAGCAAAGACATGGAATCAACCTAAATACCCATCAGTGACAGAGTGGATAAAGAAAATGTGGTACATATGCACCATGGAATACTACATAGCCATAAAAAATAATGAGATCATGTCCTTTGAAGGGACGTGGACGGACATGGAGCCCATTATTATATAGCCATAAAGAATACTATGTAGCCATAAAAATACTATATAGTCATATATATACTATATACCAATACTATATAGCCATAAAAAATAATGAGATCATGTCCTTTGAAGGGACGTGGATGGACGTGGAACCCATTATTCTTAGCAAACTAATGCAGGAATAGAAAACCAAATACCACATGTTCTCACTTGTAAGAGGGAGCTAAATGATGAGAATACATGAACATTAGAGGGTATATCCTGGCAAATACATTCATAGGAAATTTTTCTCAAATCTAGGATCCAGAAGGTCACATATCTGTGAAAATTAATAAACAGAAAGCAGAATTCTGATTAGGGGAGTTTTAGACAGATTCTGAAAAAAACTTCAGATAGATTTTGAAGGGAGCTCTCTTTTTCTTTCTCTTATATCAATTGGTGACTCAGTGATCAGAATCAAACAGGGACACATATATGTGTGGTTCAAAATTAGTTATATGCTTTTTGCCTCTAATAATATATTATTTTATCACCTGATTGTAATCAGTGTGTATATGTGTGGTTATGGTGGATGACAGTGATGTGTGTATTTGTCTGGCTCCATGTGCAAAACAAACAAACAAACAAACAAAAAATACTCCTCTTATTGCGGTAGGGAAACTACAAACAAAAGATTTTCTGGAAATTATAATTTCTGCTAAGCTCGAAGGTCCTGACAACTCTGAGACATTATGATTATACTTTTTCATATTTAAGAATTAACACCTAAAATAGATAGATGATACCTTGAGATCCAAGAGAAGTATCGCCAAGGCTGCCTTTGGTTGACAAATATACTAGAAGACCTATTCTCACAAATGGCATGAAGGGTGAAGGTGCTATCACTAATACCGGTAAACCGAGTTGCCTGATTCTCTAATTCCATAATGCTAATATAAATTCTATTTTTCAAAATTACCTAGGAATTCACATAAAAGATAATAGGAAAAAATATAGACTAAAAATCAACATAAATTTTAAGTCATTTGTACCAACTCATGTTACTGTCTCATACTGAATCAGATGGTGGAGAGGTCTGGAACTCAAGATCATAAAACCTCATTAATTTGTTTTTCCAAACTCAGGATAATTTGTATTCAGTTGATTATAAAGTTTGCTTTTATATAATCCATCAGAAAATGGCTTGCTAAGCAAATGAATATCATATACAAGATTACAGACATAATGTTTATCCTTCTTAAGTCAAACTGTTCAAGTACTTAAAATCATTTGCATATAAGCAATTACTATGCTCAATACAAGAGACGCTTATGTATTCATTAGAGAAATTCCTGTGGGACCTACTTGGCAAGGCTTTGGGTGTGATTAAACATAAATTATATTACACACAAATGATTGAATACAAGCAGCAAACATTTAGAAAAGTTCTGTTTATTAATAGCAGGTTATTTCATTTCTCTTTCTAACTTCCTCATGTGTAGATGCAGATTTACATCAGATACAATATGTTCCATACATTTTTGACAAATAAATTTCCATTTTCTCTACATATTCCTCAACTTGGAATTTTCAGAAATCCTTACTGACCTCTTCCTATTTATTTTGAACTAGTCTTCCAATGAATGCAACAATCACAGGAGTCTGAGACAAAACAGCCACTTCAGAAGCACCTGCAAGAGAATAGATCCTCACCCAGGACCCGCCTGTTCAACCACAAGTCTGGCCAGCTGGGTGATGAGTCCAATAATTCCAATGGGGCCTCATTTGCAATGGGAAGACCCTATAAGCCAGATGTCCACGGAAAGTGTCATCTACCTTGTTCCAAACAGTGCCTTAAATGAAAGACCTTGGATGCTTAACTTAAACTTGGATGATAACTTAAACTTTAATGACAAATCCTCAGTGTATTCTAATTATAGAAGAGAAATGCCAGGCATGAAAAGACATGGCCAAGACTGGGGGGAAAATCAGAGAAGGTCTGGAAAGAAAAGCGGCAGAAAATGGGCCTACATCAAACTAGGCAAATGGCAAAGCAGCTACTGGGCACTTTAGTTTCTGCAGTGATGTGTATTTTGATATATTTTGTCTCCCTAAAATAACAACTTTGCTGCAGTCTATAATATGCATACAAAAAATCCAACCCCACGAGGATAGGTTTTTATATCAGAAAAGGGAAGTGACTCAATGAAAACTGTATCATAAATAGAATTGTGGGAATATCTTGCAAGTTATAAATGCCAGTATTATCATCATTATCCAGAGGGTATTCAATCAATGCCTGCTGATAAAGAATTCTTAAGCGTTCACTAAACTTTTAATGCCTTTCTTGTCACTTATCACTGACAGATGCCATGGGGCATTTTGTATAGAATTTAATAAAGTCAATGCTCATCAAAAAATCAATTAAAATGAAAGTTGCCTGTAGGCCAACTTCTTCCCTAGGTGATAAGGACAGCATGTTCTCCTGAGACCAACTTTACCTCCATGTTGATCAAGCAATTCTCAGAAGTTGTGGGTAACTCAGGATATCCATGACCACCACACAACACCAGTTAGATCTTCCAGAGTCCTAAACTATCTCTCATACAGCTAGCCATCCCTCCCTCTTTCCCCAAAACATACTGGGAGAGTAATGACAATGCTGGTGTTTTAAGGGAAAAATAATATTTTGGGGTTTTTTAACTGAAGAATTATACCCAAACTATGTATACAAATGACATCCAAAGGAAACAATAAAATACTACATTCTCAGTCAGAATGTTCATTGCTAACAACAAAAAAGTGGAGGAGCTTAGGCAACGCTGGTGTACTGATGTGAGTGTAAATCATCATTGCAGGTTATGGGCCCCTCAACTAATATTTGTGTAGCACTTGACATTTACAAAACACTGTTATATAATTCTCACATTTGAAATCAAAGTGAATCTATAAAGTTGCATTTTACTATTATCACTAATTTATACACAATGAAATGGAAACTGAAAGAGGGTCTATGACTTATTCAAGCCTATGAAGCCAAGCAGAGGCAAAGCTGGGCTCAAACCCAGTCCTTCTGCCTCCAGGTAGTCTGCTTCCCTTCTCCATCCAAGCTGTCTCTGTACATTTCCACTGGACTGGAGAAACTGTCAAATACTTTCAGGCCCTGCGCAAGTTCAGTGCTTTTCAGAATAAAGAATTTAATGCTGTCAGAATTCTGTGCTGAGAATTTGGAGTGGGTCCACTCAGCAGGTGAATGTTAGCAGTAAGGCCTTCTCATTGGGCTCAATTTCTCTGCATGGACATCAAAAATGTCAATTTTATCTAGAACTCTTAGCAGTATAGGGCCTATATTTAAAATAAAAAATGTTCTTCTCCTCTAGGCCTGGTTCAAGTGCTGAACTTGTAGCAATGTAGAATCTGAGTCCTCACCCCAGGACTATTAAATTAGAACCTGCAATTTTCACAAGGTCCTTCGGTGATCCATGTGCCCATTAAAAGTTTAAGAAGCATCACTCTCACTGGAAATTGTATTCTAGTAGATTACGGATCCTAACACTATCAGAAGTTTGGGACTACGAGTCAAATATCACCTGCCGATATGCTATGGTCATTAGATGCCCCTCTAGATTCGCCATATTCATTTTACACTACATATATATCAGTATGTTTCCCTCTCAAAGGAATAAGAGGAACACAGTGGTTAGCCAGAACAAATAAAAGACAAGCAGAGCTGAAGCTAGGTGACTTGATATTTTCTGCAATAGAATATTGAAGAGAGAGTATTACAGAATTGGCAGAGTATTTTAATATAAGTATCTTTTTTTTCAGAAATAATGGTCTCTTAACTAATCCTTTGGTGAGCAAAGGAATGAAATACCACATGATGGTATCAGTTTTATTTAGTCCTGAAAACAAGCATGGGATTATCTGTAAGCACCAACAAAACATACTATGCAAGTTATCTGGAAGCTTCAGTGCACACTGATAACTCTGCCCCTGGACTTACTTTAGAGATGCTATATATCTCATTATGACAAGCTTTTTAGATGATGTGTATTATTCTGAAATGATAAGTTGCCTATACAAAACAAATTTCAGCAGCCTGTATTAGGTTTCAAAAGTTTCTGTCAATAACATATAGAAGTTGGCAGTAGTTTTGGAGATTTGTTTTCCGAATCCCAGGATCGTGGAGTTGTGAGTGAAGTAGAAACCTCTCATTGCAAGAAGGACATGAATAACTAGGTAGAGCATCAAGCCCAGATCAGCACGTCTTTAGAAATTGATAAAAGCTGGTGTCCACGTTAAATTGAACATCAACAAACTGGAAGGCCAAAAAGGAAGAGTGTTGCAGTTAACTGTCTATGACTGTGACGACTAGACCCCGATGATGTTCCACCTGGCATCTGCATCCATTTTCTTAGCAACAACTAAAATCTATTCTAACTCTACAAGGTCACCATGTAAACAGTATGGCCCAAACAACAACAACAACAAATCCTCCTTAAATTACAAGATAAAAGCTCCTTCAGAGAAAATTAAGCAGATATGAAAAAAAAAGTTCCAGCAAGAAGTTCTGCTTTTTAATTAATAAATGTTAGTTTAAAGATTCTGAATTAATGATCAATGAATGAATGGAGGCAGTAACTGTTACTACTCCTAGACAAGTTTTCTAACTAGAGCCCTCTTCTCTGCTAAAATGTTGAGGGTGTTTTGCTTTGCTGTGATCCCCTTCCACAGCAGCAATGAGGTTCACCAAAGTCAATAACATGGAAAAATTGTTATCTTCCAAGCATTTCTGCTGAGATGCGTGGCGTACACAAAATGAATGATATTTTTAAAATTGTAGCCAGTTCTACAGAACTGAAATGGAATCTGTAATACAGAAAATTGAAAAGTAAATTTATAATTGTCATAAAACTCCCAACAGTGCAGCAAAGCATGTGCCCTGGAAGAAACAAAGCTTTTCCTGTAATTGAAGGAAGGACTGCAAGCCAGGGCACAAAAATGGATCTTTACACAGCAAGGAGAGAAGTATTGGTGAAACCATATTCTTTAGAGGTCACATTCACACACAACTATCAAGGTCACCAACAATGATATCATCTTAGAAAATGTGAGATCTATATCTAAGTACACACATACATTTCAAAACTCCATATAAATTTTCCAAGGAACAGCACAAAAGTGAGGATGAGAAAACTGTCAATATTAAGAAACATTTACAGAGAATCTGCTAGTATAAAACGCTCAGGAATATCAGTGATAGAAGTAAGGTATCTGCATTAGCTATAAAAGCAACCATATTCATGAGTACTTTATGTTCCATTTAAATCACTTTTGAAATTACATTTTCTTGGAGAAAATGATCTCCTCATCACCTCTTACGCATTTTCACATGAATCCAGTTATATCAGTCACAGGATATTCCTTGTTAAATAAAAAATAATTAGTTCCTTTTCTAAAATGGATTCAATAATTCAGAAGAATAGTAGCCCTCATCTCTTGGGGGAGAAAATGAATTAGCAAAAGTAAAGTCTCTCAGAACTTTCAACACCAGATATTATGACTGTGGTGGCCTTTCATAAGAGGTTAGAGTTGAAATGAGAGATGAAGCTGACCTGAATTTACCAGAAAGAAGAAATCAGAGCACTGAGTGTTTCCATATTCCAAAGCAGAACAATTATGAAGGAAATAAATTATAAGATGCATAGCTCTGGTGCAAGCACATAAAAGCATAAAGAATTACCAAATTAGAGCAAGTTCATGATTCATCCAGGACAGTATTCAGACTCTAAAAGCGTTAACTAGTAAATGCATACTTGCTGACCTGAAAAAAAAACTAAACTCCTACCCCTAAAATTGTGCATTGTATATTTATCTCAATTAGCAGAAATCTTGTGCTAAAGTTAATCCCCAATGCAGAATCTTTTGTCACAGCAGTTTTGTAAAGAAAATTGTTTGTAAATCTATTAGTAGTAGATCCAAGGTTTAGAAAATATTCAAACTCATAGCCAAAATATAAAATATATCTTTTTTCATGTTATGAAATGTTGTAAAGGCATAAAAAAGGAAAAAAGGGAAGACAAGTAGGGAAAAGTAAGGGAAGAAGGAGGCAAAAATAAGAGGCATGGCTGAGTTTTCTAGTGCTCCCTGAATTTCTAAATTAAATTCAAAAATAAAAGTTTCCAAAATAATGTCAGCCAGTGATTGTTAATAAAAGAGAAATCGTTCCTATTAGTCAGCTTATTATTTTTTCTAAGTTTAATTCTACTGCTCGGAAGTGTAGCCACAGAAGACATAAATTTGAAATGAAAATAATGCCTTAGTAGCTGTATAAAGGTGAAGCACATTACAGCAAGAAGAGATGACATTGCTGAAAGGAGTAACTTTGAAGTGATAAGGAAAAATGAACAGGGGAGGAGAAGAAAAGAATTGGAAGAAATGGAGCACGAAGAACATTATTTCGTGTAAATTAAAATTAAATGTAAAAGGATGACAGTAGCTCTGATCTTGTCAGGCTGAGGTATTTTCACGGCAGACAGTAATAGGAGAATTGTAAGTAATTTTCAAACCGCAAGTCTGCAAGCATGCATACCTTTTCTCTCTTATGATTGTTGATCAGGATTTTTTCACAGAGAAAAATAAATTCTAAAGTATCAGTTTCATAAATCCCTGCCCAAATCAGGAGCTGTTTGGTCCCTGTCAATGACAGTCCCATGCAAGCCACAGGCAACATTCAGCAATGACTATTTTGTTGTTGGTGGCGCTCTCACTTGATAATACTCCTCCTGAAGCCCCTCTCTCAGACAGAATACAGATCGCTGTCCTTTCCAGGGTATCTCTCTGATTTACCTATTGTACCCTGTCCCCTTCCCTGCCCAGTTTGAAGCCCTTGGGTCTGTACATCCCATGCTGTTGCCCTCTCACCAGGGGGTTGTCAATGTCATGCCAAGATCTCTCCCCCACCTTCCAACTCACCTTCTCTAGGTCCACATGGACAATGGTCTTGAATCTGTCTCCCCTCTTTTAATAATCACTAACACATAATGCTTGCTATGTGCCAGGCATATTTATATATATCAATATATTTAAAATATTTATCCTCAAAACTACCCTATGTGGTTGGTATATTTATGACCCTCACTTTATCAGTTTAGAACCTGAGCACAGAGAGAGTAAGTGGCTTGTCCAAGTCACACAACTGGGAAGGGATCTGAATTCAGGAAAGTCTGGCCCCAGAGTCCTCTCTCCTAACAATGGCGTTCCACAACGCTGGTTTCTTTTCAAGTATTCATTAATTCAACAAGCATTTACTTTAGTATTATTATGTGCCAGTAACTGTGCTAGGTTCTAATGGTATATCAATGAATACAAGAGGGCTGAGGAGCCAGCCATGCCGTGGGCAGCAGGGGTGAGACCAGGGAGAGGGAAGAGCATGGTCAAAGTAGGGAAAAGCATCCCATATGGGAACTTAAGGAAAGGTTGTGGGGCCAGAGCAAGGTGGATGAGAAGAGAAGTAGGATTCTATTAGAAAAGAAGTAAATCACTTTAGTCTACGTAAGTTTTCATTTTGTGCAAAGTGAAAGGGAAAGCCATTATCAGGGTTTTAAGCTACAGAGTAGCGGGATCAGACTTACACTTTTAAGAAGATTCTCTGTCCGCATTGTGGAAAATGGTTTGTAGAAGCAAAAGTGGATACGGAGAGACATAGAAGGCTGTTGTCACAGAATCATCTAGAAACAATGGTGGCTAGGTGGCCAGGCTGGAGGTGGTGGAATGGTGTTTCAGAAGCTGAGTTGACAGGATTGGTGTTGGAATAAATGTGGGAGTGGATGAAAAAGGCAGAACCTGGAGATGACTCCCCTGGTGGATGGAGGGGGCTCTTTTCTAAGATGAGAAAGACTGGAAGAGAAACAGTTGAAATCAAGAGCTCAGGAATTTTTTTTTTTTTTTTTGAGATGAAGTCTTGCTCTGTCACCCAGGCTGGAGTACAGTGGCACAATCTCAGCTCACTGCAGCCTTCGCCTCCCAGATTCAAATGATTCTCCTGCCTCAGCCTCCCTGGTAACTGGGACTACAGGCACCTGCCACCATGACCAGCTAATCTTTGTATGTTTAGTAGAGATGGGGTTTCACCATGTTGGCCAGGCTGGTCTTGAACTCCTGACCTCAAGTGATCCACCCGCCTTGGCCTCCCAAAATGCTGGGATTACAGGTGTGAGCTACCGTGCCTGGCCAAGAGTTCAGTTCTGAAAGGTGATCTTAAGCATCTACTTTTGTGTATAATCAAAATATGACTTGAGTAGCCTCAAAATGGGAGACAATAATAGAACTCCCAGAAACGCTTTAAAATCTGAGCAAAAAGAAAGCATATTATCTTCCTAAGTGGGGACTCTAAAGAGGGAATAAGTCCTACAATTTCCCTCCCAATGCAGGATCCCCTGGTGTAGTTGCAACAGAGAAAAGTTTGTCAGAGAGTGCCTGAGGCAGCCAAACAAAGACATCCTTTGCCCAGCCAGCAGTAGCATGGGAGAGAAGCCCAATCTCTCTGGTCCCTAGAAGCATGCAGAACTTAGCTGAAAGGGGGTCCTTGAAGTGTCCTGGGGTCAGAACAAGGAACCTCCCTGCAGCAGAGCACTTTGCAGCCAGCCACCAAATGGTAACACTGACATCTCCGATGATGGTAGCAAGAAGTGACACCAAAGGCCAAACACCAGACCAAATGAGTGACATCTCAGTTAGTGGATGCATGTATGGAGAAAAGATAGCTTGGACCAGCATCAGGACATTGACAATGATGCTCACTTGGAGAAGAAGGCAGGGGAGTTAATTAATTAATCTAGTTAATTAATGCCTTTAACATCTAAAACAATAGAATGAAGGTGACTACATTTGTCAGGAAAATATTACAGTTATGTATGTTGCCTTTAAGTAGACTATGGATTCATGAGTTTTGAAAAGTAGTTATATTTATTCAAACACCTAGGTAAATTTACTTGCAAACTTGCATTGAGTACAACAGTAAGGATTCATTGGCCTTTATCCCTCAAACCCTTTCACAATCTTCTGGGAGGTTCTGCAAAGCATTTCACATGAACTCATGAACGACTCTACCAATGCCATTCAGCTTATTCAAAAACTACCCCTAGTTGCATTATCAGGGTTGCATCCCCTAAGAAGGGATCTCAAAGTAGGGCTGCTTGGACCTTGATATCTTATGATGACTTGAATCCAGTAGCTTTTCACTTTGAGCTCTCAGAACACAAACACATCCCCTCTGCCAAACACATCTACATCCACCATATGACTCAGCTACGTGTCTAATAGAAGTTATGCTGAGAGTCTTGGCATGGTGGCTCATGCCTGTAATCCCAGCAATTTGGAGGACTAGGGAAGTGGATTACTTAAGGTCAAGAGTTCAAGACTAACCTGGCCAACATGGTGAAACCCCATCTCTACTAAAAACACAAAAATTAGCTGGGCATGGTGGCAGGTGCCTGTCATCCCAGCTACGTGGGAGGCTGAGGCAGGAGAATTGCTTTAACCTGGGAGGCAGAGGCTGCAGTGAGCTGAGATTGCACCATTGCACTCCAGCCTTGTATGCTCTTGCACTCAAACAAGAAATCTTCATTACTGGATGAAAATCAAACCCCTTTAAGAATAAAGTATCTCACCAAGAAGACCATTGGTCTCTCTAGAAAGAAACTTCTAGCAGGCATATCAGCACATCTGTTATGCTTATTTGCTAAGTCTCTTTGACTCAAGCTAGAACCCACCCACCCAAATAAGTGACAAAAGTCTTAGAATTTGTAGCCCAGGTACGAAGCAGCTCAGCACCTGGTTAGGCTTTTGGAAAAAGAATTTTGATGCAACTGGGTTCTTATGGTGACTGTCCCTTCACAGATTTTTTTATGCAAGTGTCACCAAACCCATTATAAAGACAACCAGTGACCATAATGACATGTTTATGCAACGTTGCCAACCACTGACTCTTGAATAACCAGATGGGCTCTGTACTGAGGTTCTCCTCTTCTTCCTCCTTGTTATCCTTCTTTTTTGCCTGTAACTCCAGGGTAGAATTTAGGTGGTAGCTTACATATCATTTCTTCTTTCATTCATTTACTCAGAAAATATTTAAGGAGGGCCTCTTAAGTGCCAAGCTTTGGTTCTACGTTGCTTGCAAAACATCAGTAAAAAAGACAAAAACGTCATTAAGCTGACATTCTAAAGGGGGTGGATGAAGGAAAATAGACAATACACAAATCATATGCTATGGTTAAAATAATCCAGAGTGATTGGATAAAGAACACATAGGGGAGTAGCATAGTTCTTTCTGTAGTCTTAGCAGAATCTAACTTCAAAATCAGAACTATTATGCCTCCAGACTTAGCCAATTATTTGCATCATCCTACCCTTTGCAATTTTAGGTGACTGATCTATGTGGAATTGTAATATCATTAATAGTTATTCATTTTAAACTCTAAACGCATCACTGCCATGAGACCAATTTAACAGCATGGTTTATGTAATGGTACAGCGGGTAAGAAGGGGCACAGGCTTCAAAGTCAGGTACAGGAGGGCTCCAGTCCCGCATCTGCGTCTTGCTATCTTGGTGCCCTTGGGCAAGTCACTTGATTTCATGAAACCTCATTTTACTTATCTGCAAGATCGCGGTAGGAACACTTAACTCGAAGTTTTGTTATATGGAGCAAAATGATAATACAATTAAATCACATACGTTTACTTGTTTTGATTGAAGAATCTCAACTCATTAAACTATAAACGTGGAATTATTTTCCCATCTTCCCCAATAATACCTATCAAATGTCTCCTTTCACCTTCTTTTTACCTAGGTACAAGCTCCTTATAGATCTCTCATCTCATTCTTATGACATTTCTTCAGTTGGGGTTAAGGTTTTCTTATATTTATTTAAATACCTCCTTCTTCCACAAAAGCAGGACACACTACTGACTAGAAGTGTTTGAGGGTGGGGAGGAAGGGGTGTGGTCTCCAGAGAAAGCACTCTCCATCGAAGCTTCAGCAGCAGTGAGAGGAGGCAGGGAGAGAAATAGTTACTGGAGCGACCACGATGACAGGTGACAGGCCCACCATTCTCTTTCTTTAGGTTGTTGCTATTTTCTCTGTTGAACATTGACTACTTGGCAATTTCACCTTTGAGAGAGTTATCCAAGAATTGGCTCTTTGTAGGTTCTTGGAGGGCCTTTTGGGCCTCTCCCACTGCATGTCCCTTGGCTAAGAGACCAGATTATAGCTAAGGCTATTCCCTCTTGCCTTAACACCAGCCACAGCAGAAAGGTATTTACAATACTGCCTAAATCACAGCCACAATTAGTGGTGTTTTTCCAACTCATAGGAAATTCCCATGTTCTTACTAAATATAGGGTTTAAAGCTGAGCCCCTGACATTCCACTCACACCTCTGACATCTCTCTCCTGCCCTTTTATCCAAGCTCAGAATTACCAGATAGTAGGTTAGCTCATGGTTCAGCAGCTTTCAGAAAGGAGAAGGTCATCAGCTGTAGACCTTTTGGAAAGGAAATAATTCAGGTATTCACTACCAACACCCACTCAGAATGCATACATTGAAATCCTAACCACTAATGTGATGGTATTAGGAAGCAGAACCTTTGGGAAGTGATTGGTCATGAGAGTGGAGCCTCCATGAATGAAACAAGTGCCCTTACAAAAGACCATGGAGAGCACTCTCACCCTCCTTCCATCACGTGCACATACAAAGAAGTCAGCAGTCTAGACCCCGGAAGAGGGTCTTCACCAGATACTGATCATGTTGCCACCCTGATCTCAAACTTCCAGCCTCTAGAACTGTGAAAAATAAATGAGCCACCCAGTCTATGGTATTTTGTTACAGCAACTCAAACTGACTCAGATATCTACTTAATACACCAATGTCAAAATCTATTTCTGAGGCTTAAGACACATCTCACCACTCCTAAGATTAATGTCAAAATCCTTATAGCAGGGCCTGTCAGTCACCACAGAATCTGATCCAGACCACAACTCCAGCTCTGTCCCATGCCATTCCCACCCCTTGCTGTCTGTATTCCTGCCCCACTCTCTTCTTTAAGATCATCAAACTGCCAGGCTACTCTTCATCTCAGTATAAAAATAGACAAAGAGTATTCAAGACAGAATTCTGAGGAACACCAATATTTTACTGTAGATTAAAAGGAGAAGATGGCAAAGAAAACAGAAGTATCCAGTGAAGTAGAAAAAAAAACAGAAAATATGTTATGGCAGAAGCAAAATAAGGAATGCATTTCTAAGTAAAATAAGTGGTTTACCTAATTAAATGCTGCTAAATGAAGCCCAGGAATTTGACCAGCTAGAAGAGACTGGAGACCTTGAAATAAATGTTCTGGTGGAGTGATGAGGTCAGAAGGTAGACTGAAGTACCATAAAGATGAGTGGGAGGGAAAGAATGAGATAATCCTATTTGATAGCAGGAGTAATACTTATTAGCACTTAAATTATTTTAATTTAAAGTGGCTTTAACTCTTTGCCAAGCACTATGTTAAGCACTTTGCAAGCATTTTCTCATTAAATCCTCACTGTAACACTATTCGGCAAGGAAACTAAAATTTAGAGGGACTAAATAAATTGCACAAACACACAGCTAAAAAGCTGTGGGAGACTGAATAATGGCCCCCAAATATATCCAGGTCCTAATCCCTGGAACTTGTAGTGTTACTTTATTTTTTTTTTTAAAGGCTTTACCGATGTGAGATGTGATTAAGGATCTTGAAATGGAAACATTAACTTGGGTTATCAAGGTGGGCCCTAAATATGCTCAAAAGTGTCCCAAGAGGGAGGCAGAAGGAGATTTGACACAAAAGAGAGAAGACAATGTCACGGCCTCAGCAGAGAGGGAGATTTGAAGATGCTACAGTGCTGGCTTTGAAGGATGGGGTGGGGAGCAAAAGAATGCAAGGAATGCAATTCTAAAAGTTGGAAAAGGCAGGGAAACAGATACACTTAGAGCCTTCAGAGAGAGGACAGCTCTGAAATTAAGACATCTTAACTTCAGCCCAGGAAATGGGTTTCAGAATTCTGACCTCCAGAACTAAAAAATAATAAATGCCTGTTGCTTTAAGCCACCAAATTTGGATTATTTGTTACAGAAACCACTGGAAACTAATATAGAAGTGATCATAATTCAATCTCCAATATAGTTCTACAACAAATCTAAGGGTCACACATATGGAGGAAAACACAGAAAGGGCAGAAGGAAAAAGAAAGAGATAGAGAAGAACAGAGAACCGAAGGGGAGAGGAAGAGAGGAGGGGAAAAAGTGTGAGGAGTTGAGAACAGGAGCAGAGAGAATAAGACCCCAAACATCCTTAAAGTCCATGGCAACTTCATCTTAAGGACTATTATCCCCACCTGGGTCAGAGTGAGTTGGCACTGGCCCATAGCTATAAGTTATCTCCAGGGGGTAAAATTCCAGTGCAGAATAACCTATAGATACTGTGGCATCGCAGCTAGAGAGAAAACAGATTGATGTAGTCCTAGTTTGGAGGTCAATTGGCTCAGTAACTGTTGGAGGCAGCCAACAGTTAAAGACACAAATATTACACGGTTGGAGATAAAGTTCCAAAAAGAACAAATTGATTCATTTTGTACCACCAACTCAACTCAAAGTAAAGCCTTATTTTGCTTTTTAAGACATATTTTGTAAGGTTTTCATTTTTTGTTTTATGTTATTATCCTGTTACGACTTATTAATGGCTATCATTTGCTATAGTGAAATTAGACGTTTCACTCAAATGCTCTAAATAATCTATTTTCAAGAACGCTTTATAAATGCATTGTTATTTAGTTATCTTATTTAATTTCATGTTTAAATAATGCTCTGGTATATATGAATCAATGGCAACATCTTAAAAGACATACCTGTATCCAATATTCAATAAAAGAAAAGGAAATTTAGCAGGAAAATGAATGATTTGTGTGTCTAACACCACCATTTAAGCAAACTGAAACTCACGGCAACATTTGTCCCTTGGGTTCAGGGATGTATCTGAGGGTAGTCATGAAAATTCCATTCTTAACGCTGACTTGCTGTGCTCTCACAGGATTCTTTTCCTAGTTAGAGTTACAACATTTTCCTTAGGAAATGAGACAATGCATTTTGAAGTTCTCTAAGGTTAGGAAGAGATTAGGGAAGAAACATTTGCAGTCCATATATAGATTCTAAATACCCATAGTATGATGATTTTCCTAATTTTCTAACAAATATTTCTTATATTATGGAGCTAAAAGCTACATTTTTGAGGGAGAATTGAGAATAAGGAGAAATGGTAAGGTACATTTGTGGGAAGAAACGCATTTAATTCAGTCTCTCCCTTTCAAAAACAGAAAGGGAAACAGCAATCAACACAACATATGGAGTATCTGTTTTTCGATAAAAATGCCAGGTAAAGAGGTCTTATTTAAATCCACACAGACAGTATTATCCTCCCCTTCTGAAGATTGTTTTTCCCCAGGCACAAAAGGGCAGGCATATTGTTGATTCTGTTACCCAAAGACCCGAGTAACAGTGACATCTAGTGGTGCACAGTGATATAGGACGTAGAAACGCAAACGCTTGCTGAGAGCCCAGAGCAAAAAACCCTAGAATGAAGCTGCTAAATTTAAAGTTTCCTGATTTCTGTGGCAACAAAATTGTATTCCAATGTAATCAGTTACTCCTGTCTCACAGGGAATGATATTGTTCTGGGTCAACATTTGGGACATGGAAAAGTCACTTCATATTCACTGCTGGGGAAATGAGGAAACCTGTAGTCAAATCCCACCACTTTGGTTTTGGAATTGGAAATGTAACAATATTGCTGGGATTTTTTTTTAAGAGCATCATCAATCTGACCACAAAAGGTCACGCTCCTCAGACAGGAGAAAGGCAATTGAATACGCTTGTAAATGCCAATCCTAAAAATCT
The DNA here is from genome assembly GCF_009828535.3 of Hylobates moloch. NCBI lineage: Eukaryota > Metazoa > Chordata > Mammalia > Primates > Hylobatidae > Hylobates > Hylobates moloch. The sequence goes on along the minus strand of NW_026652279.1, from coordinate 54,731,253 downwards.
ATCCGAAGACATTAAATTTCTCATTTTTAAATTTTATTTCTCTACAGACTATTTTCTCGTGTATAAAAAAGAGGCCATCTCAAGCTGCTCTGTAGCAGCTCAAACTCTGGCACTCAGCCCGTTGCCTTAGACCTACTGGCTACACCGTTCTGCTCTTCTCTGCTGCAGGTGCCAGCCACAGCATCCTTTTGTCTGGTTGCCAAATCAGTAATCTCTCTTGGCATCTGCCTTTTCTACCCCCTTCCCTCATTCTCCCCGTCCATCAAGAAATCTAATTCCAAGTTGGCAGGCAGAAGGTCAGAAATCTTTGAAAGCCTCAGCTTCCACCGCCCACTCTCGAGTCTCGCCTCTGTGCATTCTGCCAAATGCCAACTTACTTTTCTCCCTCCTCCATAACATCCTGTATCTCTGAAACGCTGAGATTGTCACCTGAATCTTGCTCTCACATCTGCTTCCTTCCCCTCCCTCGGCAGCAGGGCCCTCTTTCATTAGTAACATCCTGCCGCATCTCCCCAAGGCTCAGCACATCTTGTCATCCGTCCCTGGCATGCACAGTCTCTTCCTAGTTATCAATTTTGGGACTCGCCTCCATCAGAGGTATCTGGAGACCAGAGCTGGCCCAGAGCAATTGGGGAAGGCAAGCTGACAGCCCCCTGAAATCCACATAACTGCACCTTTGAAAAGTTGGCCACATTATAGCAAAGAACTGAAAACTAGTGTGACAGAGAAGACAAAAGACAAAAATCACACCCAACTCCAACAGATGACAGTTTTGTTTGTTTACATTTTGAAGTGACATGTTCAGGGAGACTTTAGAATAGTCTTTTAGGGAAAAAATTAATATCTTGCATGATTTGCTCACTATGAAAGAATTTTTTAAAACACACGCACTAGGAATTTTATACCATTTTCTAGTTTTACAAAGATGACTGTGTCAGTGTTTAATTTTGAAGCTACAAATTGCATATAAATTATATCAACAAAAATAGGATTTTCATCTCAATTGTTTCTAACCTCTTGTAACCACTGTGCCATCCCTATTGCTTCTCTCCAAAAATAGCAAAGTCGGAGCTAACTTAAAAAGAAGTAATAAGAAAAAGAGAACAGTAGAAAAACTGAAAAGAAATTAAAAGGCAAGTATTACCTCTCATATAAATATCCACTAAGCAGAAGCTGAAAAAATTAACTTCAAAACCATTGAAACTAGGGAAATATGCTCTTGCAGAAGTCAGAAGATGAAAAAAATCACTCACTAGTAAGAAAATGTGAAGTTAGATAAAGTCTTTTTTTGTCTTTTTTTTTTTTTTTTTTTTTGAGATGGAGTCTCACTCTTGTCGCCCAGGCTGGAGTGCAATGGCGTGATCTCGGCTCACTGCAACCTCCTCCTCCTAGGTTCAAGCGATTCTCTTGCCTTAGCCTCCCGAGTAGCTGGTATTGCAGGCATCTGCCACCATGCCTGGCTAATTTTTGCATTTTTGTAGAGACGAGGTTTCACCATGTTGGCCAGGATGGTCTTGAACTCCTGACCTCAGATGATCCACCAGCCTCAGCCTCCCAAAGTGCTGGGATTACAGGCATGAGCCACCGCACCCAGCCATAGATAAAAGTCTTTAAAATGCACTTTAGAGATATTATTACTGCTGTGTTGCTCTGTTTCACATATAGCATAGTGTTAAGACTCTTGACAAAATTGTTTAAACTGGGTTATTATATGAAATTATTTTTCATATATGAAATATAATATATTTTCATATATTATATGAAAATTATTTAGAGCCACCTAATTCTTTAACATGTGATGAAACAGAAGTCCAAAGATTAAGTTTTGTTTTGTTTTGTTTTTTTCGCAATAGCAAAGCAGAAATTACAACCTAACTTTCCGATTCCCAATCCTGTATTATATGCACACCTATGTAGCATTTTTAAATATTAAAAAATATGATCGCATTGAATAGATGATTTCTGCCTTACTCAATTTTCCATTTCTAAAATAAACATGATTGCAATCATGAAATCCTAACTATTCACCACTAAATCAATGAAATCCTATGATTTGGCACAGGATTGGAACAACAAAAAAAAATGAGCCGTTTAGAAAAAGCCCTTAAAATGTTGAAATCGCATCATATCAGACAACACTCTTTCCCAGAGTGTGTAAAAGGAAAAACAAAATAATATAGATGCAGACTAAGATGAAGAACCAAATCTGGAAAGAGTGACATTGATTTCAAGGTTCAGACTTCATATATTGAGGTTCCATGCGGGTGAAAGAGTTGGGCAAGCACACTGTGTTTGGAAGTACCTTTAAACTCACCATGTTTTATTTGTGTTACTAAGACATTCAGGTTGTGTATTAGTCTCCTCTCACACTGCTATAAAGAACTACCTGAGACTGGGTACTTTGTAAAGAAAAGAGGTTTAATTGATTCACAGTTCCACAGACTGTACAGGAGGCATGGCTGGGGAGGCCTCAGGAAACTTACAATCATGGCAGAAGGGCAAAGGGGAAGCAAGAACCCCTTTACATAACAGCAGGAGAGAGAGCGTGTGAAGACTGGGGTGTGCTACACACTTTTCAAAAAACCAGATCTTGTGAGGACTCTATCACAAGACAGCACTAGGGTGATGGTGCTAAACCATTAGAAACCACCCCCATGATCCAATCACCTCCCACCAGGCCCCACCTCCAACACTCGAGATCACAATTCAACGTGAGATTTGAGTGGGAACACAGAGCCAAAGCATATCAGGTTGGGATGACAGAAAGCCAGTATGTCAGCCAAAAACTAATGCTAAAGAGAAAAGTGTAAGGAATGAACAGCCTTCTGCTAGTTGAAAGAACAATGAAAGGTTTTTCCATCTTCTATAACTTGAGTGATAGATTGATGGTGAGTGCTTGCCTATGGCAACAGCTCTCAAACACATTTTACATTATTCTTTTGAAAGTGGTATATCAAAATAATTCCCTAACCCCGAAACAAAGAATTCATTGAAACTGGTTTGGTAGAGAAAGAAACTACAGAGTTTCAATATACCTGAGGTGAAATCCCAACCCATCACTTCCTGGCTATGTGACTTCAAGCCCGGCCATTAACGTCACTAAACATCAGTTTCCTCCTTCATTTGGAGAAAATACACATACCATAGTCTCTTACATGAAGTTCCTGTGACTAGATTTCAGGGTTTTTTTTAATTTTATAATAACATAATGCCATGCATATACTGAATTTTATATGACACCCCTAATGTCTGAGGCAGCACTTAGTAAGCAAACATACTGCTATTCCTTCAGCAAAATATATCAACAATCCACTGAAAGAGATGGATAAAACATATTACTATTTTCACGGCATTCAAGTCAGGTATTGCCACCAAAACTATAAAAGGAAATTTCCAATACAGAGCTTTCAAGATTTTGGCATTGTGGATACGGGATTAGTGACCTACAAATATATTCATCATAGAGTGATTGCGACAAATGAATGACATACAGAGGATAGGCATCTGTGTGACTATCTAGGGTGGATTATAAATGGGCCCTCATGGAATCCAAGTGCAAGCAAGGAAAATCTTTGTTGAGCATGAATTCCTTCTCCTAAGATAACCAACATCCAATTGTTAAGTGACCTGAGAGACACAACTGGAAGGGTCTTCCACTCTATATTTCCTTCATATCCTAGATCTCAGAGCTCCGTGGGAGTGGCTTCTTCACAGCTTGGGGAAGGGGAAAAAGGGAAGGAGAACAGGGGAGAGAGGTGTACATCGGCAATGTTTTCTTTCATAAAATCTCCCCCACCTTCTTTTTCCTCACTACTCCTCCTGCAAGAACCCCCAGTGAAGAGGAACATGCTTTGTAGATTACAGTTTTAAGGCACATTTGCTACAATGATTTCTTTAATCATGACAGTAGCCAATGAGGGGGAAAGACTTAACCTACTGTTTGCATGTTTGCAGTTAGTGGCAGGATTTAGTTTCATACTTTGTGTATTCCCTCTAGGAAGATAACAGCATCCTGGGAATTTTTCTGCCTCATGTCAGATCCCTCCCAGAGTCCAGGAAGACCTCCATCTCTTCTTAGTTCAAAGCTCACATCTGCCTTTCCAAGCAACCCACTAGCTTCCTGTTTCTAATTTGAAGAACACCTCCAACTCTGCCCAGTGACTCATTCAAAAACATCCCACACACATCCCGTCTTCAATCCCCCTAGGGATCCACCTTCCTGAATTCTATTACTATGGATTTTACAATAGAAAATTGCTTCACAGTTTCAGCAGTAAAGGCAGCCATTCAGCTATCACAGTGAGCAAGGATTTGTTCTCTCACGGTGCCTGTGTAGCTTAATAGTAGTCATAGATACTGACAGATATCAAATCTGTCATTTATATACCTAAAATCACTGCATGAAGATGCAGCTTGATTTGAATCTAAATTCTAATTTCCAAAAGCCCCAGTGACACCAACTGAGACAAGGGTTTGGGGGAGAGAACAATTTCTGCAGAAAGGCAACCATTCACCAAATATCCTATGACTTAGACATTGTGTTTTTTAAATATCTTCTTTAAAAGACTATAGTAAGTCAGGATAGGAGTAATCATTTTAAATAATCCAGTAATTAAGAATGGCCAATTATGTCTGCTATCATTTTGGTTCAAATTCAAGACTCAACAATTGTGTGTGTGTGCATATATATATATACACACATATACACACATATATGTATTCCTGTGTGTTTGCACATGTGCATGTAAACTTCATGCCTTAGATGAATTCAAAAAGTATTAAAACGTGGTTTATTCCTACATTGTTGCAAAAAGTAGTTTTCACAGGTAGCAGAGTTATCCAAGTATCTTCTACAAGAAAGACTAATTTATTATGATTATTATTTTTAGCAATTTAACCATATTCTTATTATTTCATAGGCCATAATTTTAATCTGATTCCAAACTTCACCTGTGGGCCCACTGTCATTGTACATGTTATACATGTAGATTCTTTCTTCCACATTGTATAATGTGTTACTATATGGCTACTGGGCTTCAAAACACCAGGTGGTGAACACTTGGAGAATTCAAGATGCCATTACCATGGGGACAAGATGCTGCTCCTTCTCAAAGCAATCAACACACTTCCTGTTTCAGAAAAACTATTTCCACTGGAAAATAAATGAGCTTGGAAATGGAAGCTTTTAGTTTAAAAAATTTAAAAATGACTATTTTCTTAAAACTATTTAATAGTGACAGTCGTGGTTGACACACAAAAGAGAAATATTTAGTAAGGCCTAGTTTTTAAAGACTTGCTTCTGACTTTTGCTTTCTTCACTGGCCAGTAGTAGGTGAGGGAACAATTTTTTAAAATCCCAGGCTGCACTGCTCAAGTGTTTGTCCTACGTGGTAGACTACAAAATGACCATAAATTATTTCTCTTTCTTTTTCTATAGCCATTTGCACTTAACTTTGCAATTCCTGCCCTTTCTCCTGAAATACGGGCTGCCATTGTGCCGTGTCTGACCTTATTTGACTGTGGCAGAGCTACAAGTGTACTGGTGTACCATACCCTGGATCCAAGAACCTTGCATTCTTCCATTCTTTTTCTTGGGATCCTGCCCAGTTTCCATGTGAACATACCTGGGCCTTCTTGAAGGAAGATGAGAGACGTGGCCCAGGCATCTCCATCTTCACCCCAGCCTACAGCCAGCCAACCCTCAGAAGCAGAACTGCCTAGCTAATAGGCAGCTGACTGCAGACTAGTGAAACCAGAAACACCACTGACCCACCGAATCATAAGCTCAATAAACTCGTGTTTTAAGCTACTAAAATTTTTACATTGCTTGTTATGTAACAAAAAGCAACTATATACCATATTCTTCTTCATTAGTTCTATCAGTTTTGAAGGACGTATTTGTAAATACAAAGATGCTGCTGGATTCTTTCTGTTTTGTTTAGTTTTGTTTTGTTTTTTGTTTGCTTTTTAAGATGGGGTCTCACTCTGTCACCCAGGTTGGAGTGCTGTGGCATGATCTTGGCTCACTGCAACCTCCACCTCCCAGGCTCAAGTCATCCTCCTACCTCAGCCTCCCGAGTAGCTGGGAGGACAGGCGCATGCCACCAACCTCAGCTAATTTTTTGTATTTTTGGTAGAGGTGAGGTTTCACCATGTTGCCCAGGCTGGTCTCGAACTCCTGAGCTCAGGTGATCTGCCCATGTCGGTCTCCCAAAGCGGATGCCACTGAAATCTTAAAACCAAAGATTAGCACATGCCCTCTGACTGGACCACTAGATGCTCTTTCTTGTTGCAGCTATCTGTCATCCCTCTAGTAACCCTCTCTCTTCCACTTCATTCACACATTGATGAAAGATTAGTTTGGAGCAATACAAATGCTTACAGAAAACCCCAAGCAGATATGCACAAACATAAACAAAGTCACTTGCTCTCACCCTGACATGAATGGACAGCAAATAGTTTCATTTATGAATTCAGGTCATTTTATGCCATATTCTGTAGAGTAAGAAAAAAAAACTTAACCCAGAGGAACCATTCCTCTCTCCCACTGCAGACTTATTGAATGAAATCACCCTTTATCTCCCAAAGGTAAGACAAGTGTACTGCTATGAATTCTATAGAGAAGACATACACACACACATATGCATGCATACACACATACATACAAATGAAATGAAAGAAAACTGTATAACTACTACATCTGGAACATACGAAGGAGATCATCGTCCTCATTTTATTTGTCAGTGGTTCGTGGCCTCTCACATAGTGGATAGCACAATTAAAATTAAAATATCATGGATTTTTAATTATCTCTAAAGCAGCTTGTCCCAGGACCAAAAAAAAATTTTAATGTTTTTCTCTTTCCCCTATTATGTGTATGCCATCTTCCCCTCTCTTTTCCTCCGCCATAAGGACACGGGGAGCCATGTGTTGAGGCAGTGGCCTCACACATTGCAGGAACCAGAATCCCCACGTCACTCTCACGAAGGAGAGTGGCCCTGGAGACTCATCTGGCACACATTTGATGTCATATGAGCAAGCAATAAATCATTACTGTATACATTAAGATTGGGAGTTGGTATTATAGCGCCAAACAACCACCACCAAAAAAAGCTTATTCTCATGAAGTATTGAGGCATACAAGTATGCTGACAGAAATGGTTCTCCAGAAAGCAGGAGGGCATTGATGCAGGAGGTCGGGGACACAATTGCAGGAGCAGTTTCCTTGAGTAGGCAATCCAGAGCACAAGCAAACAGTTTGCCTTAGCTGGACATGTGAATGACTCATTCATTTTATAGACAAGATGTCAGAGTATGAGAGTTCAGAAGGCGGGAAGTTAGTAGATTTGGTGGAGGGAGAATCATGTACTCTTTTTTGATTCCTTCTATTTCGGCCTAGAAAAAGAAGCAAATCATCAGCTAAGAATTTAGAGGGGATTGGAAGTCTGAGGACCGAGAAGATGGTTTAAACCAACCTCCTCAGAGAAAAGGAGAGGGAAGAATTAGAGAAATGTTGAAAATGAGATGGCCCAGCATGGACTGCAAGGGGGTTGTTTTCCTTTAGCCATGCTTAGCTGCTCGGCTATAGGCTTTATCTAAGAGGAGGGTTAGATATACTCATGGTGGAAGTTTTGCCGGACAAGAGTTATAACATATAGCAGAGAGATAAGGGACCAGAAAAAAAAAAAAAAAAGAAGTGTAGAAAACCACTATTATTCTTTTGACCACGAAATGTGAGCTGAGAAGGGGAGGTAAGAACACAAGGATATTAGAGGAGTATACTAGTTTGCTAGGGCTGCTATAACAAAGGATCACAGATTGGTTGGCTTAGACAACAGAAATTTATTCTGAAGTCTAGAAGCCGAAGATCAAGGTGCCAGCAGGGTTGGTCCTAAGCCATTCTCCTTGGCTTGTAAATAGCTATTGTATTAGTCTGTTTTCACACTGCTGATAAAGACATACCTGAGACTGGGTAATTTATAAAGAAAAAGAGGTATAATGGACTCACAGTTCCACGTGGATGGGGAGGCCTCACAATCATGGCAGAAGGTGAAGGGCATGCCTTACATGGTGGCAGGCAAGAAAGAGAATGAGAACCAAACAAAAGGTGAAAACCCTTAGAAAACCATCAAATCTTGTGAGACTTATTCACGACCACAAGAACAGTATGGGGGAAACGGTCCCCATGATTCAATTATCTCCCACCAGGTCCCTCCAACAATATGTGAGAATTATGGGAGCTACAATTCAAGATGAGATTTGGCTGGGGATACAGCCAAATCATACTTGCCATCTTCTTACAGTATCTTCACATGATCTCCCCTCTGTGCCTTAATTTCTTCTTCTTATAAGAGCATCAGTCACTTGGATTAGGGCTCACTCTAATGCCCTTATTTCAGCTTAAGTACCTTTTTAACAACCCTATTTCCAAATATGGTCACATTCTGAAGTACCGGGGCTTAGGACTTAAACATATAAATTTGGGAAAGACACAATTCAGCCCATAACAAGGGGGTTAAGAGGGAAAAACAAAAAGTGATGGCTAGTAAGTGAGATGCTATTAATTGAGGTTTCAGAGGTAAAGGCCTAGAGGATGATCAAGACAATAGGTGTCAGAGGTAAGTAAAAGGCAAAACATTTTGAAGGGAAGAGGTCAAGAACAAGGTATGAGAAGAATTGTACTCATGGCTATTGAAGTCACCAAGACAAATGACAGAAGACATGAAGGAGAAAAATGCTGTAAATCAAAATATAGTGAATGCTAAAATGTTCCATTAACATGTGGCTGCAGAGGGAAGGAAGGATGACAGGAAGGATGACAGATGTCTGCGACAGGAAGGGGATCCAATGGTGCAGTCAGATGGTATGAGCTTTAGGGGAACTGAGGAGATGTTGGGAAAAAGTGAGGAAAGCAAGAGAAAACCTTCTTCTGGGAGAAGTGAGAAACAAAAGATGTACTATCATACCTTCAAGAGCCCAGAAGCACCTGGGTTGCAGGGGAAAGCAGAGCCATCATTTGAGAGCTACAAGGGAAGCAGTGACCTTAGGAAAAGCCAATTTTACTTAGAACAAGAAGTCGAAGTGAAATTTATGAGCAGAGATTGAAGATGGGAAATTTTTAAATCTCAAAGACAGACACTACTAATATCATTCCCCTACTCTTTTAGCCATGGGGAAGAGAGGATTTCTCAGCCCCCTTGTGCTTAGGCAAGGTCATCTGAATATTTCTGACACAGAAATGTGAGAAATGACATGTGTCACTTCTAGGCTGAGACAGTGAAAAACCCATGAGCAAGTCTCCCATTTCACTCTTAGCCTGTTGAGGCCACCAAGAAGGCTTCATTTCCAGATGTTTTTGATAGAAGATTGCGAAGCCCTTGTAAGCTTCATCTCTGGGTGACTCTGGAGTACTGACTCCCTGCCAACCAATGTGGAATATAAAGTGAAAAATAAACCTTTGTTTTATAAGGAACCAGTAGTGTTTTAGGGTGCTGTGTGTATGTGTGTGTGTGCTTGATTTGCTACTACAGTAAAATCTAGCTTCTTCTGATTTGTACACACACTGTGAATTCCAGAATGTACAGTAGAATTGCCGGGAAGGGAGGGAGACTGGAACTCATGAGAAATTGTGCACAGCTATATTAAGAAAGTGAGAATAAGGGTCTCAGGGATGGGGCATGAGTGGGAGGCTTGGATTTTTTAGCAGTAACTGAGGAAAGTGAGGATGCAGGGCTTGATGGCATCCGGGAGAAAGTGATAATTGAGTGCTATTGCAGCCTCCTTCAGTGGGTCTCTTGGGCACTTTGTGGTGGAGAGATGGGGAATGTGATCAGGAGTGAGGGGCACAGATGACGCCACAAGGAGTACACAGAGTCCTGTGACTGGCTCCTTCCATTCCAATATCCTGTCTCTGGCAAAAGGAAGATGTTACCATGATGTTAATAATTAAGGAGCTTCTTACAGAACTAAGGCTCCTTGGAACACATACTGGAAAATTCAAGTCTGGAAACATATGGAATTAAGCTTCTGTGTGATTTGATATCCATCCGTCATAGGGTCTCTTGAAAATAAGAAAACGTGAGAGCATCATAAAAAGTTTGTTTTGTGTGTGGAGAATATAATTTTCATGGCAGGTCATCTCACAGGTAGGTCTTTTCCCACTTAAAGAGGGAAGCTTCCTGCACAAAAGACATGCTTCCATTTCACCTATAAAGTGACAAATGAACTAATTGGGACCACAAGACTACATGAAACCAACTTTTTTTTTTATACTTTAGGTTTTAGGGTACATGTGCACAATGTGCAGGTTTGTTACATATGTATCCATGTGCCATGTTGGTTTGCTGCACCCATTAACTCGTCATTTAGCATTAGGTATATCTCCTAATGCTGTCCCTCCCCCCTCCCCCCACCCCACAACAGTCCCTGGAGTGTGATGTTCCCCTTCCTGTGTCCATGAGTTCTCATTGTTCAATTCCCACCTATGAGTGAGAACATGTGGTGTTTGGTTTTTTGTCCTTGCGATAGTTTACTGAGAATGATGGTTTCCAGTTTCATCCATGTCCCTACAAAGGACATGAACTCATCATTTTTTATGGCTGCATAGTATTCCATGGTGTATATGTGCCACATTTTCTTAATCCAGTCTATCGTTGTTGGACATTTGGGTTGTACATGAAACCAATTATCCAATGTCCAGGCCTCTTAGGTAAGCCAAATAACAGGTTAGAGGGCAGACAAGTCCAGAGATAAACAGAGTGCAGTATCAGGCAATGCAAAGAAAGAAAACACAAAGGATACAAGAAAAAAAGTGGATGGTGATGAAGCAGACAAGGCTAAAATCTCAAAATGAAGGGCTAGAATGGAGAGGAGAGAGAAGCAGTAGTATTAAGACATACAGTAGCAAGGCATGGAGCAGACAGCTTCCTTCAGTGAAGATGCTTAGGAGAGGAATCACAGAGTCACAAAGAATAACATAATTGCCATCAGGAAGTTGCAAGTCCTCCCAACCTCTACCCATTGCACAAACTCCATCCAAAAGAAAAGACTAGGAGACAGAGATCAAAAGAACATCAATGGAAACAGGGACATAATGAGGCACAACAAGGGCCACGGGCTCCAGAGAAAGGCCAAACTCCCTGAACCTTAGCTTTCTTCGTCAAATGTTCTTAACTTCTGTGTTCCTCAATCTCCTCATCTGTAAAATGGCTATGACCATTGTATTCACTGCCTAGAGTTGTTGTAAGAATGAAATGAAATGGCACCTACAAAGAGACAACAACATGTATGCTAAATAGAGAATGTTGTCAAGAATAATTCTCATTCCCAGAAAGCAAGACTGAAATGTTAAAGAATCCTTGGATGGCTAGAGAATATCTGCCAGCTCTCAATATGAGAAAAGATTTTTGGTCTAACTTACACTCAGCCTTGTGTATTTTATGTTTCATTTAACTCCACAGTAAGTTCAGTTAATAGTCTACCTACAGGGTAAATAGCCTCTTCTGCTACAAACACTAAAATTATACTGAGAAATGGAGAATGCCTAAATTCCAGAGGACCCTAATGATCATCTGATCATTAGCCTGGAGCCCAGGGCAGAAAACAACCTCTGATTATGCCAGCCTACTCCCCCACCTACTGGCAGGAACACTTGAATGTCTGTGTTTAGGAGGCTCTTTAAACTATTGACGCCCTTCCTCCTCCGCCTCAAAAAAAAAAAAAAAAAAAAAGCACCACTATCAGTAGAGACAAGATGAGGCACAAGGCAGGAGGACCACCTGTGCGGAGAGGGCTACTGTGGGACCACTCCTTAAGTCTGTACTTTTCTAGGAGGAGCAAACTCAGGTGAAGCCTCTTTAAGGCCAGGGCTGACACCGACATCTGTGAGTACAGTGGATACATAGCACCCACTACAAGCTCTCACATAAATCTGTGACAACTCTTGGCTGACTGGTGAATTTTTTTAATGGATAATAGTTTGTGGATTATGCATAGTCCCACAAGTTGTGCTGACTCTTTTCTATTCCTTTGGTTCAAAAACGGTTATTAAAAACTTGTTATATCCCAGGCTGTGCCTGAAATAAGGCCTGAGGTTACAAAGGCAAGAAGGTGCCATGTTAGTTTGCTAATGCTGCCATAACAAAGTGCCACAGACTGGATAGCTTAAACAACAAAAATCTATTTCCTCACATTTCTACAGGCTGGAAGTCCAAGCAGAAGGTGCTAGCAGGGGTGGTTCCTTCTGAGGAAGGAGGGTCTTGGGGAAACGATCTGATGGAGGCCTCTCTCCTCGGCTTCTAGATGGCTATCTTCTCCTTATGTCTTTCCATATCTTCCCTCTAGGTGTGTCTGCATCAAATTTCCTTTTCTTACAAGGACACCAGTCCATATTGGATTAGGGCCCTCCCTAAGGGCCTCATTAACCCTGTGAAGACCTATCTCCAAATATGGTCAAATTTTAGGGTTAGAACTTTAAAATGTAAATTTGAGTGTTTGGGAAGCATTACAATTCAGCATATAGAAGATGCATTCCTTGTTTCAGGATGCTCATATTCAATTGTTCACTGCCATGCCCTGAGAAAGGCCTGAGAAGGCAAAAATTGTGATGCTATCCAGCACTTGCCATGACATAGCCCTACTGCCCACCGGTGAGCTCACCTTTTAAATATTGAAACTGCATTCACAGTAAGTTCTCTGTTAAGACAATTCTAAGCTTTACTCACTAGCCCCTCTGCCAGAGAATCAGAGAGGCTCTCTATACATTCAAAATCTTGTAGAATTAGAAATTATTGTGGCTAAATTTTGCCAAAAGATTGCAAAGTATGAAGGAGATAAAATACTAGTGAAGAAACCAGATGGGTCCATTCTGGAAAGACCAAGTTAGCCATGTACTATCTACACTTCTGTTTTTTCTGTATAATTCTCACAAAACCAGCTTCTTCATAGGACTGTTCTCTGTTCTTTGTTTCCAACCGAGACTGGGTCCCCACAGCCCAGACTCTAAGAACAAAGGTCCACATACATAAACAAATTTCTGCTTAAATAATATGATTGTATATTCAACCAAAGACATAAATATCTTAAGGCAAACTACTCCTACTCTGCTAATTCAATGAATGATATTTATACAATGTTATGAAGAGCCACTTAGCTACAAAAAAAACCATTCCATTTGTACACAGCATCCCATTTCAACTAAGCTCATAAAGTTCACTCGCTTGCTGCAGATCAGCTGCTTTTAAAGTTTAGGGTCAATTTCTGCTTCTCCCTGAGCAATGTCAAAAAAGTAATGGAGGGAAACTTGGAGTCTGAGTGAAAAAGTCGGCCTCATTCTTTCCTTTCATTTTCATAAATTCATGCATTGAAGAGGAACTTCGGATCTATTTATTTTACAATTACAAAGGCTAACAGAGCCTCTTTACATTGTTTTGGTCCATGAAACCTAAATTTCTAACTATTCTACTAGACATATAATGTTTACAGCAGGTTGGAGATTACTATTCTCTGGTCACCTTATTATATTGTACATATCACATGAGCAAACCAAATTGACCAACTTCCCTTTTCCCCAGCAGATTTGTATCATTATCTTAAATATCCTGTTTCAATTAATAACTAAAGATCTTCCCAGTTACCAAAGAAAGATGTCTTTCTTTCTTTCATGAAATTATCTTTCATGCTTCTCTTTCCTATGCTTTCCATATCTACTCAATCCTCAACTTCTTTTCATACTACCATGCTCATTCAACTTTATTAGCTTAGTATTACACAACAGGAACTGAGCTAAGCATTGGAGAAATAAAGACACTAAGAAATGGTCCCTTCTTATTTTATTTTATTTTTTTAGAGACAGGGCCTCACTCTGTCATCAAGGCTAGAGTGCAGTGGTGCAATCATAGCTCGCTGCAACGTCAAACTCAGCTCAAGTGATCCTCCTACCTTGGCCTTCCAAGTAGCTAGGACTATTGGCGCACCACCACCACCACATCTGGCCAGTGTTTTATTTTTCTACAAACAGAATCTTGCTATGTTACCCAGGCTGGTCTCAAACTCCTGGTCTTAAGCAATCCTCCTGCCTCAGCCTCAGCCTCAGCCTGGGTCTACAGTGTCAGCTACCATACCAGGCCTAGAAATGGTCCCTTCTATTGAAAGCTCATAGTATAGTCGGAAAGGAAAGTCAATTGTCATCTACATGATGGAGCCATGATCGAACTATATTCTGGGTGTTTGGGGAACTCAGAAGCAATATTCTTTTTTTATATATATATACTTTAAGTTACATGTGCATGTGCATGTAACTTAAGGTACATGTGCACAATGTGCAGGTTTGTTACATGTGTATACATGTGCCATATTGGAGTGCTGCACCCATTAACTCGTCATTTACATTAGGTATATCTCCTAACGCTATCTCTCCCCACTCCCCCCACCCCACAACAGGCCCTGGTGTGTGATGTTCCCCTTCCTGTGTCCAAGTGTTCTCATTGTTCAATTCCCACCTATAAGTGAGAACATGCGGTGTTTGGTTTTTTGTCCCTGCGATAGTTTGCTGAGAATGATGGTTTCCAGCTTCATCCATGTCCCTACAAAGGACATGAACATTCTTAAACGGAGCTTTAAAGAACAAAAGAATTAGGGCCACACTGGGGCAGAGGAAGGAGGCAGGGCAGTGTGGACAGGTAATTCAAAGATATGAAAATGCACACACACCGAGCTTGAGGAGATACTAAATTGCAGGGTGGCTGGAACAGAGTCTGAAGTGAACTAGCAAGACATAAAATTATAATAAAGCAGGGAGTGGATCATGCAGCACTTTGTGTCTGAAGTTATGAGTGATCCATTAAAGACTTCTAAGTAATGACACAATCAGATACTTTTCCTAAAAACCCTGGCCCTGCTGCATTGGGTAGGTTAGAGTGAATGGATAAGTGTAGGAATGCTGAGGGAGGGAAATCAGATAGAAATTACTAAATGAAAAAGGAAAAAAAAGAAAATTATGTTAACCTATGGCCTCCATTCTCCCCAACATCAGCTATAAATAAGGGCTAAAAAGTGTAAAAGATTTTTGTGAAAATCAGAACATCAGTACATAAAATTGGGTGTGCAATGGCTATTTCAATCATTGTATTAGTTACCAAAATAGCCATAGAAACACCATATTGAACAATGCTGGTATTATAGTACAACGATTAAAATATGGATATTGGCATGAAACAGAACTTGGTCTAAAGCTATCATTAATACAGACTTAAGCTAAATCAATGATACTGAACCTCACTAAACTTCAGTTTCTTCATCAAGCAAGTGAAATAAAAATCATTGTAAGGAATAAATGGGCTAATTCATGCCCTTAGCACAGTACCAGGCACATGGTACGCCACCTATAAAGAGAGCCTAATTGTATACCAGTTTGTGCCTGTAATAAACCTGCAATTAAATGATGAGGAGAGTCCTGGGCTGAAACATCTGTATCTATTATTAATAGTTATTTAACTTAAAATGAATGACTTCATATCTCTGAACTTCAATTTTCTCTGATCAATTGAGACAAGATTCTTGTCCTATTTAGGTAATAAGGTTGATTTTTATATGAGAGAATATGTGTGAAAGTAGTTTGAATATTCCGAAGTGATGAATACATGTAAGGCATTACAGAATACATGTCTGTCTTTGGTATATTTTACTCTGGGTAGCTCTGGCCACATAGAGATAATTATGAGCTGCAGCATAGAAATAGTGCCAGAAGAACACTGGACTCAGATGAGGGGCCCTGAACTCTAGCCCCAGGAGTGCCACTAACCTTGGCCCAGGGCCAACCACTTACCAGCTTAGAGACTCTACTTATCAGCAACTTAAAGGAGTGAGTTCCACATCCTCTAAACCATTTTATTGCAGTTCCAATGGTCTAATTCCCTTCTTCGCTAAGACAACTTTAACATTCAATATTCAACATTTTTCTCTAGGCCATAAACTCCACTGAAATGAAGCAATGATAGGATTTACTATGGGTCAAGAATCTTTCTAACCCAGAGTCATTGCAATCTCACATTATTTAATTTTTCATATGCTTTAATCTGTTCTGGCATTCAGAAATGAGCAGATTAAATACGATTATCCCACCAGAACACCGTTATCACGCTTCATCCTAATAAGGATTTATGTAACCACTTTTATTTAAAAAAAAAAAGATTCTAAAGTAGCTGGTAACAAAACTTGGCAAAAGACAATGAACATGGGACTTATTGTCTATTTTTTACTATTTTCCAAACAAATATATAGTTATTTGCTATTATTCCCTGCTATTCAAGTTTCATCTGACTGAAACAGATTGGCTTTTTCCATAGGCAATATAATCAGAAAGGTTAAAAAGGGAAAAGGCCAAGGATAGATAATGCTATGAAAAATTATTTTTCTGGATGAATCAGTAGGACACCAAACTCATCCATTATGTTCTGAGGTTCAAGAGCCCAAACTTCAAACCCAGTGGAAAACTGTCTAAGATTTTATTGCTGTTGATATTGATGCTTATTTTGAGTTGTTTCTCTAATGAAAATCACTGTCCTTAAAAGAAAAAAGTTGCAAAAGAGTTCATTTAAAGTAGAGTTCCTGGCCTGGTGTGGTGGCTCATGCCTGTAACCTCAGCACTTTGGGAGGCCAATACAGGCAGATCACCTAAGGTCAAGAGTTCAAGGCCAGTCTGGCCATCATGGTGAAACCCAAACTCTACTAAAAATACAAAAAGTAGCCAGGCATGGTGATGCACACCTGTAATCCCAGCTACTTGGGAGGCTGAGGCAGGAGAATTGCTTGAACCCAGGAGGCAGAGGCTGCAGTGAGCCAATATCATGCCACTGCACTTCAGCCTGGACGACAAAGTGAGGTTCTTTCTCAAAAAAATAAAATAAGATAAAGTAGAGTTCCTTAACTTTAGCACTATTGCATTTTGAATCAAATAATTCTTTCTTGTAGGGGGCTGTCCTGTGCCTTGCAGGATGTTTAGCAGCATCCCTGGCCTCCATCCACTAGATGCCAGCAATGCTCAACTACCCCCAGCCATGGCAATCCAAAATGTTTACAGACTTTGCCTAATGTTTCCCGGGAAGACAAAATTGCTGGTTTAAAGACAGCTCATATAAACTTGCCCAGTTCCAAACCTGTATCACCCCACCTGTCATTGTCACATTGAGAACATCTTTGATTGATTATAATATGACACAAGAAGTTATGAATAGAGAAAGGAATTTTTCTTAAAACGACTCCTTCTTCGGAGGAGTGATCAAATGCAAAACCTCTAGGACAACAGCCAAGACACCTTCCATTCCAAGAGTTTTTATTCACAAAAAAAGTTTGCTAGGACTCTCAGCACCCCATGAAGGACATGGAAAGCAAGAGGTTTGAGGTACAAAAGGTGGGTGTGCATGTGTGTTTCTTTTAATCTCTATCTCCTGTTTTAGTATATAGAATCTAATAGGCTCTTTTTATTTTTCTTTCCTTTTTTCTTCCTTTCTTTTCTTCTTAATGATCTCTTCTTATGTGTTTTCTCTATATGCCTTTAACTTTCTCCCAAAAAAGCAATCTTGGAAGATAAAATTTGTGATTAAAAAAAATGTCTGGAAGGAAACACAGGAAACTATCAGAGCATTTATCTCTGGAAAGGGCAGGCTAGGTGGGTCGAGGTCACTAGACTTATTTATACTGTATTATCTTCCATGCTGTTTAACCATTTTACAACTTGCACGAATTTGTTTTCAAGTTTAAAGAACTGGTTATCAAAATAAGTTTAAACTATGATCTGCATAGATAACATGTGGGGTAACATGGTTGTAAATTATAAGACATCTGCCAACACTGATTTCCCCTATAGACAAAAGAGCAGTTACTTGAGACTGTGATTTGAAGGTTTCTAACATTGTTCCTGAATGAGAGTATAGCTACCATTGCCAGTGGTGATGCAGAGAAAATGTGATTGGCATTCAGTAGATAGCAGGTGACCCTAGAGACTGCTGCATATAATACAATCCTGGGTTTCTAAATGAAGGTTGGGTAGGGAGATTCCCAGTAGCTCATTACTTCTGAGAATGCATTCCTGAATTGTTGAATGATTCACTCTAAAGCCTTGGATTGCATTTGCTCTATTCGACAAGGACTTTCACATTATATAGAGTAACTGGATTAACTATGAGTTCATCGTGAGCCACTGACTAAGAACTATATGACATATAAATGCAAAATAGTTGAAATACATTTTAGCTCCTGATAAATAACCAATGCATCATATATGTTTGTGTCAGTTTAGAAGATTCAACATGTATTTATTTAGGGTCTCCTCAGTATCTGGCACTGTGCTGGGCATGATGACACAGTGGTGAACCTGATAGAGCCTGGCACCTCCCTCCATGGAGCATACCATTAGTTGAAATGTATAGAGAATTTTAACTTTTCTACTTTACACACTTCTGTATATTTTTCATTTACAGTAAGTATTTATTTTCCTTTTATTATTTTAAAAGCAAAAAAAGGAAAATATAATTTATTAAAATAGAGCAGGGTATCCATCAGGTTAAAGGCATCAGGGCCATTAACGCTTTGCAATTTCTGGCTTTAAAGAAGCCTGTTTGGTTTCACTTAAACTATTAACAGCCTGTAGAATTTGTAATCAACTCATGTTAGGAAGCACTAGTGTAGAAAGACAGATAACAAGAATATGATCAAAGAAAATGGATTAATGCTGACCATATAGACAGATTAGGTAGATAGATGCATACATACATAGATCGATACACAGATATAGATAGAAATTCTATCAGTAACTGTACTTCAAATTATTAAACATTCAACAGCCTGAAGGCAACAGCCAAACTTAATAAACATGCCTAACAGAATTAATGATTCCAGTATGTTAGAGTCACACCCAACAACCTATCCTGTAATTGTGATAACTGAAAAGCATATCTGTTATCCTCCATCATCAATTTTTTAACTATATAATCATTTTAAGATTAGTTTACATTAAGCTGGGTGTGGTGGCTCACGATGCCTGTAATCCTAGCACTTTGGGAGGCCAAGCAGGTGGATTGCTTGAGCCCGGGAGATCAAGACCAGCCTGGACAACATGGCAAAACCCTGTCTCTACAAAAGGTACAAAAAATTAGCCTGGTGCGGTGGCCCATGCCTGTAGTCCCAGCTACTCAGGAGGCTAAGGTGGGAGGATCACCTAAACCTGGGAAGGTTGAGGCTGCAATGAGCCATGATCATACCACTGCACTCCAGCCTAGGTGACAAAGTGAGACCCTGCCTCAAATTCTTTTAAAAAATGACTAGTTTACATTAAGACAATAATATTTACCTTGGTTTAACGAATGCCATGGCATGTTTTAATGTAATATATTTATTATACTTTTGCCAATTGAAGAATCACAAGGTTTGTAAATTTGGAAAGGAAAGCTTTATTTCTCATAAAGGCCCGTAATCTGCAGGCTGCCCATCCTGCTGGCTGGGAAGCATAGTCTCCAGTAAAAGCCAAGAACAAGCACTTCAAGGAAGGGGCAAAGGAAATAGGAATTCACGCTGAGCAGGGTGGCCAAATATACATATTTAATAAGCTATAAGAGGAGTCATAAATATTTACGAAAGAAGAAACTAAGCACATGCCTTTTCATAGGTCACATGTTCAAAAAAATGGCGGTGTTAGCATGATCTGAGAGTGGAGTTGTCAGCCCTCTGCTGTCAAAGGTAAAGCAGAGGACATGTTTTAGCTTACTGCACACCCTCTGCACAGGTCAGCCAAAACCGGCCTGGAGATGCCGGTCAGTTTTTAGGAAGGAATGCATTGCGAGGAAATCTGGTCATGCCCTCAGATGACTGGCTAAAGGCCATAAAGGAATGAGGCATCCATGTCTTGTTTTCTAGAGCTGGTCTCTGCTTACTCCTTAGGAAAGAATCCAGGTTGAAGGTTAATAAGGAAGGCATATCTGACCTCCCATCCTGTCATGGCTGGAAACCCAGTTTTCAAGGTTTCTCTGGGGTCCCCTTGGCCAAGAAGGGGTCTGTTCAGTCAGTGAGGGGCTTGGTAACATTTTTATTTCTCACTTTCTTATATACCGTTGGAATGTATTTGTTAATATTTTACCAAAGATTTCTGTGTCTGTGTTCATGAGAAATATTTCTCTATTTTTCTCACCCTGAAACGTCTTTTCAGGTTTGGTATCAGAGATATGCTCAAAATACAAGTTAGAGTGTTCTCTCATCCTTTCTTTTAGAGAAAAAAATATTGTAAAAATAAATGCTTCTGAAGTTTTCTTGTGATTGATGACAAATTCAGTTTCTTTCATTGATTTGTGTTTATTCAAATATTCTCCTTCTTCTTGTATCAGCTTTGGTAATATGTGTCTATCAAATAATTTATTCATTTTATCTAAATGGCCAAATTTACCCGCATAAAGTTATTATCTTTTTGTGATATCTCATTTTTTATTTCTGGTATTATTCATTTGTGGGATGTTTTCTCCTCTTTTTTCTTTGAGCTGTCTTGCTAGGGTTTTATCAATTTTTTAATCTTTTCAAAGAACTAGCTTTTGGCTTTGTTGCTTTGTTGACTTTATTGTTTGTCCATTTTGTAATTCATTGATTTCTACTCTTTATTAATTACTTTTTTGTTCTTACTTTGGATTTAACTTGTTTTTCTACCTTCATAAATTGGACACTTAGAATACTGTTTTTAAACCTTTTGTCTTTTCTAATATAAGCATTTAACATTATAAATTTTCCTCTAAGAACTGTGTTGGCTGCATTCCACAAATTTTGATAGGTTGCATATTCATTTAGTTTAAAATATTTTCTAATTTATTTTGGCCTATTCTTAAAACTGTGGTTTATTCCTAGAACAATGGGTTATTCTTAAATGTACTGCTTAATATCGTAACTCATCTACAAATAGAGGTCCCAACTACGCCTCCCCTCTCCGTGTGCGAATGCTACTCACTCCTCACATCAGGAGATGAAGATTATTTCTCTTACTCTTGACTTGGCGCTTACCTTGTTAATTGGTTTGACCAACAGAATGCAGCAGAAATGATGCTGTGCCAGTTCCAGGCTGAGCAGGTCTAATGTGTACTTGAGCTGGGTCTGGATTTGTTGTGGCTTTACTTAAATTCTAGTCACCAGTGCCTTCAAATATTTCCATGGTGCAATCAGAAATTGTTATTTGAACACCAGCAATGCTCCAGAGGTCACTCCATGTTTTATCGCCTATCTGCCAGTTTTTAAGATGTATGCGGAGCTCCTTTTGCTCTTCTGACTAGTGGTTGGGTGATATGGAGACAAGTAGGGGGAAGCATCGGTGGCTGGAAAAATTTAGGTAGCATCAGGATTTAGGTAGCATGAAGACCTCTCTCCACCCTACTGTCCTTCCCCTAGCCATCAGCAGCCCACTGCCTTGCAGTCAGTAAACCCGCTGTATGCCAGAGGGGTTTCTCTCCACGTTCCTGACCTGCCCCCAGCCCTAACAATGCTGCTTCTATACTCCCAGTGAGTAAAAATTGGAGGGCAGGTATGGCCTTGATCTCTGACTGAGGCTTCTTGGGGTATAACACAACAAACCAACCCACAGACATTGTTAAATGTTTATTAAAAGTTCATCTGGTCTGGTCTTACCCAGTTTGAGGTAAATAGTTGCGTTCTCTACTGACTTTTTCCCCTGGGATGAGAGCAGCCATAAGTTCTTCTCTGCTAGGAAGGGCCTATCCCTTTCTAGAATTTAATTCACTGTGTTGCTTTAGCTCTTTGCTATTAAAGTGTACTGAGTTGCTGTCATTTATATAGTTGGAGTCTTTTGCAACTTTCTACCGCAAAACAGAAAGCAGAAATCCTTGTATTTAAAGATATACAAGGTCTATACCCTTTCAACAGATTAGCCAGTCATAAATGATCTCTCAGTTTCTGCTCAAACTTCTTTCCTACTTACTAGTTTGTACAACAAGGACATCCTGGTCCAGTTCATAAACCAGTCCTCACCAGGGCAAGTAGATAAGTCACCAATCTCACTGCCTATCAACATTTTATTATATATATATATATGAGGTTGGAAGTGGAAGCTTTAATGTTTAGAGTCTGTTTATGGGATTAGCCCGGCTAACCATTTGTTAATATACCCATAGTTCTCTGCACCACAATAACCTTCCCTGTCTTCTCTGACACCTACCTTACTGTTTCCATTCACATTTCTGATCTGTTACCTATCCAACATTTCAATGACATAGTGGTATTTGTACCATTCCCTGAGCTCCATCCTACTTGGCCAGAATCCTGATGCTACCTAAATTTTGCCAGCCACCAAGAGTCTTCCCCCTACTTGTCTCCATATCACCCAACCACCAGTAAGCGCCCTGCTATTGTAAAGAACCGAAAATATAACAGATTGCTTTTAGCACTACCCATTTATATTTTGCTCCAATATTTTATACAGAACTTATGAGGTATTATATCACTATATCCCCAATACAGTATGTGACACAAAGTATTCATTCAATAAATGTTGATTATTGTTTAATTGGATATATTATTGGTTAAAATTTCTATCCACATGGAAGGTAAAGCAGGGCATGGTAGACAGAGAAAGGAAGACAGCTGAGGTGTGAGTTTTACCCACCATAATTAGTATTGCCTCCATCTATAAAATGAGTTGTCCATGTAATGGTCAACAGTTGATTCCCAGCCTGAACAACATAGTAAGACCCCTACACAAAAAATTTTTAAAAAATACAGGTGCTAGCACACTTGTAGTCCCAGCTACTCAGGAGACAGAGGCAGGAGAACTGCTTGAGCCTAGGAGTTCAAGGCTGCAGTGAGCTATGATCACGCCACTGCACTCCAGCCTGGGGAGCAGAGTGAGACTTTGGCTGAAAAACAAACAAACAAAAAAAACCGAAACAGTGAATTTCCCCCTCTCTGTACACTACTCTAAGTTGTGGTTCAATGATTAGATTTCTTGTTTGAATTTGAATGTAAAATTGGAATGAGGTGAGATTACTCTACATGAAAGCAATATCTTCTGTCAAGGGCTGAGCTGAGTTGAACTGAGTTGCCAGGTGATACAGCTGTCAATTAAGACAATAATACAAAATGAAAGTAGAAGTCAAACCTTCCATCAGTTACTGCCATAATATAAGAAAGAGGCCAAATAGGAGAAAGTGCCAGCTCCATTGCTATTCGTTTTTTTTGCCATGGATCAGCAGTGGGGATGGTCAGATGGAGCAGCATGGGACACAGATGTGAGGAATCATCACTGCCAAGGGAGTCTCAAACAAAAGACTCTTGCTGTTTTATGGAACCAAAGGTCTGGAGGAGGGAGAAAGGGAAGGGTCAAGAATGGAAAAGTACTGAGTACGCTTCTTCTAGTGAAGACACTATAAAAAGTGTCTTCAAGGTTTCCCTGTCCCACAGATAAGGCCATCTCAGCAAAGGCACCTGAGGAAGGTTTCTGCCAAACTTTCTCAGTAAGGAGGGCAGCTTTTCCAGTAAGGCCTGCTAGGTGAAGCCTTTGTAATTTCCTAGGGTCAACTTTGAAAAAAAATCATACATAGGTTTTTGGCCAACAGCCAGACTCCTCATCACCTACCAATAAGAAGAAGGAACTAACATGAGTGGAAACCTGAAGACACCACAGCTCCACTCATTTTAACAGCCCGAGAGCTTTGGTCTCCCAAAGAGCACCTGGAAGAAATTCAGCACTTTGGAAAGTTCTAGGTAGGTCCCTCCTGATTTCTGTCTTGTCTAAAGAAACTGAGCCTGGTGGCCCATTGCACATATGCAGGAATTTATCTAGGCTAGGACAAAGTGATCAATTCTGAGACAGCTTATGAAATTATCTATGAGGTAGTGGGAACTTCAAGATGGAAAACACTAGTATTGTTATGATTCTCAACAATAAATGAGAATTAAGCAAAGCCTAGGGTCATCTTCATTCTTTTTATCACTTAATGTTTTGTATTAAATGTATTGTATCACTAATACAATATCCATGGATATTAAATATTACAAACTCATGCACACCTTCAAAAGATGTAGCTCTTATTCTGAAACAACTTACATTCAACAGACATGCTTAGAATGTCTATAAGGGTTAGGGTAAAGCCTTTAGAGGATGTAGCTCTGCTGGTTAATGCCAACAATAGTAAAATAAATGAATAGCATGGAGATGGAGCCTCTATTCAATGCAGTCTTGCATAAAAAAATTAGTTTCTTATGAAGACTCAATAGATATTATTTTGCTATTACATATACACAGCTTTTGGACAACAGTACCTTGCTTTGTTTGATAGATCAAAAAGTAATAGTATGGAGTGGTTTATAATACCAACATTGAACAGTGATTCTGGGTAATGTATGGAATACTTGAGACAATGAATCACATTTTAGTAGGATTTGTAATGAAAATGCCATGGAAGGATATAGTCTAAGGGTCTCTGTCATACCATGTAGCTAACAGTACTAATTGTCAGTGATTACTTCCAGAACCAATGCTCTATAAAAGCATGGCATGCAGAAAGAAGCATACAATCCTGATATTATCCTTCGTTGTAGGCTGATTTCCAACACCGTGTGCCCGGTAGAGGAAAAAGCAACTGTATAAATATTTAGATAGGAAAGAGAAAGGGAGAAATCATGTCAGTTCCTAAGCTATTCTTTCAGGTAACTTTTTCAGGAACAAATACTTGTGCTCTACTGCCTGTTCAGGTACCTAGTTGCTGCTTATAGAGAAAGGGAAAAAGCAACAACAACAAAATGGCCTTGAAAATGCCGACCACATAAGTCAGATATGTTTGGCTTGCCTAGAAATGTTTTCAAAAGGTTTTTCTTTATTTTTAACCACAGGAACTTTTATTTTTCTGACAGTTTTATAGGCACTGTTGACTGAAAATATCATCTCCAGCCCTGGCTTACATCTGACATTCACTGGAAGCCATTTCCACTTCATTTCATGGTCATTGACAAATGAGCGGTGTCTTTTGGATCCACTGTGCAGCAATGGTATTATCTCTAAAGATTCTTACTGAATTGGTGGGCTCTCAATAAGCCTCTAGTAGTATCTCATTAGGACAATGAAGCTATTAAACAAGATTTAGCTTAGACCGAAGAGCCAACCACATATTACAAATCCCACTTGGAATAACATGTTCAAAAAGGCATCAGTTAACCTATTCCTGAGTGCTATCCCTGCAAAAGAAGGCTTAAAGCAGGTGATTCTTTTATAACCAATATTTTGGCAAACACTGAAGTATTCAAAAATAGGCAAACAATTTCAAGAAAAAATTGTTAACTACTCAATATCAGAGAGTATTTGTTAAATAATACAAGTGAATCCTTTCTTCATCCTTAATGTCATTTAATAAGACAAGGTACTGTGGCATGGGACAGTCTTGGTAGTCATGTTGATAGCGTATACAAAAGCAATAAACACTGGCTTTTTATATAGCATAAATATTCAGCTTAGCAATTTTAGTAATTGTATTGTTCACTCAAAGGAAAATTTCTATTGTATCTCTGTGTATGTTTGCCTTCCTTCTGTGCCATAATTCTACAGGAGAAACTCTTAGAAACAACACAAGGCTTAAGTATTAGAATCAAGAATTTTATTTTGCTCATTATTTCTCTTTTAGTTAATTCTCCAAGTATTCCAGATATTTATTTTAATGTCTTTTCACCAGAACCCTTTGATGTTAGAGGGCATTCTCTCACTTCCGAGCATTTAATAATATAGTTTGATAAATATTAAAATATATTTTTATTCCAAATAAGTTTTTGGGGTGCCTTAAATATAATCAAAGTTAAAATCCCATTTTATCTTATTATGAAGCTGACATTTGCAACTTTGTTTTTCAATTTTAAAAGGCCTATCCCAAGTTCATCTATAAATTTTTAAAGTAAAATCTCATGGAGCAAATAGGACATGTACCTATAGTTTATTAGAATACAAAGCCAGCAAGTATTTTCAGGAAAGTCCAAAGTAGTTCTTTGTCCTAAAGTAGGAAGCTCCAAAGAGGTTGAAGAGCTCAGGATGATCTTATGGAGAACATATAATTTGAGATAGGATCTGAAAATGGATATAATTTCAGGGCAATACTCCCCAGGCATTTCATTTTTTAAATTTTGCATTGCAAAAGATTCAAACATTCTATGAAAACATACAAGACAGGAAAGTGGGGTTCACAGGTTTTATTTGACCCTCTGCAGATTACAGTGCTCTTATTAAAACTATATACAGTTGATTCTATTTTCTATAAAATAATATCATAATGTAAAGAGAAAATGTTCACAATTACTGGGAAATGGGTACTATGGAAGAAAAAGTATTATCTGTACCCAAACATATGTGTGTCCTCTGTTGGCTGACTTGTTAGTTTTCAAGGAACATCCCACTAATCTTTTATTGATCCAATTATCCGAAAAGGAAGAACTCTCTACCTAAAAGGGCACATTACTGAAACAAGCTTGAAATAGAAAGATCTGCATGGATGACCTCATAGAGAGGTGCAAGCTAGCCACAGGCAGAAGGGAAATCTATCTTAGTAACACTGCTTCCCTTAGTTTCTGCTTCCTTATCTCACAAAACTCCAAAGTTACTGACAACAGCATTTATTTCAGCACATTTAATATGCCCTTTAAGTTAGCACAACTTAGATGTACAGTAAATGATACAAACAAAAACTACATTAGAAGTATATTTCCCTCATCCTGGAATATTATTTGTTTTAAATGGGGTCCCTAAGGAAAAAAAAAAAAACAGGAATCAGATGACAGCACTTCACACCATGTCTTCCCCATGTCTTAGCTGAATAATCTGAATATATTTATTCATTCAGCACAAATATGTATTGAGCACCAGGTACTGTTGTAAGCACTGGAGACATGGTATCAGCCAAAGAAAAAAGAAACTCCCTCTTGGAATTTGCATTTCAGTAAGAGAAGCAGACAGTAATCAATGTGCATACGTGAAATACATAGCACAGCAGAAAGTATTAAGTGCTACAGAGAAAGATAAACCTGGGCCAAGTGAGTGAAGAGGCATGTTACTGTACAGGCAGTGCCCAGAGAAGGTCTCATTAACAGGTTTCCTGTGTGCCTAGACTGAAGAAAGGGAGCTAATGCGCTGGGGAGATTGGGGAAAGAGTGCTCTGATCAAAGTGGCAAGATCCACAACAGCAGCCTCTTGTTCATGGAGCAGCAAGGGGGAGGCATGGCCAGAGTTTGGTGAGAGTGGAAGGACAGGCTGGTAGGAGATGAGGTCGGAGAGGAGGAAACAGACATCACCTCCCACTTACATTTTTATTTTGTTCCAATTCATGTACAATATCACTCGTGCTATATTCTTTCAGACCCTTTCTACTTCTTTCATTGTTCTGTTTCCTGAGTACAAAGTTTAATTAATCTGCAGTGAATATAAAAGGGTTTGAACTCATCCAATGTGGGGGCAGAATTGGTAATGAAGTGTAGGGAATGCACAGACTTGTTCCATCTCTGCTAAAGCTTCAGGCTCTGGGATGCTACCTTTACAGCAGCCCCTTTCAGATCTTTGCCTCCTAGACCCTCCTGCACCCCACCCTCCTCACCTGGTCATCCTCATGGTTTTGCAATCCAAGAAAGACCTGTTGGTCCTTCAATATGTGGTAATCTTCTTTGGAACCAGCCAGACTAACCAACAACGAGACTGAAAAAGAAAATTTAGGTCTTGGATGGTATAAATAAAAAGGATTGGCAACAGCAAAATGAAAAAGAAATTCAAAGACCTCATGTGGGTGATGATCCTGCTTTCTGCAAAACAACCACTAGCTACAAATAATCATAATTCTGCTCTTCTCTTCCTTACTCAGGGAGAGCTCTATTCCATCCACTTTTAGCCAGGCAGCCAGTAGGAATAATGAAGGCAGCAGTTAGAAAATCACCTGTCCTAAGTGCCACAGATTCTCTATGTAAAGGAGAGATAGGAGGTCTATAAATAATCTTAATATGAATAGAAATCCAAATTGTATTTGTTTTTTATCATCATATTTGTGTTAGACACAGCAACCTATATGAAGATTGGTCAAACAGCTTCAAATGTGTTTATACAAATGATTGAGTTAGAAATGGAAAAAAAATTCCTATATGAAACCATTTATAAAAAATAAATTATAGGGATTTATATCAGGTATGCAAGGCTATATTCTTTCAGACCCTTTCTACCCCTCTCATTGTTCTCCTTCCTTAGTACAAAGTTTAATTAATCTGCAGTGAATATAAAAGGTATGCAAGGCAGATTCAAAACTCGAAAATCAATTAATGTAATCTATCACATCAATAGCCTAAAAAACAAAAATCACATGATTTTATCAAGAGATACAGAAAAAGCATTTGACAAAATCCAATATCCATTCATGACTAAAACATGCCAGTAAACTAAGAACGAAGGGGAACTTCCACTACTTGATTTAAAAAATCTACA
Source organism: Hylobates moloch (assembly GCF_009828535.3). Lineage (NCBI taxonomy): Eukaryota > Metazoa > Chordata > Mammalia > Primates > Hylobatidae > Hylobates > Hylobates moloch. The sequence goes on along the minus strand of NW_026652279.1, from coordinate 54,702,776 downwards.
AGCAACCTACACATGACATCATATTTAATGGTGAAAAACTCGAAGCTTTCCCACTAAGATCAGGACCAAGACAAGGATGTCACTTCTCATCATTCCTTTTCAACATTGTACTAGAAGTTCTAGCTAATACAATAAGTCATGAATAGGAAACAAAAGGTATACATATGGAGATGGAAGAAATAAAACCATCTTTGTTATCAGATAATATGATTCTTTATGTAGAAAATCCAAAATAATCCACAAAAAACTTTGGAACTAGTAAGTTTGGAACTAGGAAGTACAGCAAGATTGCAGGTACAAGGTTAAGATACAAAAGTCAATCACTTTCATATATACCAGACATAAACAATTGGAGTTGAAATTAAAATCACAATATTATTCACATTACCATCCAAATAAGTAAAATACTTAGTTATAAATCTAAGAAAATCTACCATTCAGGACATAGGCATGAGCAAGGACTTCATGTCTAAAACACCAAAAGCAATGGCAACAAAAGCCAAAATTGACAAATGGGATCTCATTAAACTAAAGAGCTTCTGCACAGCAAAAGAAACTACCATCAGACTGAACAGGCAACCTACAGAATGGGAGAAAATTTTCGCAACCTACTCATCTGACAAAGGGCTAATATCCAGAATCTACAATGAACTCAAACAAATTTACAAGAAAAAAACAAACAACCCCATCAAAAAGTGGGCAAAAGAAATGAACAGACACTTCTCAAAAGAAGACATTTATGCAGCCAAAAAACACATGAAAAAATGCTCGTCATCACTGGCCGTCAGAGAAATGCAAATCAAAACCACAATGAGATACCATCTCACACCAGTTAGAATGGCCATCATTAAGAAGTCAGGAAACAACAGGTGCTGGAGAGGATGTGGAGAAATAGGAACACTTTTACACTGTTGGTGGGACTGTAAACTAGTTCAACCATTGTGGAAGTCAGTGTGGTGATTCCTCAGGGATCTAGAACTAGAAATACCATTTGACCTAGCCATCCCATTACTGGGTATATACCCAAAGGACTATAAATCATGCTGCTATAAAGACACATGCACACGTATGTTTATTGCGGCACTATTCACAATAGCAAAGACTTGGAACCAACCCAAATGTCCAACAACGATAGACTGGATTAAGAAAATGTGGCACATATACACCATGGAATACTATGCAGCCATAAAAAATGATGAGTTCATGTCCTTTGTAGGGACATGGATGAAACTGGAAACCATCATTCTCAGTAAACTATCACAAGGACAAAAAACCAAACACCGCATGTTCTCACTCATAGGTGGGAATTGAACAATGAGAACTCATGGACACAGGAGGGGGAACATCACACACCGGGGACTGTTGTGGGGTGGGGGGAGGGGGGAGGGACAGCATTAGGAGATATACCTAATGCTAAATGACGAGTTAATGGGTGCAGCAAACCAACATGGCACATGGATACATATGTAACAAAGCTGCACATTGTGCACATGTACCCTAAAACCTAAAGTATAATAATAATAAAAAAAAGAAAATCTAAGAAAACCAGAGCTACATAAGAAAAACTACAAAACTCTGATGAACAAAATAAAGAACTAAATAAATGAAGAGATAGTCCGTATTCATGGCTACAAAGACTCAATATTGTCATTATATCAGTTTTTCCCAACTTGATCTATAGATTCAACACAATCCCAAACAAAATCCCACCAAGTTATTTTGTAGATAACAACAAACTGATTCTAGAGTTTATATGGAGAGGTAAAAGACCCGGAATAGCCAACACAATATCGAAGGAAAAGAACGAAGTTGGAGAACTGACACTACCCGACTTCAAGACTTACTATCAAGCTACAGTAATCAAAACAGTGTGGTATTAGTAAAAGAATAGTCGAATAGACCAATTAAAGGGAATAGAGAACCCAGAAATAGACCCACATAAATATAGTCAACTGATCTTTGACAAAGGAGCAAAGGCAATGCAATGGAGCAAAGACAGTCTTTTCAACAAGTGGTACAGGAAAAATTGGACATTCCTTGTAAAAAAAATAATAAATCTTGATGCAGATCTTACATCCTTCATGAAAATTAACTTAAAATGGATCATGGTACTAGGTAAAGTGCAAAACTAAAAACTTCTAGAGGATAACATAAAAGAAAACCTAGATGACCTTAGGTATGGCAATGACTTTTTAACTATGTCGAACACCAAAGTCATCATTAATGAAAGAAATAACTGATAGCTGTACTTCCTTAAAATTAAAAACTTCTGCTCTGCAAAATATAATATCAAAAGACTTAGAAGAAAAGCCACAGTGTGGTAGAAAATATTTGCAAAAGATACATCCAATAAAGTGCTGTTGTCCAAAAAATCCAAAGAACACTTAATACTCAACAATAAGAAAATAAACACCCCAATTAAAAAATAGGCCAAAGGCACTGGCATTCACCTCACCAAAGAAGATATACAGATGGCAAATAAGCATATGAAAAGTATGTTCCACATCATATGTCATCAGAGGAATTCAAATTAAAACAATGAGATACAACTACAAATCTATTAAAATGACCAAAATCTAGAATATTAACACCACCAAATGCTGGCAAGGGTGTGGAACATCAGGAACTCTCATTCATTGTTGGTGGAAATGTGAAATGGTACAACCACTTTGGAAAAGAGTTTGGCAGTTTCTTACAAAACTAAACATACTCTTACCATAAGATTCAGAAATCAATCATGTACCTTCATAGTTACCCAAAGGAGTTGAAAACATGTCCACACAAAAATCTACACCTGGATGATTGTAGTAACTTAATATATAATTTTCAAAACTTTCAGCATTGGCAAGGTTGTGAAGAAATGAGCACTCATTTCAGGAAATCCAAATCGTACGAAGCTTTTGAAGGATAATTTCATAAGCATCTATTAAAATATAAAATATGCATTTTCCTTGACCCAGCAACTAAATTTCTGGCAATCTATTTTAATCTAAGGTGATTAGTAGAGTAACCAAGATGTCCTGCTGCCAGTGAATGGATAAATAAAATGTAGTACATGCAGACAATGGAATATTATTCAGTGATAAAAAGAAATGAACTATCAAGTCATGAAAATACAGGGAGGAAAGCTAAATGCATATTATTAGGTGAAAGAAAGCAATCTGAAAAGGCTGTACACCGTGTGATTTCAACTATATCACATCTGGAAAAGGCAAAACTATGAAAACAGTAAAAAGACCAGTGATTGCCAGGGACTGGGGATAGGGAGAGGGATGAATAGGTGGAGCACGGAGGATTTGGGGGCAGTGAAAATGCCCCGTATGATACTATAGTGATGGGTACATGACATTATACACTTATCCGAACCCATAGAATGTACAACACCAAGAGTGAACCCTAATGTAAACTATGGACTCAGGGTGATCATGTGTCAGTGCAGGTTTATCAATGATAACAAATGTAACACTTTGGTGGGGAATGTTGATAAAAAGGGAGGCTATGCATGTGTCGGGATAGGGGATAAATGGAAAACTTCGCTGTGAACCTAAAACTCCTGTTAAAAAAAAGTCTTAAAAATAGATTATAGATGGGTGAAAGAACTAAATGATAAAAAGTGAAGCATGATAAATATCCATCAAGAGGAATAAAAGAAGTTTGGAAGGCTGTCTTAAATAAGTTTCAAATGCTTAACTGTAAACATTTAAATTCCTGATCATAAAAGGCTGTGTTAACAAAGTTAGAAAATAAGCAACAGATTGGGAGAAAAACATTTGCAATGCATGCAGTAACAGGAAGATTCGGAGCCAGAATACATATGAAGAATTCCTACAAATCAAACCACTCATAAAAATGGTTGGGGCAAGAAAGACAAACAAGGCACAAAAACAGAAATACAAGTACACAGATGCTTAAGTTCTAGTAATTAGAGAAATATAACAAGATACACATTTTCAGTCACACTAACAAAATTAGAAGATTTGATATTATTCAGCATTGGCAAGGTTGTGAAGAAATGGGCACTCATTTCAGGAAATCCAAATTGTACGAAGCTTTTGAAGGATAATTTCATAGCATCTATTAAAATATAAAATATGCCTTTTCCTTGACCCAGCAACTGAACTTCTGGCAATCTACTTTAATCTAAGGTGGTTAGTACACATAACAAAGAGTCATATGTAAGGATGGTTAATGCAGGATTGCTCCTAATGGTAACAAAATGGAAATATCTTAAATTTCCATTAATAGGAAGATTGTAAAATAAACTGTGGTGTAATCCATGCACTGGATATGCAGCAATTTCTAAAAATTAGAGAAATCTTTTTACACCAGTAGTTTTCAACTGGGAGCAGTTTTGCCCACCAGTGGACATTTGGCAATGAGTATCTGGAGACATTTTTGGTTGGCACAACTGGCAGAGGGATGAGTGCTACTGGCATCTAGTGAATGGAGGCCAGGCATGCTGCTAACTAAACACCTTACAATGCACAGGACAGCACCCTCCCCCAAAAAATTAGCCCCAAATGTCAATCATGCCAAGGCTGAGAAACTTTGCCTTATGCTAACATAGAAAGAACTTGCAGTCGTCACATTAAGTGAAACAAAGCCAGCCAAACAACAGTACATATAGTACTACCCTGTATCAGAAAAACAAAATGAAAATTTTCAAACCTGCACATTATATTTATGTATGAATATTATTTTTTATCAGAAAGAATAGATACTAAAATATTAATCTCTGGGACAAAGAAAGAGTGACTATAAAGTCAGAAAGAGTGAATATAAAGTCAGAAAGACAATGATGTTATATTTTTCTGGATAGTTTGAAATCTCCCCACCAATCACATATTAAAGTACTTTTGTGTAATTAAAAGAAGAAAATTTAAAATGTAAGAGCCTATATCCCATTCATTCTAGGAGAACTGAATTAAGTTCTCACTTTCTCCCCTGAGCTTTGAAACCTCTGATGTAACCATTCCCTATTCTTGTGTCTCATGATCTGAAAAGCAGGGATGGTATTAACATTTATTTTAGTAATGGTTATAATTTAAAAGTACCGAAATTCTTTAGAATGCCATTGCCATTATGGGCCGAATTGTGTCCCCGCCGTAAGTCCGTATGTTGCAGTCTCAACTCCCAGTACCTCAGAATGTAACCATATTTGGAGATGAAGTTTCTAAAGAGGTGATTAAGTTTAAATGAGGCTGTTAGGGTGGGGCCCTAATCCAATACGACTTGTATCTTCCTAAGAAGTCAGACACCAGGGATGAGTGCCCACAGAAGGCCATGCACACAGTAACAAGGGGTTCCTCTGCAAGCCAAGAAGAGAAGCTTCGAAAGAAACCAAACCTACCCCCACCTTGATCTTGGACTTCCAGACTCCAGAGCTCTGAGAAAATAAATGTCTGTTGTTTTGGCCATCCAGTCTGTGGGGTTTGGTATGGCAGCCCTAGCAAACTAACATAGTTGCTATGTAAGAATATAGTAAAAATAAAATCATTGGTGCCTATTCTATTCTTTCCATGAGGGGTTAAACACAAGAAGCAAAAAAGTCACTGAGCTAGTTCATTTCTCAACTGAGGAGATGAATAGAGTTAGTGAAAACAAATCCATACTTCTAGATGACAACTGTCTTGCATTCCTGTTGCTGACACTCTGAAGTTATTGACTACGATTTTTGTGACAGATCCTCCTAGCATGCTCTCTGTGGCTTCTCTTCTCTCTACCAATTACCTGCTAACACAGCCACTGGCTGTGCATCTGCACTTGCAGGCATCAAAGGAGCTGATGTCACAGCATACAACAAACCCTGGAGAGCTGGGACTGAGATGTGTGTTTGACTAAAGATTACAGGGAATTGATCACCTTTATCTTTTTTCCCCCTTTATATTTCCCATAGATAAATGGCTCCTTCTTCACAGGGAAAAATAAGAGGAAAACTGCAGTGGAGAGGAGAGACTACAAAGACCTATAGATCAGGGTCAAGAAGAGTAATAGAAATACCCAAGTTTAAAGGGAAAGCCAAATGCCATTGGAACTCTGAAAGGCAACCCCTCAAATCACCCTTGCCAACCTGGAGTGACTATGTTGAAATGAAACAGCTCATGACAGGCTTAGACAGAGAGAAGGCCTAAGACAGTACCTTGAGTTCTGCAGATCCTCAGTGTGGCATGCAAGTAACCCCTCAGTATCCTCCATCCCCGAGGGAATAGCTGAGGTTGCAGGATTGTGAGTTGGCCTGGCAGATGAGCACAGATAGAGAAGCGATGCTGAGAATGTGAGCAGAATGGCCGACTGTCAAGCTGGGGCTAAATGAGAGTCACAGCCAAACCTCAGGGATCCAGAGCATCAGCGAAAGCAGAGGTGGAGAGGGAAGACATCATCAGGAACAGTCCAGCAATTTAGAGCCCACTGCATTACTCGCACGGGGCACCAGATACGTCAGCGATAAAGGCAGCGAGACCAAGGTCTCTCCCCACAAACAAGCAGGACAGGACACATTGGTGGTGAGGACTCAGTGGACTCGAGCCTGTTCCAGCGTCCAGGCTTCTAGTTCCCACCCACCACTGTGACAACACTTAAGTCTCCTCCTGCACCTACCTGCCACCCGGGGAAGGAAGAGAGGGAGGGCAGGGATATCACTTGTATGAAAAGAAATAGCTCTGAAAGGGAGTTTGAACTTTGAACAGCTTGAATATTTATCTAAAGAGGCTGTTTTCACCAGTACAGACTTAATTATCTTTAATTGTCAAGTTTAAGTTTTTACCTCATTAGCACAAGAGTTCACAATGCAAGATAAAATCAGTTACAGAAAAATTTCAAAGCTCCTTTTATTCCCCACATGAGTTATGCTGTACATTTCTACTCTTCCTTCTTACATTTTAGAATTTTGTTTTATAAATAAATCATAAAGATAAAGGGCCCTCTAGCAATCTACTAGAAAGACCACTTTCTAGAACAATGATGCATGCCGCTCTCTGGCAGCAAGCACTCAGGTAAGGTGTGTGTGACCAGCATAGCTCTAAGATGGAGGATGGCTGGTGTGTGCAAGAAGCAGAGCCATCCCCAGCACAGTGTGAGGGAGGAGGGACTATGGCCGGACACGGACACAGAAGAAAAGACTTGGATATTCACATTCCAAGTAGAGCCCTTGAACCCTAGCTTCTATTAGTTTCGAGGGGGTTTTGGTTTTTTGGTGATTTTGTTTGTTTGTTTGTTTTGCTGCTCGATCAAGAGAAGTACAGAATGTATAAAAAGAGGACACATGAAAAGTTTTCATCCTTGCTTATTAAAATAACTATATATCTTTAATGCACCCTTCACTATTCTAAGGGTAACAGCATACTGCTTGATTTGCAAGCTCTTGATTTCCATTTGAATATATCATTATGGCTATAAGTAGATGCAGATGCTTAAGTTAATTTTATTGTTAATGCCTCAAGGCATTTTTAGGAAAAGTGCACAAAGCTTTTAAAAATCCAATAAATTATATAGAATCTTAATTTACTTCCTGTTATACCTTCAACTGAGGAAGGACATAAAGTGCTCATGAATTTAGATCTTGCTTTTATCACCAATTGAATAAGTATTTGACTTACTGAAATGGACAAAACACACTCTTGGAATGTTATTTATGTGCTAACAATCCCTCATTAGTTGGATAAAGAATTATATCTTGACTAAAATGGATAAGAAGCTTATAAACTGTCCTATTAATCTACAAATAATGATAACTTATAGGCATATATTATGTCAAGCTCTTCTCAACAGAAATGCAAGTTTGTCTGGAATCATTCTATAAAAACCTCTATTACTCCCTCTACCCTCTAGCCACGGAATCTTGACTGCAATTGTCAGCACATATTCCAACTCAGTTACTCTTGTGTAATAACCTCTGAGAGGCGTGGGGATTAAATAAGTATTCTATAAAGATAAATGAAGATAAATAATGATTCTATAATCTATCATATGATTAAATATACATGATAGATTATAGAATAATAATTGCATACAGCTTAAAATTCAATTTATTCACTTGTAATTCAAATGAGACTGGCCTTACTGGGCTTCCCTCATCTCCTCCCAAATGTGCCTTGAAGTCAGACCTGATACTGACATAGGAGCTAGAAAGAAATTATTTAGGAAGTTAGTGAGGGTAAGAGAGTCCTTGGTAAGGTTTCCTTTTAATAAAAAGCAGCCCCCAAATCATTTCTTTTCTAACAAAAAGCTGCCTGAAAAATCAAGTTGCAAGCACAGATAAGCAAGTGAAAAGCTTGCCATAGGTAAATGCTGGCAGCTGTGCCAATAGGAAAAGGCTACCTGGGGGCTAGGCATGTTCAGTATAGCAGCTCCATCTTCCCTTTTGTCAACCACATGTACAGTAAGGAACAGACAACATGGCGCTGGCCAGGTAGAAAACCCATCTGCATAATAAAAGATTAGGGTGGGGTGACCAGCTTCTTCGCACACTATGTAAATGCCACACCTGGTCCAACCAATGTAAATCAGACACCGCCTCCTCAAGCTCATCTATAAAACCCCATTTATTTGACCACAAAACCAGAAGACCCACTCGGGAACCCCTCTCTCTCTCTGCAGGAGAGAGAGTTATCCTCTTTTCTTTTTTTCACCTATTACACCTCCACTTTTTTTTTTTTTTTTTGAGTTGAAATCTCACTCTTGTGCCCCAGGCTGGAGTGCAATGGCGCAATCTTGGCTCACTGCAACCTTCACCTCTCAGGTTCAAGCGATTCTCCTGCCTCAGCCTCCTAAGTAGCTGGGATTACAAGAGCCTGCTACCACCCTGCCACCCCGGCTAATTTTTGTATTTTTAGTACAGACGGGGTTTCACCATGTTGGCCAGGTTGGTCTCGAACTCCTGACCTAGGTATTCTGCACGCCTCAGCCTCCCAAAGTGCTGGGATTACAGGCGTGAGCCACCGAGCCCGGCCAAACCTCCACTCTTAAACTCACTTCCTGTGTGTCCGCGTCCTTGATTTCCCTGCCAGGAGACAACAAACCTCAGGTATTTACCCCAGACAAGGATGCAGCTTCAATATGTCCTATCTAAACACACACACACACACACACACACCCCACTCCAAAAATAGAAGTCACTTTGGCTGAAGTGTCTATGTGGAAATGACAAAGAGAGTTCTAACTACCCAGCAAGACATCAGAAATGCCCTGCTTTAAACTGCTCTTCCTTTGCCCTAATTTCCTCTCCCACTTCAGTTGCTTAAAACTCTTCTCCACATTGTAGCCAACTCACTGCTACCGGAACTACCTTCCTCAACCTCTCAATCCACTTTCATTAAATTAAGCAATGTAGTAGATCCTTAACTTCCCCAGTTTGCATCCTCACTCACCATCCACCTCAGCAAATACAAGTACGCCTTCAGGGTCCACCCTTCTTAGAATGCAAGAGGAGATTTTGAACAACAAATGCTTTGTTGCAGATATGGAAACTTGACCTTCACTCACCCTCACACTCACCCTCCTCTGCTAACCTATAGAACAATCAAAAATTAGGGGCAAAGGAAGAGCCGTTTATTGGTATTAGTTGATTAGCACCCAGCTCTTCCCTCCTGGGGAATTAGGGAAGCCAAGGACATGATCTAGCACTACTCTGTTTGGCCTCAGATTTGGTTAGTCATCTAATTTTTTTCATCTGCAAACCTTGTCTGCATTCGACACCAATGACATTGTCCACAAACATCTATTGTAATGATCACTTCTCTTTTTTTTTCAAGGCAAAGATGCCATAGCATTTTATTACTGTTACAAAAGTCAACCAATGATATTTTCATTGAAATATATGCACTGAATGATGCTTCAACATATGAGGCAAAGAGGGATGTCTTTGGAGAAGGCACTTAAGGTAGAACATTAGAAAATCTTACTGGTTGGCTAAAACAAAAATGAGCTCTTTCAACCTGGCTGGAGGCCTGTTAGGGCTGTTCCTTCTCACTGTGGCCTGATTAAAAACCAGTGGCATTAAGAAAACATCACACTCCCAAGTCTGGAGGTGGCCCGGTGGGGTGGTGCTGCTCTCAAAAGCCCTGTGTCCCTAAACACATCCATTCTCACAGGATCAGTTTCCCCAAGTGCTGGTTCCAGAAATAGGCCCAGGGCTGGCAGAAATCATTCAGGAAGCTTCTTGAAGGACCTCTCCTTATGTCTCAGTCTGACTTTCAGCTTGTCCCAGCTACTGTAAGCAGCTTTGGCTTCCTAAGGTCACTAGCAACTTCTACTTTTGCTAATATCCTTAGTATTCCATGGCACTGGTTGTGACCATCTGTTAGACTAGTGGCCCCCCAATTAACTGCACCTCCACTTCACACCCTTTTCTTGAATCTGGGCTGGGCTTGTGACTTGTTTAATAGGTAGAGGGCATACTCCAGCTCTCCTCTATGTAGAAAAATCATCAGCATCGTCATCATCAATAGAGGGCAGTAGAAGGGACGCTGCAACAATTCTGGACTTAAGTCTTCAGAAGGCGTGGCCTCCTCTGCTTTTGAGCTCTTGAGAGCTCCGAACTGCATGTGAGAGGTCTAGTTATCCTGCCAGCCAGGCCACTGAAAGAGACTACACAGAGAAGGAGAGACTCACGACTGCGGGCCGAGAGAAAACCCCAGCCAACCCAGTCTCTCCGCCGACCTGCTGACCACATTGAGTGGCCACCTGCAGGCTGGCAGAAGAACAGCCCAGCTGAGCCCTGCTCAGATTGAAGAACAGTTGGGGGTGGGATTGTTTTAAGCCACTAAACTTTTGGGGTAAGTTTGTGAGCAACATTTGACAACCAAAAACACTGGTCATTCAAAGATGCCTTTTTTCTAAGTACAAGACAATTACTCAAATGCAAAGAAAATATGGCAAACATTTTCCCACCACAACCTTCTCAGTCAACAGCCAAACTGTAATTGGTCATTGGCTGAAAAAAAAAAAAAAAAAAAAAAAGCCACACCTCTTATCTTAATTCATAAATATCCATGATTCTTTTTCTATGACTCTTTAATGCCAATGCAAAGGTAGACCAGTAAGCTTCTGGCAGTCTCAGGCACTGGCTTAATTCTCATTTAGCCAAAAATAGAAGCCATCAAAATGAATTATCCACTACTGGATACATGATGGTAAATGAGATTGTTCTCACTTTTCTAGGATGTTGTTACTTAATTTTCCCAAATCATCTTCTTATCTTCTCCCACAATGAAAAAAAAATTAAACTGGTTAAGGTTATAAAAAGAAAAAAAAGCCTATAACTAGAATTTGAATCCCCATAATCTGCAAAATACAGCGCACAATTTAACTGCTTCCTCAATTTAAAACAAAATTCTACAAAATATAACGTTGTCTACATTGTAGAGATGATTTCTTCTTATCTGAGGAAATGAGTAATTGGGAAGCAGGTATTGTTGAGTTAAAATACAGTGGTTTTTAAATGATTTCAAATTTTGCTTATCAAAAGGTAGTCAACCACAATGCAAGCCTTCCAAATCCAAATTCTGTCTTCACATAAACTTTATTGCGTCTGCTCTTGATCTTTTTAGGGAGAGGGTGAAAGTCCACATCTATTTCTGTGCTGAAGTTTTGGCAGGTTTTCTCATCTTAAATGTTTCTGCTGTTGCATCAGGCCCACGTTTTCATAGACTCTAGCACTCTCTTCTCTCATTTCTGCACAGGGTGGCATTGGAGTATAAGGCAGGAGGGGGCTCTGATCTCCACTCATCTGGTCCACTAGAGAATACTTAATATTTGTATATTCGTGCCCTTTCCTCTTGCTTTTCTGCTCAGTCCTGCGCTGTAGTGTTTCAACATGATGCTGGACCGCCATATAGATAAATCGGTACTGTGCTTCTGTCTGGACCATCTCTGACCTCTGAGACCGCACCATCTGGATGGTTTTGGGAACGTCAATTTCGCAGTCAACACCTTTCTCTCTGATGTCAATAAGAATATCAATCACAATGAACGTCCCTGTCTGGCCAATGCCAGCACTGCACTGCACCACGACCAGCCCTGCATCCATGATGCTCTCCTGCTTATGGTACACCTCGTCCAGGAAGCGCAGCATGCCCTTGGGGTCGCTGGGCACTCCGTGGTATAGCCAGGTCTGAAAGTGGTATTGCCAGACCGTTCTCTCCATATTCCCTTGTCCAACCTTTGAAAGTTTAAGTTCTCTTAGCTTATAGTCATGAGCGGCGCTTTCTTTGACATTCCTAACATGCATGATGCTGTATTCTTTTAGAGCATACTCATCAGGCCAGTATTTGACACATTTACTCTTTCCTCTCTCCACTTCTTTCGTTGTCATGACAATCACCTGGGAGTTTTCTTGGAACGCCATCTGCCAAAAGTCGTTCATCGTGTTTTGCAGGCATCCTTGTATGGCAATGTAACTCTTTTTGGGCTTTGAATTGTTGCACTTGGTTTCAAATTCAGGCACGATGATATTTGCATTGATGTAATCCGAAATAGCCTCACTGGGATAACCATTGTGTAGGACAACCCTATGATCAAAGGGCAGGATGTTTTTATTTATTTTTTATTTATTTATTTTTTTTTTTTGAGACGGAGTCTCGCTCTGTCGCCCAGGCTGGAGTGCAGTGGTGATCTTGGCTCACTGCAACCTCTGACTCCCGGGTTCATGCCATTCTCCTGCCTCAGCCTCCCTACTAGCTGGGATTACAGAGGTGTGCCACCACGCCTGGCTAATTTTTGTATTTTTAGTAGAGATGGGGTTTCACCGTGTTGGCCAGGATGGTCTTGATCTCCTGACCTTGTGATCCGCCTGCCTTGGCCTCCCAAAGTGCTGGGATTACAAGGCGTGAGCTACCGCACCCAGCCTTTATATCTACTTTTGTTTTTGTCTTCTTGCCTTCGACCCTCTTTTTGGCTATAGAGAAGTTTGCACTCCTGTTGTTGCAGTGTCTCAAATTCTTCCCAAAAGCCTTGTTTGAGTTTTATCTGTGGTCTCAGCTAATTTGCTTAGTTCTTGAACTCTGCTTTCTATTTCAGCAGCATTTGTACAAGTCGTGTTAAGGGGCTGCTTGAGTTGTAGTACTGTACCCAATGTTTCCACCATAGGATTCTTCTTATAATATTCCACAAGATCTGTCAAAGCATCAAACCGTTCTCCTCCACCAACATCGTATTTCAGTTCCTGACAGCAAATCATGACATGAGTCACTTTAGACTTGCCGTCATTGATCTCCCCTTTGTCATCACCGGTGCACACGGAGAGAACAAAATCTCCAGGGTGGCTCTGGCTCTCTCGTACAAGAAAGCTACCATGCTTTCTTTTTTCAGTTAATAATTTCTCTGCTTCTTTCCCAGAGAGGTGTCCATGAAACCACCTTTCAGAGGTAGGATCTGCACAGTTCAGAGGATATTTAAGCTCAATAACAACTCCATTCTTCTCTTTTAATTGCCCATGATGTTCCATGTCATACTGGACCAACTCAGCCAAAGTGGCAAACTTCTCCCCTCTATACAGGTCACAGCAATCACCAGTGTTCGGAATCTTGGTGTGGGTGACAGCTCCATTTCTTCTAACAGAAAGTGTGAAGTCTCCAGGGTTACTTTTACTAGGCCTTGCCAAAAAACTGCCATCAACTCCTCTTGTCCACAGTAGGTTTTCTGCCTCCACACCAGTGATATTTGGGTGAAACCATTTCCGTGATGTCATGTTCCTCCTGCCCTGTGGCTCCGCGATGGTCCTGCTCCTTGCTCAGGGTCTGCTGGGCTCAGTTGCATCAGGCTGGCCCAAGAGAGGCCTGCTCAGGACTGGACGTGGGGCAGAGCCAGCTGGCCATGCACAGACCCCACTCCAGGCCTGGGGATCCTGGAGACTGTGCAGCCACCCCCCGGCCCAGCTAGCTCCTCCTCCACCCCCCAATGATCACTTCTTTATATCCATGTTTTCAGTACAATTCACAAATAATATTTGTTCTCTTTTTACAAATGGCAAGATTCATAATTTCAACATAGTCTTTCCCAACTGCATTTCTGTGGCAGTTGTTTTCTTCCAAAACATCCTAGGAAATCTTAGCTGCAAATGCTTATTACCTAGGAAAGTTTCTCTCAGCTATGTGTTATCTCCATTGTGAGCCTGTGTTTTTCTTTTCTGCTGTATTACATCCCATATCCACCACAATCTGTGTCAGTGGAAAGATTTTTATTCCACTATTGCTTTGGTAGAATTATCAGGTTGCATTCATACAGAACAAAAAATATCTTCTCTCCTTGAACAGTTAAAATCTCTATCAAATATTCCATTTACTAAGATTAAATAATCAACAGAAGTAATTACCTAGGAGTTTTCCCTTTAGCTATTTCATTCACTTTTTCCTGGGATACTGAGGCCATGGAAACAACCAATATTTTTGTGGTGAAAAACAGGGAAGGCTCCTTCTAGCAGTCCAAATCAATCATCTCAAATATCTAGGGTTTCCTCAATTTGCCACAATGCAAAGATACACACAAAAGGACCTAAATCGTACATGTAAATATTGACATTTATCACCCCAAATATAAAATAACTGATAGAGCTCTTAGCCTAATTACCTTCTAGTTATTGACCTAAAGCTAATAGGCAGTGGTCAGAAATTCTCAAACCTGAGTATTTTGCTGGAATTTTAGAGGAACTAACAGTTTAAGATGAATTCTTTTAATTTTGAAAGTTATCAATTTATGCCAAGAGTCACAATAGCTGTGGATGTCCAAACTCCTGGACCCATACTCTCAGGCACTCTTTAAAGCTGAACACTCTTGATGTGGTTTGGCTGTGTCCCCACCCAAATCTCATCTTGAACTGTAGCTCCCATAATTCCCATGTGTTGTGGGAGGGACCTGGTAGGAGATAATTAAATCATGGAGGTGGTTCCTCCATACTGTTCTTGTGGTAGTGAATAAGCCTCACAAGATCTGATGGTTTTATAAGGGGTTTCTGCTTTCACTTGGCTCTCATTCCCTCTTGCCTGCCGCCATATAAGACGTGCCTTTCACCTTCCACCGTGATTATGAAGCCTCCCCAGCCATGTGGAACTGTGAGTCTGTTAAACCTCTTTTTTCTTAATTAATTACCCAATCTCAGGTATGTCTTTATTAGCTGCATGAAAATGGACTAATACAACTTTACCCCTTAGTACCGAAACAAAACACACTACCAGTCAGAGGCCCATTTGATTTTTCTGTTATTTAACCCTGTCCTAGAGATAGCTTAAATTAGTTATGTCTCTGAATAACACTCCATTTCTACAACCCATACCCCCATGTTTTCTCACTGTCCAGTCTTTCATGATCTTCAATCATTAAACATTTATATTTTCTTTTTACAAAGTACTTGAAGTTTTATATGACTATCAAAATCTGTCTCTGTTTGTTTGTACTGCTATAACAAAATACTGAGATTGGGTAATTTATAAATAATAAAAATTTATCTCTCATAGTTGGATGCTGGGAAGTCCAAGATCAACATGCAGGTAGATTCAGTGTCTGGTGAGAGCTGTGCTCTTGCCTCCAAGATGGTGCCTGCATGTTACTGCATCTTCACATGGCAAAAGGTGGGAGGGCAAAAGGGATGAATGCTGTGTACTTACAGGGCAGAAGAGATAGAAAAAGGCCAGGCAGCTTTCTGAAGTCTCCTTTATAATGGCATTAATCCCATTCATGAGGACAGAGCCCTCCTGGCCTAATTATAATAGCTCCCAAAGCCCTCACCTCTTAACACAATCACCTTGGGGTTTAAGTTCCAACATATGAATTTTGGAGGAACATATATATTTAAACCATAGCAGAGTCAAATGAATTGTTTTTTTAATTTACGTGCTTTTGAAATGCCTTTGAATATCATTTACAAACATGGCTCAAATAGGAGATACTCTAACAGACACTGAAGAATTTCAGTAGTTTCTGATTTGGCTACTTTTAGCTCTTAAATTATCAAGCCATACAGTTTTTCCTATCGAAGAGTTTTCCTGTCAAAACAGTGTGATTCTAACTCACCCAGAATAAAGTCCTTAAGTATTAAAGGATCATTCGATTTACATAAATACAAATATGTGCTTAAGCAGAATACAGTAGCATAAAATGCGCAGCTTGTGGTGAAGTTTGAGGCTGATTTGTGGCATGAACACAGTTCTTTGTCCCAAATCTTTTCTGTTAATGTCAATGTCAATGTCAGTTTTGACTATAGAAGGGTCATTAAAGTGTACTGTATCAGCTAGTTTTGATGGGTAGACATGTCAGAACAGTAGTAACATATTCTACTCATCTGCCCAGCAGCTCTTTTCCTCAGAAGTCTTAAAGAGAGCAGGTTCATGAATAAAAATATATTCCAAAACTTTAGTTTCCTTTCCCAAGGGGCTAACACACCTGGCCCAAAGAAGACTCAGAATTCTAACCATGTAGATTTGTATATATTCAAGTTTGTACAGCTAAGCACAAGCCTGTTTGGAGCTTGAAGAAATCAAATAGTAAATATTTCCTGAATTGCTTTTATTGTTTTATGTTTCTATTAAGAATTGGCACTTAGATTAGTTAATAACATATGCTAATTTTTGTCCAGTCTGATCACACTAGCATTAATGAAACTGTAAGTCAAGGTATTTTCAGGCTGTAGAACACATTGTTTCAGTCTGTCTTCAGGTCATTTATGCATAAGATGGCAGGTGCAATCACAGCAAACAGTCTACAATGGAAAAGAAGAACAGGAACTTGTTTTTCCTTAACCGGAAAAATCTCTTTTCTCATTTCTTCAGCTTACATAAAAATATTTTATTTCTATTTTCATAACATGTATTGCTTAATTATAAAAGCAATATCATCATCCAAGATTTAGAAAAATACAGAGGAAATATTTTTTAAAGGAAGAAATATGATCTACGGTCCCACTACTGAAATAACCAAGGTCTTTGAAGCCAGACAGACCTGCGTTGAAATTCTGACTCTGTCTCTCATGCAGTAGATGTGTGACTTTAAGGAAATTACAGTCTTCTCTCTGTTTTATTTTCCTCACATGCAAAAACAAATTGCCACCAATTTTTTTTGGTGAAAAACAAGCCTGATTCTTCTATGTATTAAAACCAGTTATTCTTCATTTGTATGTCTCAGCAACATAATGTAATATAATAATTCTTAGGAGAAAATGGACTCCCTAGTGCAAACCCTTATGCAACATCACTCTTTAACCCTTCAAATGTCAGTGTGGTTGATGGGAGGAGGGCAATAAATGGGGAAGACTGGCAAAAGAAGATCCTAGAAACCTTAGGCTCCAAACATTTCAGGTTCTTCTGTCCTTCGGGAGAGGATGTCCTCTTTGAAGTACCTAGTGGAAAATCACCATGACTGGAGCTCAAGTTCCATCAAAGAGACCGTTCCTTTTAGCTGGGGTAAAGCAGTTTATTTTATGGGAGCTCTAATGTGTTAAGAGACAGGTGCTCTATCCAAGGCTACAGAGGGAGCAAACCACTGTTAGGAATTTTAATGTCTAAATCTACTTGTCTGGTTTCCACTTCAAGAGATAGTCTCAACCGCAGCAATTACTGCATCACCTCTGAAAAAACACACTCTTAAAGTCTATTGCACTCATTACATTTGCATGTTTAATTTCTTCCAATAAACAACTGACATGGCTTCAAAGTGTTTGTCTCTGATTTTCAACTTCAAAATGATCTGAAAGTATTCACCCAGCAAATCAGTTTCTGACAGTGTGATTTTCTGGCTTGCCCAGAACAATCTCATTGTGCTCCTGTGAGTATTAAATGTGATAAAGCCCTTAAAGTGCTTAGCCAAGAGCCTAGAGTAAAGTGGGAACTGAATACACAGTAAGAACTCAATCTGTATTAGGTAGGAAGTGTCTGTACTTTAACATATTGTCTTATGCACACTCGTCTAGTTACAAACAAAAATTCTAGTGTATATGCAATTGGTTGGTACATTGAATATACAGGTTGGTTTTCTGGGGGTTTGCCATGGTGTTTTACTTTATTTTTACATTAGGGAAAATGGCATAGCCTTTTAAAACATCTTTTAAAACATTTTTAAAGTCTACCTAATAATCCATAAATGGAAAGGTAACAGTTTTTTAAGTGTCTTTATTATTTGAAGACTTGGGTAGTTTGGGATTTTTTATATAAACAAAACTATGGTGAACATTTATTTTAAGAGTAATCTTTATCTGCAAATTTATTGCTCTATCTCTGATTATTTTCTTTCAATTTCTACGTTAGTATATTTAACTTGCAAGATTTTCTAAAAACCAAACAATGCTGAAGAAAAACAAAATGCAAATGGATGTAACCTATTCTTTGAAAGACTATATAACTTGTTTTCTATCAACTCATTAAATTTCCAACTGAAAAATAACTATCTCAAAATTAATTTCATTTCATGGGATAAAAGACATGTTCAATTTAATAAGATGTTTGTTCAAGAAAGAAGATGACTTTATATGCCACTAATTTAAATTAGAATAAACTTTATGTAACAAAACATTGCAACTGGTATTTCTGTCTGGCATCCCAGAGGATGAGATATTTTGTCAATTTATTTGGAGAAAGGGTCAGGTCAAAGTAGCATTTCTCTTAAGACTGAATATTTAGTTTCTTATGCATTTATGGTATTATGCTAGCTGACAGATTAAAAACCAAGCTTATAAAGTCCACAGTTGCAAGCCTGTATCAGCAAGCAGGCTCTAGAATCTATCCATAACTGTGCTTCTCACCCATAGATCCTCCTGCTGATCTCCATCCAGATACAACAGAAATTTGTGATCCTATCTCCTATGTGACATCTCAGCCACAGCCCCAGTCTAAAAAGAGAAGGAAAAGACTAATTTGCAGGAATTGCTTAGAAGAAAATGTTTTAAAAGCTTGTCAGAATTTAAATTATGTATTCTTTGAATAATGCCAAAGTCCATAACGCAACTATAAAAATAACCATTTATCCAGAAAAAAATTTATGTCATATGAACCTAAAGAATACTAATTTAATTTAAATGTTCGTGAATACAGGATAAAGATGATAATGCTGATGTAGCTGTTTGTCAGTTTGTGCTAAAATACAGTTACAGTAAGAAAATAACTAAATATAATCTCTGTGAAAAATGGTTCATTGTCTTCCAAGCTCTGTGAAGACAAAGGCACCTCTACTAATTTCAAAGAGGTTTTAGATTTGGTCATAAATTAGTATGAACAGAATTTTCTATTTCATTACATTATGTTTGGTAATGTGCCAAAATAATCTAGATTGAGAGATTTCATTATAAATCAGGACATGACACCAAAAATAGAAATAGCTCACTCAAATATACATACATTAAAATATATCAATTTTCCACCAAATATTTATTCAGAACCTACTATGTGTGCCTAACAATATGCTTGATATTAAGGTTCCAGGGAGCTTAAATATATTGTAACAGTAAATTATTTCACTATTAATATCATAAATTTGAGCATTGTAGCTTGCAGTGATACATCTGTCTAATTGGATCAGTTTTAGATTAATAGCTTTCAGATAACTTTATTTTTATGTGTGTTTTAAAAATTTTTATTTAACTGACAAATAATAATTGTACATATTCATGGGATAAAAAGCGATATCTTGATACACACAAGGTACAGTGATCAGAAGACTTAAATAAGCATTCTTCAGTAATTTACTAGGAAACTTAATTCAGATTATGGCCTTAATGACTGAAGTTATGTTTTAGAACATCTAATCTCAGCACCTTTGTCCACCTGATGAAACTTCCAACTATTTCAAGTCTTTGACCATGATTACAGTCAAGGAGAATTTCAAGGGGATAAATGTAAAACAAAACAAAAGGGGACTTTTGATACCATTTTTTAAAATGAACTTATCAGAAGCAATCTGTAATTTATGAAGGCAGTGGCTAAGTTTATTTAGAGAATACAAAGCAGATTAAGCAAAATTTTCCTTTTTGCCAAAATCAGGATTTTCCATTACCTGGCTTATAGTCACACATCATCAGAGTGTGGTACAGTACACAGAATATAGCAAAGAAGAAAACAAAGATGTGGCCCTTACTCTGAAGAAGTTTTCAGTCTATCAAGACAGATGAAGTTGTAGAAACGGCACAAGCTTGGAAAAGTAACCAAAGAAGGGTCATTCAACTTTAAAGAATGGATAATATTCGCAGAGGCAAAAAGAGAAAGCTGAGAACAACCAGGTAAGGGAAATAGCATGGAAGTATTTTAGGATGATGATGAACAAGGCAAGTTCAGGGAGGCTGAGGGGACAATCTGACTTGATAGGGATGTGAGGGGTGAGGACCAGGAGGGGGCAGATTCGTCAAGAGATTCCTTCATTCTGGAAGGAAAAGAGGCAGAAGGGAGTAAATGAGAATTTATAGCATGTTTGAATATATATGTGTGGGTGTAGATATATGGATGGGTAATCTGAACTTGAGGCTCCCACTCCACAGACTATCACATGAATAATGATATCCTCAATGGTATCTCAAAGCACAATATTCAAGCTCGTACTGCCATGCAATATTTTTTCCATAAAATTTGTTGAGCCACCTGAATGTTTATTAAATACTGACATGGACAAGCTTATAACCAAACCAAACAAGTCCAGTATCTTTCTTCCAGACAGCCCGCCCCATACTACCATTCTGTAATATCCCAGAATCCTAGTATCTAAGACCAACAGTCTGTGCCTCGTATCTCTGGAGACAGAATTCAGATGCCTTACTTAAAGCTAGAAGGTGTCACAGTCCCTATCAGAAACCTGTTCATCCTATTGAGGGGCTGTCCACTGTCAGTACTACCAAAAGTTGAAGTATCAGTTCACAACTGAAATCTGGACTTACCAATAATGTCATCTTTTCATCACTCTGCCGCTCATCCCATCAAAAACCTCCAACATGCAGTCAGGAGACCACCCCTCTGCCTCTATCCCAGAACTATACCCAAACAAGGGTGTCAAAGTTGCACCAGAGTTTTTAGAGTCTACTTAAATAGCTTCTTCTCAGGCTTCAAGCCTACCAGTTACTTGCCTGGGTTGGGGCAGATTTTATTGACTGTCAATTTATAAACTTCAACCCACCTTACACCTCTGACCACTGGATGAGGTACACGGCAATCCCACTCCTCAACTGTTATTTTTAACTACATCGTAACTTCAGAAGATTTGTTGACTTCCCTGAAACCAGGAATTGCCCACAATCCCATGTCTACTCTGGCAGTATCAACAATATTTAATTTCAGAGATAAGAGGTTGCAGATTTGATTTTTCCTCTCCACTTCTTCATAGCCACCAAAGGGACCTGAGCTCCTCGTGGAAAGTTACCCATTCTTTTCCACGTGCCCTTCAGTACCACATCTCAACAATTTCATTTTTAAAAACTAAATTCCACTGGGCGTGGTGACTCACGCCTGTAATCCCAGCACTTTGGGAGGCCGAGGCAGGCGGATCACGAGGTCAGGAGATCAAGACCATCCTGGCTAACATGGTGAAACCCCATCTCTACGAAAAATTTTAAAAAAAATTAGCTGGTCGTGGTGGTGGGTGCAGGAGAATTGCTTGAACCCGGGAGGCAGAGGTTGCAGTGGGCCAAGACCGCGCCACTGCACTCCAGCCTGGGTGACAGTGCGAGACTCCATCTCAAAAAATAATAATAATAATTTAATTAAATTCCACATTCCCAGATACTTGTCATAGATTAGGAAGAGATCATTTCAATTGGTACCTAGAAAGGAATAGAAAAGAGAGACAGGCACAGAGACAATTGAAGTCTTAGAATGTTATTACACTGGTTCTCTTCTATCATGTTAACTGTGTTTCAACAAGTAGGTTTAAGGCTAAATGCAGCTAATTTAGTGATTATAAAAATAATCTCCAATTGGCTGGAGCAATAACATGGTGAATAAAAACATTTGTTGTAGCTTCATTAAAAACTGGCATTTATCTCTCAAGTTTTTCCAAATGGTGTTTGAATAGAAATGATATATTTTTAAGTAATTTATTCCTCAAGTTTAATATGTAGATTTTTATGATGATAAAGCATTATAAAATGTTAAGTAGTTATTTGCTAATCTTCTCAGGGCTGTCACGTGAATAATGATATCCTCAATGGCATTTCAAGCACAATATTCAAGCTCCTACTGTCATTCAATAATGTCACTTCTCAGGCTGTGACAAATATGATGCAAATATGTTTTCCAAGATTAAAACAAAAGAATGCAATTGAAAGAGTGTAGGAAAACTGGCATGTCTTCATGTCTTAAACAGAATCATAATACTGTCTGCTCAATATCCAAAATAAAGATAAAAATGGAAATTTAGAATGGTACACTAAGATATTCAACACAAGTTGAATGTAACAGCCTACAAGTCACCAAGACTTTACCAATTCTATGACATCTAAACATCTAAGCTTAATATCAAAATAGCAAGTGACTTAATACTCAGAAAAGAACAGGAACATTTAGGACACTTTAGTCCCTTCAGTACAAACTGAATACAGCTGTGGATAAAGAGTCTCAATTGTTTCCAGTTTCTGAGAACACATTAGGCCACTTAATATAACATCCTGGTGTATTGTTTGCTTTTTTTGTTAGCCAAACAAGATAGACTGATTGACTGAGTCACTCACAGGTATTCATTCCTTCAACAAATATTTATTAAAGGATTATCATGTCAGACACCAGGCTAGAGGATTTTCCCACATCACTTAATTGAAATTCAACAAGTATTCTGTTATAATGAGGATTAAATGAGTTAATATTTGTACAGTGTTTAAAACAGTGTGCGGCACATAGTAAGTGCTATATGAATGTTTGTTAAATAAATTATGTTGAAGAGTTGGTTGTAATATGATCTTTGTACAAGATTTTGGTTGTTCTATTTCTTGTCTCTTGAAAGTTTCTTTTTTTTTTTTTTTTTTTTTTTGGGATGAAGTCTCACTCTGTTGCCCAGGCTGGAGTGCAGTGGCACAATCTCGGCTCACTGCAAGCTCCGCCTCCCAGGTTCACGCAATTCTCCTGCCTCAGCCTCCTGAGTAGCTGGGACCACAGGCGCCCGCCACCACGCCCGGCTAATTTTTTTTTTTTTTTTGTATTTTTAGTAGAGACGGGGTTTCACTGTGTTAACCAGGATGGTCTCGATCTCCTGACCTCGTGATCCACCTGCGTCGGCCCCCCAAAGTGCTGGGATTACAGGCGTGAGCCATCACGCCCTGCCAAAGGTTTCTATAGGCATAAAAGAACAGCAGGGTCCTAAGATACCAGCCAGGAAGCTAGGCACAGTAAACAACTAAGTCAATATATGCCCATATAAAAATCACCTGATGGTAAATTTCTCTGGAAAAATTCTATAGGACTGACATAATAGGTTTTATATAATCTTGAAAACTTTTTATTTTTTTTGAGACAGAGTCTAGTTCTGTCATCCAGGCTGGAATGCAGTAGTACAATCTTGGCTCACTGCAACCTCCACCTCCTGGGTTCAAGCAATTCTGGTGCCTCAGACTCCCAAGTAGCTGGGATTACAGGCGCACACTACCATGCCCGGCTAATTTTTTGTATTTTAGTAGAGACTGGGTTTCACCATTTTGCCCAGGCTGGTCTTGAACTCCTGAGCTCAGACAATCCACCCACCTCGGCCTCCCAAAGTGCTAGAATTACAGGCATGAGCCACCCTGCCTGGCCTAAAACATTTATTTAGCATGTACTTATGAAGCAGTATACACCAGGTTCTATTCTAACTGCTTTACATATAATAACTCATCTAATTCTCAGGCTAACTCTATGATACTACCATTACTCCACTTTATGGATGAGGAAACTGAGGCACACAGAGGCTCAGTAACTTGCCAAAGTCATATAGATAATAAGTGGTAGGGCCTACATTCCTACCCAAGTACCCAAGTAGTCTGGCTCCGGAGCTCAAGTTTGTAAACACTAAGTGAACATGTCGGCATATGAAGGGGTCAGCATTTGTAAGAACCCTCACAGCCTCTGTCTCCCTGAGTAAGCATTGTTCTGTGTGCATCAACTTACCTGTCGTGTAACTCCATGATCACAGATTTTACTTTACGAAAAGAGATGGTCAAAGGACACTTTTGAAATATTCCTAAACCATACGAAAAGTCTAAAAGGAAAACGGAGGTGACAGATTATAGTTCAGGACTTAAATCAGTCTCAAATTTGACATGATCGTAATTAATCACTTTTGTGTTCACACGTATTTTGCAAGAAGACTTAGAATCCATCATGTATTGACAAAGAATGAAGTAAGCGTACCTAGACCCTCTTCAATTGAATAGAGGACATTCCAACTCCTTTGCCCTGGCCCCTGCCCACTGCCCTAAATTAATTCACTATAAATAAGGACATCTAAGCAAACTATAGATCACAAGGATTAGTAACTACCAACAAACATGAAACACTACTTTTCCATACTAGAGAAATTGCAACAATTGTGGTAGAATAGCTTTGAAAGTTGTATTGAATTTAGAAATCTGGCTTTAGGAAGTACAGCAGAGGAAGCTAACTTTTCTGAAATAGCCAACAATGAAGAAACACTTTAAATGGTATTGAATGCTCCCCAGTTTCCTGAAGACCAAATAGATATTTCAGCAATTTATCAAGAACAATTAATGCTAGAAAACTGCCAATAATTCCTCTGTCTCAGAAAGAATGACCCATCTCTGCATTCTCGCCTTCCAAGAGCATGGCAGAGTTTGTTTCTCAGTTCTTCCCACAATTCAACTCTGATAAGTGAAATAAGGAAGGAGCTAAAGAGAGTGAAGAAATTTTTCTAAAATGTTTACGACCACAGATCCTGCCAACTGCTGCTTCCCCATTAGCTGAGTACGTTTTGAGCCACTGAAGCTTGGGTGTCAGCTCCTGGCTTGACGAAGATTCCGTAAACAAAGAGACTTCAATATGTTTTATACCCAAAATGCTCAAAACAGACACACAGGCTCACAGGCCTGCTTCCTGAGCCTCCCGCAAATGCTCAGCCAAACCACTCTATCAATCACGATTATTTGGTGCCCCCCTCTGGCCTTACTGCAGCAATTTCATTTAGCTTTCCTAAGAAACTGAAAAGAATTCTGAACGAAAGTCCAGGGTGCAATCACAAAAATCTGCCTGCAAGGGAAATCTAGTTTTGTCTGCACTTATAATAATTATTCCAATTCTCAAAGGCAGAGGAAAATTTGGCAGGGCTGACTGCATGCTTTTAAACTCATAATGTTCTTAAGGTGATATAATTTTGCTTTATGTATTTTTAAACATCCCCCAAGGAGATAGAGAGCTCTATCAGTTCCTCACAGTTAAGATAACTAGGGTACCTGGGCTCTGCTCAGAAGAATAAGTCAATTTACTCTGGAGAAATAATTCTGTGAAACTCAGAGTTAGAACATCATGCAGTTGAAAACTGTATCAAAAACTCAGGCTAAACAATATTACTTATTAAGGTCATATAATACTTATACGAGTTATTCACTAGCTCTTACCCAAGTTCCCTGGGTAAACTACAGAGACCAGAGTTTGTGTCCAGTTCCAGAGAGCTTCCAGGCTCCCAAAATGAGTTTTGTCTCCAAATCCAAAGCCTCCTTCACTGTGTGCTTTCCCCCCACCCCTCCCCACCCCCCACCCCCCGCCCCCCACCGGGACTGAGGTGACCATGCTCCTTCTGTTGGGTCAACATTGCCTGATCTGTTTTGGGGACAGCACATACAAGACTTTCCAGCCATGTTATGATAGGGCTAGGCGAGGGGACGAGGCACCTCACGCCCACATTACTGAGAGCGAGTGGAGTAGTATAAGTGCCAGAGATAGGCCCTATGGGGTTTCCAGAGCAGCTCTGAGGGTGCCAGATCCTAACAGGGTAAGATGACAAGGGGAAGTCAAGCTGTGAAGGCAAGAAGGAGAGGAGCCAAGGAGGTTCCTGTGGGTCAGAGGAAAGTGACTGTGGAGGAAGTCTTTGTCCAGGGCTTTGGGTGTTGGCGTCAGCTCCTCACGCAGCAGGTATAAGACAGATGGAAGGCACATAGGAACATTCGTAACTCTTCTAACTCTTCTAATAACCCTAATTCTTCCTTTCTTGCCCCTTTCTTCAGAGTTTGGAAACTCAGAGACCTCCAGGATTGATTCTTATTTGTAAGTGGTGAAAAACAAAACTGAAAAAGTCGGTGAGGAAAAAAGATCAACTAAAATTCAGCTTTGGGATAAGGACGAATTTAGCAACTTTTCTGGAAATCTCTGAAGCAATTACATTTGTACCCAGTAAATATTCTCATTTGGAAAAAAATGGCTCAAGAAAGAGAGTAATAAAAATAACCACAATGAGGGCTCTCATTAATACTGGATCTTATGGAAACCAATTGTTCAGTCCCTCAACAAAAGACCAGATGGGCAGGAGGCTAAATATACACCATGCACTAAACATTATGAGTATCATAGTTTACAAGTCAAAGGGGGCTCTATTGAAGATAGTTCTATTTTCCCTCTATATTATCTGCTAGACAATACCTGATAACATTATCCAAGTAAATGACAACTTGATAAATAGTAATTTCCAATGGTGAACAGAGGTGACATTTCCTCGTTACAAAAATATTTTCTTTGGCAGATGAGATTAACTGAATAAGAAATCCACTGACACTGAAATCACAGAGCCAAATTCCCTATCACAGCACTTATCACATTGTGTTAGCGTTGTTTGTTAAATATCTTTACTTACTTTCCTATATGCTATAATATTTGCTTTTTTCTCCCCAGTGCTTTTCAAGGGGCTTGACATACAACAGGCACTCAAATGTTTTTTTTTATTATTATTATTTCAATTGAATGTCCCTTTTAAGGGCATTTGCTCACTGATTTAATAAGGGAATAGTAGCCTGAAAGTACGGGTCCTGATCTTTCACAGGTAGGTAAATTTTTTAAATGAATGAGGGTCTGATCTGAAAAATACTGAGGAATTTTAAATCAAATGTTTTAGCGCTGTTTCATAAGAAGATAGGAATTCTGGCTCAAGTGGGTGGTTATCAGTTACTAATCAGTGATCCTATTTTAATACCCTCCAAGAGGAACAAAATAAATTACTTTCTATTTGTGAAATGAAAAAGTAAAAATGTAAAGCAATTTAAACTGAGAATACCTATATAAAGAAAAAAAATTGTGAGTCTCAATCTTAGGTTTTAAAAAGGATTTCAAAACAGCTTTCTAATACTTCTAAGACTCCTGTGAAAAAGACGAGATTAGAATATGAGGTAACAATTTCGTCCAAAGTATACACATGACAGTTGGCACAAAAACACCATTTATTTGGGCAATGACTGAAACAGTTGGCCCATTTAATCAGACAAGTGGTTTGAGTTCATCTGGTTTCCACCTGCACAGAAGTACAGCACAACAGGACAGACAAGCCCCTAGCAGGAAGGTCGAAAGAATGCTTTATCCTATCTGATTCAGTAATCCTCTTCTGACATTATGTCCATACTGAAGGGGATAATAATGCATCAGATGATTTCAGGTAACTTATCTCCTCCCCTCCTTCTTACCTAGCAAGTAACATAACTCACCTGTCTCACGCGCAGAGGAGAAGCACAGCCTTGAATCACAAGTAGGTCTGGGAGCAGCCCTAGCAATGCCTCTTGGAGCAAGCTTATCCCATTCAATAAGCACATCTTTCCAAAAGACCAACAGCCCCCCTCAATGCAGAGACCAGAAATTCCAATAGCATTCTCCTATCTAAGACATAAGCCTATAGGAGCACAGATATTTTTAGGAATAATAACAACTATAAAATCATGTTTGATTTGATTCTATTTTTTGGCTTTCTACATACATATTTGGTATGATGCTTGTACCAAATCAACCATTGTACCATCTGTAGCAGAAAAAGACATATGCAAGACTGATGACTTCCTTATCCCACTGCCCTCCCTATGCTAAAATTAATAAGAAGAAACGTTAAGTCATTAAAATTCTTCATGCAAGCATGGCCTCTCCCTGCTCCCCACTTCACACACTTTATCATCTGTGAATGACTGTGGACTTACAAGTTTCCAATCTGACTTCCTCGGGAGATCCAATGAGTCTGTCTATATATGGCACGGAAGCTTGCCCCTCTCTTTAGACATTTTATGCAGTTCTGAGGATGCAACAAATCTCATTTGGGAGCTGCACACCATCACCCACATATTAAATTGTCACCCGGAGTAATAAAATTCACAAACTCCATTTCATTTTTTTCATCACCGTGTTGCCTGATAATACAAAAAGGTGTCATATACCTTTGATTTGTAGCTTGTGTGTTTGTGAAATAGCCTCTTCACTAACAACCTGATGAAGTCAAGGAAGCTGAATGACTTTTTTTTTTAATGCCCACGTCTATTTCCCTGCAAATATTCATGTGCATAAACATAAAAGTGTTAAATGGTGTGAAATCTTGGTAATTGCACAAGTAGGAAAAAGTCATAGCATGATTGTTCTGAGTGAGGTAGAAATTTCTAGACTCACTGCCTGTATCAAAAGCAGTGACCCCAAATTACATAGGCACGTATTATGGCATTACTAGACCTTTGAATTACTAAGATATCAAAAAATGCCACATTGGTCATATATAATTGAAAAATGGCTATCTGCTCTTTCACAGCTTTCCTTAATTTAGGTGTCTTTTGTGATATGCAAAACATATTTATACCAGATCCATTTTAACAGCCTGTTTTCTAATGAATATATTTGTAGTTCATTTTGACAGACACTTGGATAACAGTCATTCTTCTGCCACTCTTATGTGGGGGGACGAGAATACCAATCAATCACAGATGCCATTTATATTTCTAGTAATCATGTTTCCAGGAAAATAATAGAGATTTTGGTAGTCATGTGTGTTGAGATCATTGGCTATTCTCATCATTATTCATCAACTTGATTGTCTGTGAGGTGATTTTTAAAAGTTGGAGGTGTCACAGACTCTTTCAAGGATATGATGAAATACCTAGGCTTCTCCCCTAAATAAAATAATCATAAACACTATTTTTTGTCTATAATGTAAGGGATTCACAGACTTATAAAGGTGATCAACCATGGATGATTTCAGGTTAACAATCTCTGCTCTAGGACTATGATTATACTTGTCTTTAAAACATCATTATGATGGCAGTGTGAAGAACAGGCTGGGTTAGGGGAAGACAGGCTGCAGGGAAGGTGTTTGCCATTTTCATTACAGCCAGTGAGTGGTGAGGGTGATTTGACCAGAGTGCAGGCAATAGAAAGTAAAAAAAAAAAAAGGGGGAACAAAATCAACAAAACCTGGAGATTGAAAGGGGGTTTTATATCTATACAGAAAGGAAAGAAAAAGACCTCACTCCTTAGTCATGTCTGACATTTCAAAAAAACACGTGAAGTAGAAAATCAGCTCTCCAAAGTTTTAAGGCTTTTATTGGTATATTTTTATTTTGCATGAAAATAACCCTTTGGTAACTAGTAAATAAAGACTATCTGCACAGAATATGCTTTTAGTGATTAGATATATTTGCAAGTTGATTTTTTCTAGAATTTCTAAAGATTAGTTTCTCTTTCATCTATAGGCCGTGTTCTATAAAGGTGTTGCCTTATGTTGCCAACAACACACTCATTGCACTTAAACAGTGACTGGAAAGGACAAATTTAAAGTGTCATTGCTTTAGAAGGAAGAAGTAGTAGAGTATGTTCTTCACATAACCAGTGAATGTGGCAAAGGAAAATTAGCAAACAAAAGCATAATAAATTTATTTGAAACAACAGTAGATTGAATATGTACATCTATTTCTTCTCTGTCCTGAAATTTTCCCCAAATAACAATATGAGAAAATATAAAAGGTACAAGTTCCAAGGAGAAGAAAATAATATAAGACTACCAAAATTGAAAGACTTCAATAATTTTTTAAAAGATAGAAAACAGATATAGGCTTAGTAACAGACTTAATATATGAAAGAAGTATGAACAGAGTGTTCTACAAAGAGGACTCCTTGAAAGACTCTGGATTTGAACGATCAAAATAGTTCGAATAGGAGTAAGATGTATATGATTATAACCAGAGGCATTAATTAAAATTCTTTATGTGAAAATATTAGATCAGGCTGGGCACCATGGCCCACACCTGATGCCAGCACTTTGGCAGGCTAAGTCTGCTGGATCACTCGAGGCCAGGAGTTTGAGACAAGACTGGCCAACATGGCTAAGTCCCGTCTCTACAAAAAATACAAAAATTAGTCAAAGGTGGTGGTGTGCACCTGTACTCCCAGCTACTTGGGAAGGTGAGGCACAAGAATTGCTCGAGCCTGGGAGGCAGAGGTTGCAGTGAGCCAAGATCACGCTACTGCATTCCAGCCTGATGACAGAGCGAGACTGTCAAAAAAAAAAAAAAATCTATAGGCCACTCTCAACCATCCTTGCATCCTTGGCAGCTTGGTGGTTATCCCTCTCACATCTCACCCCCACCATTACTGCTTCCTTAAAGGACAGAATCTGAAGGCTTCAGATTTAGGGCACCAGGCCTAAGTAGAAGGCAGGAAGGTGGGAACATGGAGCTGACAATAGGACTGAATAAGCAGTTTCACAGTGAATAGTAGATCCAGCCTCAGCCTCCTTCCTCCTCCCTGCTTATAGAACGCTAGAGCTGGGCTTAAAGCCCCACCCCAAGATAGTATATGAGAGGATGCCTCCCTAGAATAAATCAAATAGTCCCAAAGAAAAGACACCCCAAATTTGAAGGCTTCTAATGAAAGAGCTGAGTTCCCCTGGACTACCCTGTAAATTATCAGCAAATAAGTTCCCCTGGCCTGCAGCTTCCAATCAACTTTTAACATGACTGCCACATAATCTTCAAACATGACTGCCACAAGTGTTTTAGAGAAACTTCCAGCAGAAAAAAATTTAGAAATAGGGGAAAAAAGAAAAAATAGGAATACAAAGGAAAAAGAGGCAATTGCATGGTATAAGAAAGCATTTTTTTAATCTGCCATTACTATTCTCTGAGAAATGAGTTTACGTCAGTAACAAAGAACAGAATACTATTTAAAAGGAATAATGAGAGACAAGAAGCTCTTGAAAATTAAAAACAGGACAGCTGAAATTTAAAACAAATCAATGAAAGGAAAAGGGAAATACTCAGTTTTGTTTCAAATATGCCTTTTTTGGTTGTGTTTGGCACCTAAGAAACTAAATATCCCACCTCTATTTATCCCTAAAAGACATTTTGTATATTACAGGAAGAGATTCCAAGGTCATTAGATTATACATTCATAATTTTGGGCTTTTTAAAATGAAATTCTTAAGAGCATATGCTTGCCTTGTAACGAAGCTCATGCTCAGCTACTCACCACTTGCAAAAGCAGCAACAAGAATGAAGTGCAGTGAAAAGGAAAGTGACTTATTTTCTAAAGCTAACAGTGGGGATGCAGCTGGCTTCTGCCTCTAGGAACCACTTCAAACTTTAGGCTGGGAAGAGGGGCTTACAAAAGGGAACTTGGAATGGGAGGCATGAGGGAAGGACGCTGAGTCCAAGGTCTGCATGTTTTGTGCTATCTCAAGCCTTGAGCCATCTGGAGCACAGGCTGGTGTCATCTCAGCACTGGCCGGGTTGATGACTAACTGCCTTAAGGTAATCTCTGGAATTTGGCAGCTGGGTCTCTATGCTTTATCTGTTTTAAGATTAGCCCCTTGGAACTTCTAAGTAAGCACATAATTAGATACAAGCATACAGTTAGATAAATGTGCACGAGGTGAGGGAGTGTATGGCAGGAAAGGGAGGGACATGGTGTTTCAAAGAAAGTACACTCCAAGGCCATATTTTAAGACTAAGGAGAAGAAAAAAAAAGGGGTTTGCAGTAAACTTCAAGGTTCTATCTTTGGACTGGGGGAAAACAGCTTTAAAATAGATTTTCAGGCTAGACTGTTCAGCTTTACTGACTGGATTGTAAATTTTTGTAGGGCAGAAGTCAAAATTCCTCAGTTTACACTTAGGTTTCACAGAACCTGGTACATTTTTGGTCCTCACTAAGTGTTGTAAGAAATCCTTTTTGCAAATATTCTTAATTGTTCCAAACACGTCTAAGTCTTTTAGGATGGAAGAAGCAGGAAGATATTCAAATGAGTTTAAACATATTACGGGGGTTCTACTAAGAGTACAAGAAAAATAATCACTATTTTTGAGTTAAATAATGGTAGTAAAATAGAAGAGGAAAAATAAAAGATTGTACTTCAAAGTGAAAACAATAAAAATGTGAAAATAGTAAGTTAATCAGCAAAGAGTTATGTTACTTATTGAATACAGCATGAAGATGGATGCCCTGAGTTTTTCTAATATCATACAACAAATATTTATCAGTGGCTATCTGCTAATCACTGTGCTAGATGTGTTTGAGATGTAGAGATGAAAACAATAGAGCATCTCTCTTTAAAAAGCACAAAGTACAGCAAGACCAGATTAAAGTAGAATATAATAACCCCTTCTCTTAGAGGACATACAAGTACTGTATACACATTTCAGCCTAGAGAAAAAATTGGTTGGGATACGATTTTAGAAAAAATCAACTTAAGTAGAACCTTGAAGACAAGTCAAGAAGACCAGAATGAAAAAGATATTTTGAGCTAGGATGATAAACCACTGCAGTTTGCCCAGGGAATGAGGCTTTGCCTGTGATGGTGAGAATTTCAGGGCTAAAACCAGGAAAGTTGTAGGCCCTCAGGAGCATTGTGTACCATATAAAAGAGTTTGGAGTATAATCCTAAATCAATGCAGAAACATTGACGGGTTTTTCCTGAAGAAAGGGAAACATTCTGATTTGTCTTTGGAAAGATCATTCTGACCGCCCTGTGGAAGGTAAATTGGGAAGCTAAGACAGGAGGAAAGTGAACTGGTCAGGGAGCATCTCTACTAATTCATGGGAAAAAAGAGAAATATGGAAGCTTTAATGAGGACACTGGGGGAGAGATAAATTTAAGAGATATTTAGGCAGTTGAAACAATAGTATTTAAACACTTATATATTAAGGTTCTATAATTACTCTCATGTTTCTGATTTAATAGCTCAGCAGATGGAGGTTTCATTTCTCAAGAATGGAAATATAAAAGAAAGAACAGACTTTGAGTGGAGATGTTTAGGGAGGGGAAGATCATGAATTCTGTTGGATGGGTTGAATATAGAAGCCCTATAGAACATCCTAATCAAAGTATCAGGAGGTGCATATTTTTAATGTACTTCTCATACCCATGACTAAGCTTTATGATGGACACAAAGATTTGTAAATCATCAGCATTCAGGTAGTGGAATGAAAAGAAAATAATAATAACCAATATTTAAATGGTAAGGAGAGGAAAAGGAGCCTAAGGATATGGAGTAGAAGATTCCAGTGAAGAAATAGAATCTCCAAGCTAGACTGCTGTCAAGGAACAATGGTAGGAAAGAGTTTCAAGAAGGCAATGATTGGTTAGTATATCAGTCAGGGCTCTCTAGAGAAACAGAACAAATAGATAGACGATCAGATAAATAGATGATAGACATATATACAGATACACATCTATATCTATCTGTATAAAGAGATTTATTACAGGAATTGGCTCACATAATTATGGAGGCTGAGAAGTCCCATAATCTTCCAACTGCAAGCTAGAAACCTAGGAAACCCCAGTGTATAGTTCCAGCCCACGCTTAAAGGCCCAAAAACCAGGAGTCCAGATGGTGGAAACCCCAGTCTGAAAGCAGGATGAGATTAATTTCCCAGCTCAAGCAGACAGAGCAAATTCTCCCTTTCTCCACCTTTTCGTTCTGTCCAGTCCCTCCGCAGATGGTAAGATGCAGAGCCATACTGAGAAGGGCAATGCGCTTCACTCAGTCTCCCAATTCAAACACTAATCTCATCCAGAAACAACCTCAGTCTGTTGTTTCACACCAGAAATAATGTTTATCCAAATATACGGGGACCCTGGGATCCAATAAAGTTGACATAAACAATTATGTGTCAGTTTCTAAAGCTTCCAGGAGATCAAAATAGTAAGTCCGAAATGTGCCCAAAGATCTTGTTGCTCTGGAGTAAATTAGAGACCTTTTCCAGTGCATGTTTGGTGTTGGGATGGTGACTAAAACTTAATGACTGTAAGTAAGAATGTCAGAAAGCAAGGAAAGAAATTATAGACTAATATTTCAAGAAGCTTGGTTAAAACAATATAACATTTGGCTCCTGCCTCAGAAAAATGACACTGTTAGAAATTAGGAGTCATCTCGATTCTGCCAACAAACTCAGCATTTTTAGGCACCCCCCAACCCTCTCTACAATATCTTCGGCTGTACAACTCTGCAATGTGTTCAGTGAAAGACCCAAACAAAAGGACTGTCATTTTTGAATCATATTAACATATATTATAAATCAAAGTTATAGTTAGTTCAACTTTGCTAAGAAAAACTAGCATTGCCTATAGTATAACCAATGTGGTAAGAACTGGTTTCTACTATTCAACATAGTCCATGAGCAGCTCTACAGGCAAAAATGAATTTTTCAGGTAATTTATTCAGCCTAAGTTTCTTAAAAATTGTATGGTACAACAAGTTCTTTGGAGTCTAGTCCAAAAACAAATAGGAATCTGTAAAAATTGAAGCAATTGCTCTTTATTTCTGGAGATGGAATCTCTGGATGTCAAATAGAACTTCTTTTCCCAAACTGAGTCACCAGAATTATAATTCTGCTTTTGGTAAATTGTCCCCAAATCCGCCCTTACTATCAGATTATAGAAGTCTGAATAGGGCTAGGGTATGCTGCAATAACAAACAATCCCATAGTTTTGATGACTCAAACAAGAAAGATTTCTTCCTTACTCATGTCCATAACAGGTTAACAGGGGATTCTGCTCCTTTTAGTTATCCAGAGACTCAGGCTCATAAAGCAGTCACCACTCAAACATCACAGAGTTAAAGGGTGCCCCAGAGAGACTTGCAATTAACCAGAGAGTAACCAAAGTCACCTTTGCTCATAAATATTTACTTAAAACTAGTCACATGGTTCCCACACAGATACAATAGAACCATGAAATCGTGGAATTCAATCTACCATGAGCTCAAAAAGTGAAGAGATGGATATATTGTGAGAATTTTGATAATGATGACCATGTGATAACATTCTGGCTACACCTGTATCTTCCCAAAGGTATGCAAATATGCACACACATACACATGTACATACATACGTGTAGCAATGAGAAATGTCACCTGGGTTGTGTCTACCTTTGAATATTGTTTCTTGTGTCACCACATTGGCATCATTTCTTTACTTATCTACTCAGATGGCCTAATCAAACCAGAAACCCTCAAGAAATCCAAGATAGGGTTTCAAATATTACTTTAAATGGGGTTATCTGTACACACAAAAAGAACAATCACACCAAGAAGACAGTATATTTTTTATATTATGTAAAAAAATTATTTTCTATGAGAATAATTGGGTACTATGCTGCTAAAGAGAAGCAGTTCCCACATTTCACTGGCAAAGGAATACCCTATTTTTATAAAGGAATAATCAAGGTTTAATTTTTGCTTGGAAAGACAGAAAGAGAAAGAGAATGTTTGCACAGACTGCTACCGCCACAAGTCTTCTCCCTGAACAGTTTCCTCTAGCTATATTTTTAATTCATTGGCTCCTTTCCAAACATCTTTAGATTACATAGTGAAGTACTAGAAAAAATGCAATGTTTTCACCTTGAACTTCTAGTAAAGATGCCTTTAATTTTTTTCCTAAGCTTGTTGCTTCCCAAAGCCAGACAAGTTTTCTTTTGTTGCAATCAGACATTTCCTCAATAAATTCAGAATTCTTAGCACCCTAGAAATTAATTATACAATGAAATTATTAATGACACGTTTGAAAATTTTACTTGTATGTTTGTACCAACATTTGTTTCTATACGACATTTTTTTTTTTCTAACTAACACCTTCGAGTCTCTCTGGTTAACTCATTGTTGCTCTTTCATCCCATTCACAACTATTTTGAGAAGGCTAAGTCCTATTGATAATTCCATGGTAACATTCATTAGTTTTCTCCTGACTAATTTATTTAGAGCCAATGAGTCCGAAGTAACCCTTTTCCTAATGCAAGAACCTGTCTTTTAGAGCAAAGCTTCCATTCTGTATTTTCTTTCTAAACCAGGGCACGTCTCCAAGCATCTCAAGGGAACAAGTTTCTAGAATTAGTTTTGCCTCTTCTTTTGAACGTTAAACTGAATCAGCTTTCCCTGAGCTGCCCTTTTGGTGCTAGATTCTTGTGCCACTTGGATTCCTGCGGATTCACGCATAGTCCAAATTTGTATAAATTCCTTGTCTCAATCTGATCCTGCTGCTATAACAAAATATCTTAGACTGAATAATTTATAAATAATAGAAAGTTAATTCTCACAGTTCTGATGAAGGTGAAGTGGAAGATCAAGGTGCTCAGCAGGTTCAGCATCTGGTGAGAGCCCAGTCTCTGCTTCCAAGATAGAACCTTGAATGCTGCATCCTCCTGAGGGGACAAATGACACGGAGAGTGGAATAGAGTCGAATTCTCTGAGAGATAGTAGAATAGAGTATTACTAGGGTGAGTGTGATTGTGTGGGACGATGTGTGAGTGTGACTGAGTGTGACTAGGTGTCAGTAGGACTGTGTGAAACTAGGTGTATTGGAACGGTGTGGGACCATATGTGAGTGTGACTAGGTGTGAGTGTGAGTGGGTGGGACCATGTATGCGTGTGACTGAGTGTGACTAGGTATGCGTAGGACTGTGTGAGGCTAGGTGTACTGGAACTGTGCGGGACCATGTGTGAGCGTGACTGAGTGTGACTAGGTATGCGTAGGACTGTGTGAGGCTAGGTATACTGGAACTGTGCAGGACCATGTGTGCGTGTGACTAGGTGTGAGTGGGTGGTGCTGGGCATGAGTGAAATAAGTGTGAATAAGTGTGGGTAGGACTGGCTGTGCCTGAAGTTTGTGTGACTGGGTGTGACACATACCCAGTGTGTATATGAAGTGTGTGAAGGGCACTGAGGATGAATGAGACATTGTGCCTGAGTGAGAGGGAAGGAGTCTCTGAGGGAGTGACTGCATTTGAGGGACTGACTGTGCGACTGTGAGTGAGCTGACTCTGGTGTGCATATGGATGGGGCTTGGTGAGACCGAGTAGGACTAAATGGAGGGCAGTCGGGTGGCCGATCATGAGTGTGAAAGTGTGTGAAGGGAACGACCAGGAGTGTGAGTGAATGGAACAAGTGTGTATGGTTGGGTGAGAGTGAGTGGGGCTGAGTAAATGGAGGACACTGAGTGCAAGTGATTGTGGGAAAGTGGGGATGTGAGTGTCAATGATCGTGAGGCTAAGTGAGTGCACACCCTTGGGTACATGTAAATGGAACTGAGTGTGTCTGTACACACGCCAGTGCCACTGGAGGTCAGCAAGGAAGTGGGCTGAAATCAAGTAGGCATTTAGGGATTAGGGGACACAATGAAGTCAGAATCGAAAGCAAGGAAGCTGCTAACCTGGCAGGAGCCAAAATGACACAATTATTGAAGAATAAGTCAAGGAAAAGAATTTTTAAATATCATAAGAACAGGACGACAAGGTGAGAGAATTAGGTTATCACATAAGCACTTGGGCTCTATCAGGACAGAAACCAAGTAAATGCCCGGGTAGCCGACCTGACATTCTAGCTACAGAGAGAAACGTTCTTAAATGCCTATTCACAGAGAACTGACTAATTCCAGGGCAAGGATCCCTCAGTGCTCACTTGTGGGACTAGGGAGATGACTGAAAGCCCATTCAGGGTGAGATGAAGTTTTGATAAAAGATTAAGTCATTTAGTTAATTGAGCTTCTTATTGTATCTCTTCTTGCCTCCAATATCCATAAAAACTTCAAAAATTTCATGCAACACATCAAAGAGGTTTGGCTAGGCAGCCCAGTCCTTGAAGTCTTGCCTTTCCATCCCAGAGCAGTGTGCATCCTATTCTGCTATGGGCTGCCCCTGGGAAGGCACTGAGTGTGACTGTGTGTGAGTGGGACAGTGTGCGACTACTGGGAAGATAAGTCTGATAAAAACTACTCCATTATCAGATCCTGTTCTCTTTCTTTCAGGCTCACTTATTTTACGGAACTAATTTCTTACAATTAAAAATGAG
Source organism: Hylobates moloch (assembly GCF_009828535.3). Classification (NCBI taxonomy): domain Eukaryota; kingdom Metazoa; phylum Chordata; class Mammalia; order Primates; family Hylobatidae; genus Hylobates; species Hylobates moloch. The sequence continues at coordinate 54,664,618 of NW_026652279.1, read as the reverse complement.
AGAGAGATTATTTGACGAGTAAACAAAGAAACTAAATTCAAAGATTGGGTCATACTTATATGTCAGGATAATAAGGATTATAACTTATAAGTTACATAAAGATTATTTAGAAAGAAGTTGTGTCAGCTGGGTGCAGTGGCTCACACCTGTAATCCCAGCACTTTGAGAGGCCAAGGCGGGTGGACCACCAGAGGTCAGGAGTTCGAGACTAGCCTGGCCAACGTGGTGAAACCCCGTCTCTACTAAAAATATTTTTTAAATTAGCCAGGCGTGGTGGTGGGAGCCTGTAATCCCAGCTACTTGGGAGGCTGAGGCAGGAGAATTGCTTGAACCCAGGAGGCAGAGGTTGCAGTGAGCTGAGAACATGGTCCCACACTCCAGCCTGGGCAACAAGAGCAAAACTCCACCTCAAAAAAAAAAAAAAAAAGAAAGAAGTTGTGTCTTTCAAATACAGTAAATAACCAAAATATTAGTATGTCTCCTAGATAATATTCTATTGAAATCAAGGAATACAATATAATGTATAATATATAATCATCTAAGTGTGAATGGAGCTGAGTAAATGGAGGGCTGAGTGACAAATCAAAGGTTAGCCAAGTTTCATACCATGGATGGACTTCCAGAGGAATCTAACAAGCCCCGAAATCATATGCAAAATTTGATTATGCCTTTTTCTGGATGGAGCATCCATAAAGTGTTCAGAATCTCAAAGAGAACCTCTGACCGCCACCCCCGATCCTACCCTTATGGACTGCTGTTTTAGAGGTTACTCACTTGTACAGACATTGAGTTCCTTGTGCGAATTCTGTTTTAGTGATTTCACTAAAGTTGTTCCTGCTGCTTTTGCTAGTGCTGATCTAGGTCTTGACCTTTTGAAAGTTACAGAAACTTTTGGGGTGGGGATCCGCCATCTTGTCTAGCCACCACCCGGGATACAGACATGGCTTCTGTTTGTGAGTCTCTATTAAATGTTTCTTTCTAAGAAACTGGATTTGTCATCCTCTTTCTTTAGCCTGTCAGCTGCCATGGACTTGGGGGTAGATTTGCATAGACCTGGCTACCACGAAACATGTGGCGAGCCAGATCAGGAGCTGAAAGACCAAGAAATGAGCAAAGGGAATGAAGCATCCATGGGGGAGGTCCTAGGTGGCTGTCACTTCCTGGAATGGTGTGGCTCACCTTTCAGACACTTATGCATGAGTACGGGACACGTCAAAAACATAGGCACGTTTAGAGCGACTGTCAGCGGAAAGCTGTCCATCACATGCACTAAGGAAGGGCAGCTGCTGCAGTGGATGGCTGCTTCTGTGAGGTGCTCTTTTGACGATGAGAGCCCTGCTAGCATCAGAAGCAAAAGTAAAACGGCTTGAGTAGGAATTACAATTAGAAAAAAGATTTTTTTGGCCGAGCGTGGTGGCTCACGCCTGTAATCCCAGCCCTTTGGGAGGCCGAGGCGGGCAGATCACGAGGTCAGGAGATCGAGACCACTCTGGCTAACACGGTGAAACCTTGTCTCTACTAAAAATACAAAAAATTAGCGGAGCGTGGTGGCGGGTGCCTGTACTCCCAGCTACTCGGGAGGCTGAGGCAGGAGAATGGCGTGAACCCAGGAGGAGCAGCTCACAGTGAGCCGAGATCACGCCATTGCACTCCAGCCTGGGCGACACAGCGAGACTCCGGCTCAAAAAAAAAAAAAAAAAAGATTTTTTTTTAAGAGCTCCATAGTCAAAAGTCAACTTAGTGAAAACTGGTATTTGGGGTATATATGTATAACTTAGTGAAAACTAGTATTGGGGTATATATGTATACACATGTGTTGTTATAAGGTCTCTGTTTTTTCTCTGTTAAACTCCGTCAACTGAATTCTGTTTCTCCATTTGCTTCTGGCTGTCCCTCTTTTTCTTGCCACTCTCAATGCCACATAAAAGACCTAAAAAAAAAGGAATTTCTGACAGCCTGGACTCCCTTGGGAGAAAACAGAAAAGGCACCACAGACTCCTTTTTGGGAGGAGCCTCTGTTTTTCTTAATGGAACCCCAAGAGTTGCATAGCAGACAGATTCTTTTCAGGTCTAAAACTCTTCTCTCTTTTGTATTGTGTAATCTGATTTCTTTGGCTTTCGAGAGGATGTGAGTGTTCTGCCTTCCAATAAATATTAGGCCCTAAAAAACTGCATACTTTTTTAGCCCTTTTCCTTAAAGGGCTCCACTCTAAAGTCAGTAATTGAATTAAGAAACAAACTGGCCAGGTGCAGTGGCTCACGCCTGTAATCCCAGCAATTTGGGAGGCCAAGGCAGGAAGACTGCTAGAAGTCAAGAATTCAAGACCACCCTGAGGAACAAAATGAGACCACATCTCTACACAAAATTTAAAAATTAGCTGGGCTCAGTGGTGTGTGCCTGTAGTCCCAGCTATTCAGGAGGCTGGGGTGGGAGCATCACTTACCTAAGGAGTTCAAGGCTACAGTGAGCTATGATCACACCACTGCACTCCAGCCTGGGTGACAGAGCAAGACCTTATCTTAGGAAACAAAACAAAACACAAAAAGAAAAAAGAAACTAAATTGAAAATAAGATGTGTCATATGCATGTGATATTTCACTGCCAAAATATATGAAAGAACTCAGAAAAAATAGAAATGCCTTTTAGTTGCTGTGACTTTAGTAATCTTTGGTAAACGAAACTAGTTTCCAAATGTTTTTCAGTAAGTTAAAATCTTAAAGTCATATTATATTAAATAGTCCTAGGTTATTCACTGGAAATTGGGGTTACTAAGAGTTAAAATAGTAGTTAATATGTGTAATTAAAACTACTAGATATAATTCTATATACAGAATGTATAAAGAAAGATGTGCTTTGGTAAAGAAGGTTATAAAGGAACACAGATGTATGGTTTTGGCTTAACGGAAAAATAATTTTGCCTAGTTTAGAGGTTATTTAAAGGTTGTTTCAAAATGAAGGAAAAATGATATGATGTAGAGAATGAGGAGCTTTTGATTCCTAGCTGGCCACATGGTCACTCCAGTATGGAGCAGCAGCTGTGCGGCATTCAGTTACTAAAGGTAAAAGTTAGCAGAGGAATTCAGGGATGGATCAAACCCTGGGAAGTTGGTTCTCTTACTGCATTAGGAAAGGCACACAAAGAAGCAGAAAGTGAAATATTTAATTCCTCTCTTATTGTTATCCCTAATGGCTGAAATGAAATTAAAAGAGAGCACTGGGTTGGGTCTTGAGGCTAAACCAAGCTCAGATGTGAGTCTGTCTGAGCTCTGGCCCCTAGCCTCAAAACTACCCATGAAGGGGAAAATTATGGCAGGGACAAAAGAAAGTACCTCTGAGACCTATGGTTACCATGAAAGTACTCAGGACTTCAAGCTACAGTGAGCTATGATTACACCACTGCACTGTAGCCTGGGTGACAGAGCGAGACCCCATCTCTGGAAAAAAAAAAAAAGAAAGAAGAAAAAAAAAAGCTCAGCTGAAAACAACATGTGTCATGTGTATAATGTGTATATAATGTGTATGTATGTGAGTATCTGATATTTCATGTGAGGGAAGGGCAAAACCAAGTAACGACTGAAACTAGAAGGTATAATGTGAAAGAACTGGTCTATTTTGAAGATCGGTATTATCCACTTCCTAAGGAACCTTTACTGAAATGGATTGTGAGAGTAATAATTTAGGGGCAGTATCTTTGGTTTTAAATGCTGCAGAGTAGAAGAGCCTGTTTGGGTCGATGCAGGACCCACAGCACAGGTGGCTATATATAATCCAGACACAGGAGGCTACTCCAGAGGCAATAGCTGGCCTGATGGACCGGATAAAAGACATTTGTAAGGTCTGCGTATCCTGAGAAGGGGGATTTCCCAACTTTCCCTATAAATGCCCAATTGAGCACCCTAGATGAAGCAACTGCTATGCTTTGTATGCAAGCCAGGTGGAACTGGCTTTATGATGACAGGGATATTCACCTGCTGAATATGCCCTTTACCCAGGTCATGTGAAGTACTGCAGTTAAGGGGTCCCCTCCTGCACGGGCACACCATTGCTGCTGCAAACTGAAAGACAGTTAAGGAAGCTGTATCAAATGTGCTGGTTTAACTTCCCCTCATCTGTTTTACAGACGCTAATAAAAACATTAGGATAATTAACAAGAGCATGGGGAAAAGCAAAATATATATATATATAGAATCCAAGGACTCATCCTAGGAAGGTGAAAAATTTTAACTGCTTATTGAAAATGTTTATTTTAAAAAAAAAAAAGTTGATAGGGGTGAAACTAAGAGAAAAAAGAAGGGAAGGGTCAACTAAACCTTTTATGAAAACAGATGCTGTACCTAAACAGGGAACGCTTCCCCTATATAGTACTGTAAACAAAGAAGGCATGTAAATCTTCCCTTTGAGCAATATTAATTGGACATGCTAAATGGGAATTAAGACTGCCTGAGCCCACAGAGTGTAGAGTGGAAGCTGGAGTGTTGGTCAAAATGAATTCTCCACTGAATAGCTGTTTGTGGAGCATTTACTGGGGCTATGGCAGAAGCTTGTGAGCACCTCCCAACAATGACTACTGGCACTTTGGACTAGAGAATTTCCAATTGGGGGGCATTTACTGTCTTGCTATGGGACATTAAATGAAGCTACTCCTGTGCTAATGGGGATAGCAATGGCCAAAAGAGTTCCATGAGAAAACGCAACTGGTTTATAAGATCTTGCTACCTGGGAAGTGCAAGGAAGTGACAGTCATAAGCAGAAAGCCTTTTTCCACAGGACTAACTCTGGAACTGTGTGAGGAGCCACTGGATTCCACAGTACCTTATAAACAGGTCTCACTTGACTGACAAAGAGCTGCTTGATTTGTGGATGGCAGTTCCCAGGTGAATGGGCAACATTCTGTTGGAAGGCTGCTACTCCAAATGAAGAAGAATCAAGGAAATCCTTCTTTCTTTTGAGCTATTTATAGCTTAGAGAATGTTGAAGCAAAGTAGATATGGCCTGAGAAGGACTCCATACTTCTGTATTTGAGTCCTTATGGATGAACTGCAACCTAGCTTAATAGGTAGACAAGATTGAAAATCTAACTTAGGAGTATGCACCTGTAACAGTCGCTGAGTCTTGACCAATCCCAGCAGCCGTAATTCAACCACTCACACACTGCTGAGTGTTCCAACTGTGTTCAAATAAGGCAACTGCAGAGCCGTAACCAATCCAATTGTTTCGGTACCTCACTTCTGATTTCTGTACGTCACTTCCCTTTTTTTTGTCTATAAATTTGTTCTGACCATGAGGTATCCCTGGAGTCTCTCTGAAGCTGCTGTGATTCTGGGGGCTGCCTGATTTGCAAATCTTTCATTGTTCAATTAAACACTAATTTAATTCAGCTGAAGTTTTTCTTTTACCAAGAAGTTGAGTATTTTTTCAAATACTCAAAAAGAGCAAAATTTATCTTTTTCTCTACCTGAGCTCTCCAAAATTTGGAAACTATTCAGGAGTATTCTTATTTTGTGGCAATCTAGTTATTTGCATAAATTCAGTAAGAATGTGTTTTCTTTTATAATGGAACACAATTGGAGACACTGGTTATTTTTCCAAGGCTTTGACTGGATTAGCATATTTTCAGATATGATCAGATTGCTTTTAGGAATTGAAGTCAACTTTATAGAGCCAATAAAAAGCCCCTTGAAAAGACTAGCCTGGTATCTTGTTTAAATTGTTCCATTACAAGGTTCCTGATCTGTGGTAAGTAAAGAATGTCACTTTCTGGCTGGGCACGGTGGCTCACGCCTGTAATCCCAACATTTTGGGAGGCCAAGACAGGCAGATCATTTGAGGTCAGGAGTTCAAGACCAGCCTGGCCAACATGGTGAAACCCCATCTCTACTAAAAATACAAAAATTAGCCAGGTGTGGGGGCAGGTGCCTGTAATCCCAGCTACTCAGGAGGCTGAGGCAGGAGAGTTGCTTGAACCAGGGAGGCAGAGGGTGCAGTGAACCAAGATCACACCACTACACTCCAACCTGGGGGACAGAGCAAGACTCTATCTCAAAAAAAAAAAAAAAAAAAAAAGAATATCACTTTCTAACAGGCTCAGGAACCTCAAGATATTTTGGGACCTTGAGAAGAGAGGCATTACAAGCACAGTTTTATGGTAAATCCTTGGCTTGGCTTCTTGCCTTGAGGCTTTTAAAAAGTCGGAAATTTCTTATAAAAGTTCCAGCAAAGCCAACTTAAAAAGAGCCTATGTGGCCCATCAGTATTCTCGCTACACTTTATACAAATAATCACGCCAAGTATAATAAAACTAAAATTTATTTTGAAAATAAATTTGTCCTAGTATGGTTTATCCTTGGCAGAAATGGGGAAACTATAGAGAGAAAAACTTAGATGCTAGCCCTAATCTTTGTTTTGGAGTTATTAGTTGCCTAAAATTTGAGCTAATCCTGAATTATTTTTTGACTGCAACAAATCTCTAAAGAACTGGATTTTAATTTTCTTCATGATGCCTTTAGTTAGCTCCTTAATGGAATAGGTTCTTTTGTGTTTTTGTTTTTCTGGCATTCTAATTCTTTTTTTTTTTTTTTTTTAAAGACAGAGTCTCACTCTGTCACCCAGACTGGAATGCAGTGGCATAATCTCATCACTGCAACCTCTGCCTCCTGGGTTAAAGAGATTCTCATGCCTCAGCCTACCAAGGAGCTGGGATTACACGTTTGCACCACCATGCCTGGCTAATTTTTGGCGTTTTTATTAGAGATGGGGTCTTGCCATGTTGGCCAGGCTGGTCTCAAACTCCTGGCCTTAAGTGATCCACCCACCTCAGCCTCCCAAAGTGCTGGAATTACAGACATGAGCCACCCCACCTGGCCTCAAATTCTCTTTTGATTTTAATCCTGGTATGCATTATAATTCTACTACTCAAATTATTAGTATCTCTTTCATTGTTTTACTTCTTCTGAGAAAACTGAAGTCACAGTATTTCAAAAACTAGAGATGATTCAACAAAGCCTGGGAATCTCCCTCATTTGGAATCTCAGTAGGCCTGTTCTGTTTTCCATTGCCAACATACTACTGCTAAACCTATACCATATCAAGCATCTTCCCTAAAGGCTCAGGGACCATCACAGAAGAGGAAGGCAGATGAAACTGTTAAGAGCTGAATTAAGGGGATGGAGTGTGGAGGCCAAAGCCACTCCATCTTGGATGCTAAGCTACCATATTGACTTCTGATTAACCCCAGTTCCAGGAAGGCCTCTAAAATTTCTAGTTTATCTCTTGTTCCTTGTGTAAAAGCAGGCACTTACCATAAATCCTGCCCTTGGGTGAAACAACCTTGATGTTCTTGTACCTCAACTGTCCTACACATCCCTTCTGAATCACTATTTCCCTAGGTTATATAAGCCCTGGGTCTGGGGGGTTACAGTGAGGAGATCCATGGTTTTGTCTCACAGCTGCCTGGCACACAGACATGTCTTCTGTTCATAAGTCCTTATTACATCGTTCCAAGAAAAAAGAAAAAAAAACATTTACAATCCTTAAAGTCACCCTCAAAGGAGGAAAATATGAAGAAGAGGGAATTTGCCATATATCCACATTAAAAGCCATAAAATATGTTGAGTTTATCTGTATATATAATTTATGTTGTATCAGCTTCCACGGCAGCTAGTTCTTTAAAATATTCCACTCTTTTAGCACTTAAGTGTGTTCATTTGGTCACCCTACTTTCAGGCATGGATATTTCCATCACTTGTTCATTTTAAATAACAGTCTTTGAAAATAGAAAAAAGCACCACCACCACCCCCCACCCCCACTGCCACTGTCCATTTCTTTTTTCCTGGGTTGCAATAACCAAGAGGGAGTTATGTCTACTTTAATAGTATATATAGAGGTAGATACAGATTTTGTGGAGCCTGAGGCTTATACAATTTTGGGCTTCTCTTTTTCAAAAAAAGAATAAATATTATGAATAACATAATGGTAAGGACTCTCTCTGGGCCTTGGGTAAGTGAGGGGCCCCAGAGGCTAAGTGTCATTAGCATCACCCCATGAGAATACATTCACGAGGAGAACAAACCTGGTTAACTTTTTAAGGTTGGGATTAGGGGTTAATCTTGGCCATGTTGCTTTAATTTGAAAATAAGTCTGACCTTTAGAAAAAGTACCTGGCTTTTCTAACTGACTTTTCTTTTAAAATCATTTATTCAACATTAACTTGAGAGACACTATGGTTTGAATATATGTGTTCCACTAAAATTTATTAGAAGCTCAGTGAGCAAAATTCTTTCTCCTTCAAACACTCTAGAAGCTACAGAAAAGAACAGCTAAGTCTTACATTGATAAGGAATACAGTTTTCTACCTAATGCAGAAACCTCCTCTACATAATCTTGGAAAGTGATCATCTATCCCTTTATTCATAATATTCAAAATTCCATTTCCTTAATTCATAAAATTCAAAAAACATTTGAAGATCTATCACACATGAAGCAGTCTTCTGTGTGTCAATGTACAGTGGTGAACGTGAAGTACACAATTTCCTTCTCATAAGGATTTCATTCTAGCGAGGGGAAGAAAAAGGAAAAAGAGGAAAAGTCAAAGAAAGTAATTTCGGATCATGATAAATGCTCTGAACGAGGGCTGGGAGATGCCCTTAGAGGAAGTGGTATGTAGACTGAAAAACGAGAATATGAAATATCATGGGAAGAAGATTCAAAGCCAGTGTGATAGCCCTGAGACAGGAACGAGCTTCACATATTAAAGTGAAGGGATGCCAGGGAGCCACAGATCAAGTCTCCCCTGGAGCATTAGAAGTGTGTGGGGGCACGTGATAGCAAGGGGGTGTTGCTGGTATTTTGTGAACAGGGGCCAGGGATGCTAAATATCTAGCAGTATTTGAAAAAACTCCAGAAGGAATTTTCCCAACCAAAATACCAGCACCTCCGTCAAGCAGCCCTGACAGAGAATAGTGAGTATAGAGAAATTGATAGACAGGAGATCAGAGAGCTAGACAGGAGACACATTAGATAGGGCTTCAGGGCCACAGTAAAAGTTTAGATTGTTATCAGAAGTGTGACAGAAATCATTAAATGCCTAATAAGCACGGAAATGTTTTTGTAAGTTCTGGGGATAGAAACATAATGCCTTCATACAGCATTCTATTCCACCTTGGAGTCCCGATTTTTTGTTTGTTTATTTTTATTTTTTATAGAGACAGGGTCTTGCTATGTTGCTCAGGCTGGTCTTAAACTTGGAGTCCGGATTCTTAGAGGATTCCTTTTATAATTAGCTTAAGTCAGACTCTTTGTAATTTCCACTTAAATCTCTAGTACCACAAAAGAAAACCCCAGAAAATGTCTTTTCCATCTTTGTTTTCATCTCCACCTTCACACTCCACTACATCCTAGTCTCTAGGACCAGATCTATGCTTAGTAGAGGGAATTCCACAATTCACTCCATTCATAGTGTTACTGAAACACCAGGGGTTCCATCTAGGTCTTGTTGCTCACCACACAGACAGTCAATCACTGAGACAAAATGAGTATTGCCAAGGAAGAAGACGTTATTTGGATGCTGCAGCCAAGGAGATGGGAGACCAGTCTCAAATCCATTTCTTCAACCAACTAGAATTAGGGGTTTATATAGCAGGGAAGAATGGTAATCACATGCAGGTTAACAGAAATTAGGGTGGGGTAAGGATATCATGAGGGATAAAGGGTCTGGTTTCTCATTATCTGGATATGGTGGTCCGGTGAGTTTCAGTTCCTTGATACCATCTGGGAGGCCTGGGGGCTGGTTTCCTCAAGAAGGAACTCAGATAAGACAAATATAATTGTATCAAGTTTTAAGACTGGGAAAGTCCATTTCTATGTTTATTCAAAAAAAAAAAACCCATAAACATCAGTTCTATGGGGCAACTGGGCAGGTTTCAGCAGGTCCATGTCTCAAGTGAAAATGGGATGTTTTTCCTACTTCCTTGTTTCCTTCTTTTCCTCCATTGCTGTGCCTAGTTCTTAGTCACTGCCTGCTAGAACTCAGTCCCCACATTGTATTCCAGATGACTACTTCTACCTGAATTGAGGGTCCACAATTGACAACTGTCAGGAACCCTAATTCTCCTAAGAGTAGACCCTACTTAGTTTTGGTTTTACTTTCAGCATTCAAGTCCTGCCCCTGAACCCTAGGCCCACAGCAGATGTTCTGTTACTTCCAGGCAGACTTTCCTAATACCCACCATATGACTACCTGGCTGCAAATCCACATATCACCTTGTTGCCAGACATGTCTGTATTCATGCTGTGCCCATCTGCTGAGACACCCAGAAGGGAAGCAGGCTGTTGTAACAAGAGCAGTGATTTAGGTGTTAATTCTAATACAACAGTTTACTAACTGGAAATCTTCTAAAATCTCTTAGAGCTTTGGTTTTCTAAAGCGGTGATGATGGTGATGATAATAATTCCTCCCTCAAAGCTCTGTAATAAATAAATGAACATGACATAGGCGTTCCAATATAACTACTGTTATCATCTTTATTTATCATTGCTGGACCTCCCTAATCAAAGCCAAAAGCTGCCACTTATCATGAGGTGCATTGGATTCTGTGACCTCATTGTCCTTTTTCTTCCTAAACCTCTGCTGCATGCTATTGAGTGTGCCCATTTATGGTTCTGGTCCCCTGTCTTTGAAGATGTGAGCTTTAGGCCAGGACTCAATAGCCTCGCTACTGAGTTAACCAAGAAACAAGACTATTGAGCAGGAAAGGGTGGGTGTACACAGAAAGGGTAGATGCTTAGAGGTATTCTTGGAATGCTAAAAAGGTAGAGTAATCGCTGAGGGTAAAGCTAAATGGGGGGTTGAGAAGGAGAAAATAGCAGGGAGTGGGAAGGCAGAACAAAGCAACTCTTATCCTCAATTATCCCGGCAGTTCTGGGCTTGGCTACATGAGCAAGATTCTTGTTTAGATCCTCATTTTGCTTTGGCTGTAGAGGCCTCTTCTGGTGGGATTTCAGGGAATTTTATAACCCATCGTCCCACCCCTCTCTCCTGTGGTTTTAACTGATGTGGAGGAAGGGAACTATTTAGTGAAATTAGGTCCTTTCAATATAACACAGCTGCTTTTCTTCATAGAGATTTACTTTTGACAAGTAATTTATATTGCTTTCAATTACTATGGCATACTACTGGGGGCTAGGGGAGGAAGGAATTGGAGACAAGATTGCTTGGGAGTGTTTTAATGTAGTTTGTTGTAACAGGTGGCCTGAAGAACTGCTGATTTGAAGCTATGCCACAGCTGTGCTTAGCTGGCTTGACTGATGCAGAAACCTAACTGAGCCTGGACCCGGGTTAACCCAGGTGCACAGAGTGAACAGCTGTCTCTTTTTTTAGTTAGGGGAAGGAAGTGAGCACAGATTTGAAAAATAATATTATAAGAACCAGAGTGCAAAGGGATGATTTACTTCCACTTCATTTTATTATTTGTTATAAATGGTTTATAAAAACACACTGAGTGAATTTAATAATGCCTCTTTGCAGGGTTTTCTCCAGTGTCGCTGACTAGTGCTTCTCATACTTTAATGTGCATACAAGTCACCTGGGGATCTTGTTAAAATGCAGCTTCTGATTCAGTAGGTTTGGAGTGAGCCAAAGATTCTGCATTTCTAACAGGCTCCAGGTAACACCAGGTCTGCTGTTTCGGGAGGACACACTGAGTAGAAGACTGTCAACTACACAGCACTTCAGAATACTAAATTTGTAAGAAAAAAAAAACACAGTTACACTGTCAAATGTTAGAAATGGCCTCTTAGTAGGGGATGAAAGTAAATTACATACTGATGAGGTCTTAAAGGAAATTGAATGACTAAAAAAGTCATTAATATTAATTATTTTAAATTGCTCATTTGACCTGTTAGATTCTGATCTTACACCACAGGCTTAAAAGTACTCCTTACAATTATATCAGAAATATTTCAATGTATGAATATTTCAATTTCTGAGAAATTTAACTATAACTTCTTTTTCTTATTACTGTTACCACACAATGAAGCAACCAAGAGATTCCTTAAATTATTGAGTTCAGCAATTCATCTATTTGCAAAGTTTTAGAAAGGCTTTTTCCTCCAGTTTGGCAAGTATTTAATTCAGAGGCATCATAAGTCAGGGGAAATTCAGGCAAATAGTACATTTTTTGCATTGCACTGCAAAAACAGGATGCTGAGAAAGGGTGCAAAGAAAGATGATTCATTATGTGTGCCATAGCTTATAGAAAAGGAATATTTGGGAATATTAAATTGATGTGTTTTCAGTCTTCTCCCTGCCCCCTAGTAGCAATTCCACCATCATTGATCTGGAAAAAGAAGAAAAGGGGAAAGGCCTATGAGGAAGTGGCAGGTTCCCATGAGATGGGAGGAGGAGCATGGGAGCTTGGCACTGCAGCAGTGGGAAGACAGCAGGAGGAAGAAAAAGACAAAACATCTCACTGTCCTCCCCTCGATTAATGCAGGCAACAAGGTAATGAGATTGGGAATCAAGCCAAAAGTTGGTGTCCTCTGACCCCATTTCTGTCTGAGATAGTGAGGTGATGATTTAGAAGCTGTCCTCACCTCAGCACAGGAGTGACCATTGCAGAATGAGAGAGGTGGTGCATCACTGTTGGTTAGAGATGGAAGGCCTGGGCCTTACTAGAGTCTTTCTGGAGGTGGCTTCAGCTCTTGAGAAGCATGGACAATAGTTTCATGTTTCCACATGAATTGTGGAGCAATGCAGAAGGTAGCTGATAGTGCTGGATGGCAAGGTAGGTATCTGCTATAAAAGTCAAATGGCACAGACACTGGAAGGTGCTGGAATGACCAGAGTTGGGAATCAGATCAGTTGCAAGCAGATTTCAGGGAGGTCCAGAAGCCCATCAAAGGTAAGCTGAGGCTGAGTCTTCAGGGAGGTCCCCTGGGATATAACTGAGGCATGAGCAAAAACTCCACTTGACCTGAGCAGACAAGTAGAATGAGGGAAACTGCTACCACAAGAAGAGGAGGCAGTGCCAGGACCTGCTCGTGGCTCCTGGAGCCCCCATCATTATTCCCCAACACTATCAGGCCAAATCACTTATACCTCCATACATCCCAACATCATATGGGAAGAAAATATGAGTGAGGAAGTAACAATCTGAAAGATTAGGATTTGATCTAAAAGAAACTGATTTACCTTAAGAGATCATATAAATTATTGAATTAGAATGACTAAATTTAGATATTTTATTCCCCTCTCACTAATTAGACAGAAAGAGGTTCTCAAAGGAGCTATTCTGTAGAAAATAGAGCTACAAGCCCTTTGCACAGCTCAATGTAGTATGAGTTTAATTGGCAACCCTGATTCTCCAATAACAAATCATTATATTTCAGTCAGCCAGCTACCTCATTCTGAGCTGGAAACACCAAGGTTTTGCCTCCACTGTCTGCCATCGCTCCTCCCCAGCTCTGCCCATCTGTGGGTTAAGCTCCCCTCGGGGCCTTGGCTCACTCATCATTAGGAACACATATCCTCAATCCCGGCACCCTGGGATGGTTTCCTGCAGCCTGTGCTCAGCCATTCTGAAGCTACTATTGGATTTGTCCTGGCTTTGAAAATTTGTGTGACTAAATTTCCAGAGTCTGTTCAGGGAACAGAGTCAAAAGAGCAGGAGCTTCAGAAAGAGACTTGGTGTTGGAGTCGCTGCAGGCATCTATCACATATCTGGCCATGAGCAAGCACTTTTCTATTTAAGCCTTCTTCTGTAAAGTGGAGTTAACAGTACTTACTTTTGAGGCTACTGTATGGGTTAGCAATACTATATATGAGCTGATGAACATATTGATGAAGTTCAATAAATCAAGGCCATGTTATATTATTCCAGTTCATTTTAACATGCCCAGTGCCCTGTAATTGCTCATTCACATGCAACCATGGACCTCTGCTAAGGACCTCTGATCCTCCCCTACAGAGAGAGCCTATTCTATGTATTCCCAGCTGCCCATAGACATTCCTACTTCCTGAACAGGTGTCATGGATGCTCTGCCTTGACACTCAGACCTCCCTTCAGAACAGAAGGATACATGTCTGGCTACTGGCAGACACTCTCAGCCCTCTCTGAGAATTTCCTCAGCCAAAGTCACAACCCCTTTCCCAAGGGACAGCCTGTATCCAAAAACTGATGGATACAGAAGAATACAAGCCAGTCGCATTGGCCCAAACCAGGGAAATGCTGAGAGGTCATCCCAATCTCAGAGCCCCCCACAGCCCTGGCTGAGGGAAGCTTTGGGGGAACAGCCCAGTCCTGCTTCCTTGCTTTTTCTTGTCGATGTTGTGATGGTTAATTTTATGTGTCAACTTGACTGGGCCAAGGGATGCCCAGATAACAGGTAAAACATTATTTCTATTTCTCTCAAAAACCCTGAGTAATATAGATTTTGATCCTAAGAGCTCACCCTCATAAATATCCTGCATGCCAATCTCTGGCTCAGAGTCAGCTTCCTGGGGAACCTATTTGGTGAAAATAGATCACCACATTACACACTCAAAACCACTTACTTAGCTATTATTGCTAATGCTGTGCAGATATCCACACAAAATTTGGTTAAATGAACATTCATAACCCTCTTAGTCACTGTTTTTGGACCATCACCGTGTGTCACAGACAGTGTACTCCTCTTCTTCCAGTCCTTACTTCCTAAGGGTCCTCCTCCACCTGCCTACCAGCCAAACACATCCCAGAGAGGCCACTACTTACTCAGTACCTTTAGTGCACTCATAACACTGTAGTGTTAGCTAACAGACATAGCCTTTACCCCTCCTTTGATCCAGAAGGAGAATCTGCAACTGCCACAAGGTTTTTACATCATTGTCTCCACTCTATGCGAATAAACAATATCCACAGGAAATTGTCGATTTCTTTGCACAGACTAAGCACCTGCTTGTATTATTACCCTGCTGTATACAAATGAGCCACTTTAGGAAATGAGTAGAACAAATATGCTCTAGAAACTGCAGTACAAGCAGTACCCAATTTGCAGACAGGTTGTGTTCCCTGAGTTGATTTCCAAATTAGCTATTTGGAAATCAGAATGCATTATCCCAAGAAGCAGTGTTATAAATGATGGCCAGCTTCACAAGTGTCATCCATAAAGCCCTGGTAAACTAGCAACATAATTAAAGTGACACTGTCTTTAATAATGGACTGTTCTTTATGGGGTAAATGCCCTTCACAGGGCATAAGAAGGAAATTATTTGGCCCCAGGAACATGTGTCTCTCTCGCTCTTAGTTGTCCTCTCCTCTACCAGACATTTGTTGTAATCACTCATTTTCAAGATGGAAGCAGAGTAAGACAACCTGGCCCTTCTCCCTACTGTCCTCCAGAACTTGGACATTAATCTAATGTAGGGTTGGTGACTTCTGGCTTCTAGTGGATAATAAGCAAAATAAAGAGGCTCCAAGACGCATGCTGCACAGGGAGTACCTTCTCTGCACAGCATTGTACATTTGGAGTTTAAGACTACCAGTAGAAATGCAAAAGAGTAAATCCCAAAGGAACATTTTTATTTCCTATGCATAAGCCTAACAAAGAATGGCTGAAGTCAGAAAACGTAACCTCTGGTTTTGTTATATCACCCAACAATTCTACCCTGTCACGCATATTCAAAAAATATCCTTCTAAAATGATACTTTCACAAGAACTCCTAAAGCCAAACAAGCATATCTGCAGCTCAATGCAGCATTTTCAAAATGTAATCCCTTGACCAGCACTATCAGCATCACATGCAAACTTGTTAGAAGTGCTAATTTTGGAAACCATCCCACACCTACTGAATAAAAACTCTGGGAGCTTGCACTGAGCTGAGATCACGCCACTACACTCCAGCCTGGGTGACAGCAAGACTCTGTCTCAAAAAAAAAAAAAAAAAAAAAACCTCTGGGATTGGAACCTAGAAATCTGTGTTTCAATAAGCTGTTTAGGTTATTCTCACTAAAGTTTGAGAACCACTTAACTAATTATTTTAATAATTTATTTTTTAAAAGAAATGACAAGAAACACTATCAATCTAATTGTTCCCTTCTATTTATAGCATAAAACATTACTTTTATGAGATACCCAGCAAGTCGACTCAAAAAAAGTGTATTCTATGTTTCTATGTGCAGGCTACTGTTTGTCTGCTAAAGAAGATTAAAAAGCGAATAGATTAAATAGTGAATAGAATGCAAATCAAAGATTTGCAACCTTATGGACTTAAAGGAAGGGAAGGCAACAAGGATATGCCTAATACCAGAGATTATTTGTAGTTTTATTAAAAATATATAAATAAAATGCTATGGGGAAAACAGAAATCAAAACACAATTTTAGAGAAAGGAGTCAGATAGAAGTTTTGAGGCAACATCAGGGTCAGGCCTTGAAAGATTGGTATACATTTTAACAATGAAAGCAATGCGGCAGGGGGAGCCCATGGAATTGGTGGAGGGCAGTATTTCCTAAAAAAGGAGACAACACAAATGAAAGCCAAATGGTGTGTAATCATGGTACAAAGCTGCCTCCAAGTTGTGTCTTAAATAGGTTATAGCTGTGATTACATAACTTCTCCTCAACTTTTGGGGCAGCCGGGTGAAGAATGAAGCAGCCAGAAACCCTATGTCTATTATTCCTGTCATAAGCAGTTGTGTGCAGTTACCCCAGTGTAACTTATTAATGTCATTCCTATACGTACTATGATACCACAGACCTCATTTCAGGTACCAAGACAAATGCACAGAATTTAGAGTAGACACTGAGTAGATAGGGCAAAGAGATGAGAGGATCTTGGATGTCATACTGAGGAGACCGATCCTATTTAGAAGGCAATATTGTGTTTGAGGCAGAAAAAAAGGCATGATTTGCCTTGGGTTATAAAATTATTATCATACAATATGTAGAATGAAAACAGATGAACTCAGCCAAATCGGTTAGGATGTTATCAAATTACGACAGACAGGAAATACTAAGAGCCCAAATGACTGAGGAGCAGAAAAGGAAAGGATAGAGTTGTAGGACAATCAGTTTCAATTCACTAATATCTGATTGCCTATGATATACAAGACACATGTTGTCACTTTGGAGAAAACAAAAATTGCAAAGGCTGCCCTTTATTTTAAATAAATTAAAATCTGTTATGCAGCAGTATAGGACCACTATAAAAATTTAGTAAGTGGTAAATTGTAATTAGGGAAGCATAAAGTGTTATAGCAGTGTAAATCAATAAAAATAACCAAGGTGAGTCTTAATCATTTTAGGTTTATTTGCCAAAGATAAATATGAATGTCCAGGAGGCAGGTCTACACCTTTCTCCAAAGATGATTTTGAGGATTTCAATACTGAAAGGGGGCAAGAGGGCAAGATGGCTGAATAAGAACAGCTCCAGTCTGCAGCTCCCAAAGAGGCCAACACAGAAGGCAACTGATTTTGGCATTTCCAACTGAGGTACCCAGTTCATCTCACTGGGACCAGCTGGGCAGTGGGAGCAGCCCACAGAGGGTGAGCAGAAGCAGGGTGAGGCATTGCCTCACCCAGGAAATGCAAGAAGCCAGGGTCCTCATTCCCCAAGCCAAGGGAAGCCATGAGAGACTGTGCTACAAAGCCCAGATACTATGCTTTTCCCATGATTTTTGCAATCGGCAGATCAGGAGATTCCCTTGTGTGCCTACATCACCAGTGCATTGGGTTTCAAGCACAAAACTGGGTGGCTGTTTTGACAGACACTGAGCTAGCTGCAGGAGTTTTTTCGTATCTCAATGGCGCCTGGAACCCCACTGAGACAGAACCGTTCTCTCCCCTGGAAAGGGGGCTGAAGTCAGGGAGCCAAGTGGTCTTGCTCAGCGGGTCCCATGCCCACAGAGCCCAGCAAGTTAAGAACCACTAGCTTGAAATTCTCACTGCCAGCCCAGCAATCTGAAGTCAACCTGGGATGATCAAGCTTGGTGGGGGGAGGGACATCCATCATTACTGAGGCTTTAATAGGTGGTTTTCCCCTGACAGTGCTAAAAAGGCTGGGAGGTTTGGGATGGGTGGAATTTACCACAGAGCGGCAAAGCAGCTGTGGCCAGACTGCTTCTCTAGATTCCTCCTCACTGGGCAGGGCATCTGTGAAAGAAAGGTAATAGGCCCAGTCATGGGCTTACAGATAAACTCCCATCGCCCTGGGACACAGCACTTGGGGAAAGGGGTGGCTGTGGGCACAGCTTCAGCCAACTTAAACTTTCCTGTCTGCTGGCTCTGACGAGAGCAGCTAATCTAGACAAGGAGGATTCTCCCAGCACAGCACTCGAGCTCTGCTAAGGGACAGACTACATCCTCAAGTGGGTACCTGACCCTCGTGCCTCCTGATTGGGAGAGACCTCCCAACAGGGGTTGACAGACACCTCATACAGGAGATATCTGGCTGGCATCAGGCCAGTGACCCTCTGGGATGAAGCTTCCAGAAAAAGGAGCAGGCAACAATCTTTGCTGTTCTGCAGCCTCCACTACTGATACTCAGGTGAACAAGGTCTGGAGTGGACCTGCAGAAGAGGGGCATGATTGTTAGAAAAAAAACTAACTGAAAGCAACAATATCAACATCAACAAAAAGGACCCCCACACAAAAACCCCATCCAAGGGTCACCAGCCTCAAAAATCAAAGGTAGATAAATCCATGAAGATGAGGAAAAGCCAGCACAAAAATGCTGAAAATTCCAAAAACCAGAATTCCTCTTCTCCTCCAAAGGATCACAACTCCTCTCCAGCAAAGGAACAAAACTGGATGGGGAATGAGTTTGATGAACTGACAGAAGTAGGCTTCAGAAGGTGGGTAATAACAAACTCCTCCGAGCTAAAGGAGCATGTTCTAACCCAATGCAAGGAAGCAAAGAACATTAATAAAAGGCTACATGAACTGCTAACTAGAATAAGCAGTTTAGAGAAGAACATAAATGACCTCATAGAGCTGAAAAACACAGCAGGAGAACTTCGTGAAGCATACACAGTATCAACAGCAGAATCGATCAATCAGAAGAAAGGATATCAGAGGATGAAGATCAACTTACTGAAATAAGGTGCAAAGGGAAGATTAGAGAAAAAGGAATGAAAAGTAATGAATAAAGCCTCCAAGAAATATGGGACTATGTGGAAACACCAAACCTATGATTGACTGGTGTACCTGAAAGTGACGGGGAGAATGGAACCAAGTTGGAAAACACACTTCAGGATATTATCTAGGAGAATGTCCACAACCTAGCAAGACAAGCCAACATTCAAATTCAGGATATACAGAGAACACCACTAAGATACTCCTCAAAAAGAGCACACATAATCATCAGATTCTCCAAGGTTGAAACAAAGAAAAAAATGTTAAGGGCAGCCAGAGAGAAAGGTCAAGTTATCTAGAAAAGGAAGCCCATTAGACTAACAGCAGATGTCTCTGCAGAAACCCTACAAGCCAGAAGAGAGTGAGGGCCAATGTTCAACATTCTTTTTTTTTTTTAGATGGAGTCTTGCTCTGTCACAAAGCTGGAGTACAGTGGTGCAATCTTGGCTCACTGCAACCTCGACCTCCCAGGTTAAAGTGATTCTCCTGCCTCAGCCTCCCAAGTAGCTAGGACTACAGGGGCATGCCACCACGCCTAGCTAATTTTTATATTTTTAGTAGAGATGGAGTTTCACCATGTTGGCCAAGATGGTCTCAATCTCTTGACCTTGTGATCCACCCACCTCGGCCTCCCAAAGTGCTGGGATTACAGGCATGAGCCACCACTCCTGAACTCAACATTCTTAAAGAAAAGAATTTTCAACCAAGAATTTCATATCCAGCCAAACTAAGCTTCATAAGTCAAGAAAAAATAAAATCCTTTACAGACAAGCAAATGCTGAGAGATTTTGTCACCACCAGGCCTGCCTTACAAGAGCTCCTGAAGGAAGCACTAAATATGGAAAGAAAAAACCAGTACCAGCCACTGCAGAAACACACCATAATATAAGATCAATGACACTATGAATAAACTGTATCAACTAATATGCAAAATAACCAGCTAGCATCATGACAACAGGATCAAATTCACACATAACAATATTAACCTTAAATGTAAATGGGCTAAATGCCCGAATTAAAAGACACAGACTGGCAAACTGGATAAAGAGTCATGACCCATCAGTGTGCTGTGTTCAGGAGCCCCATCTAATGTGCAAAGACACACATAGGCTCAAAATAAAGGGATGGAGGAATATTTACCAAAGAAATTGAAAGCAAAAGAAAGCAGAGGTTGCAATCCTGCTCTCTGATAAAACAGATTTTAAACCAACAAAGATTAAAAAAGACAAAGGGAATTACATAATGGTAAAGGATCAATGCAACAAGAAGAGCTAACTATCCTAAATATATCTGCACCCAATACAGGAGCACCCAGATTCATAAAACAAGTTCTTAGAGATCTACAGAGAGATTTAGACTCCCACATAATAATAGTGGGAGATTTTAATACCCCACTGTCTATATTAGACAGAGCAATGAGACAGAAAATTAACAAGAATATTCAGGAATTGAACTCAATTCTGTACCAAGTGGACCTAACATACATCTACAGAACTCTCCACCCCAAATCAACAGAATATACATTCTTCTCAGCACCACATCACACTTATTCTAAAATTGACCACATAACTGGAAGTAAAACACTCCTCAGCAAATGCAAAAGAATAGAAATAATAACAAACAGTCTCTCAGACCACAGTGCAATTGAATTAGAACTCAGGATTAAGAAACTCACTCAAAACCGCACAATTACATGGAAACTGAACAACCTGCTCCTGAATGACTACTGGGTAAATAATGAAATTAAGGCAGAAGAAGTTCTTTCAAACCAATGAGAACAGAGACAACATAGCAGAATATCTGGGATACAGCTAAAGCAGGTTTTAGAGGGAAATTTATAGCACTAAATGCCCACACCAGAAAGCTGGAAAAATCTGAAATTGACACCTGAACATCACAATTAAAAGAACTAAAGAAGTTAGAGCAAACAAATTCAAAAGCTAGCAGAAAACAAGAAATAACTAAGATCACAGCAGAACTGAAGAAGATAGAGACATGAAAAAACTCTCAAAAAAATCCAGGAGCTTTTTTTTTTTTTTTGAAAAGATTAACAAAATACACAGACTGTTAGCCAGGCTAATAAGAAAAGAGAAGAATCAAATAGACCCAATAAAAAATGATAAAGGGGATGTCACCACTGATCCCACAGAAATACAAACTACCATCAAAGAATACTATAACCTCTACACAACTAACTAGAAAATCTACAAGAATAGATAAATTCCTGGACACATAAACTCTCCCAAGACTAAACCAGGAAGAAGTCGAATACTTGAATAGACCAATACAAGTTCTAAAATTGAGGCAGTAATTAATAGCCTGTCTACCAAAAAAAAGCCCAGGACCAGACAGATTCACAGCCGAATTCTACCAGAGGTATAAAGACAAGCTGGTACCATTCCTTCTGAAATTATTCCAAACAATAGAAAAAGAGGGACTCCTCCCTAACTCATTTTATGAGGCCAGGATCATCCTGATACTAAAACCTGCCAGAGACATAATAAAAAAATAAAAATTTCAGGCCAATATCCCTGATGAACATTGATACAAAAATCCTCAATAAAATACTGGCAAAACAAATCCAGCAGCACATCAAAAAGCTTATCCACCATGATCAAGTCAGGTTCATCCCTGGGATGAAAGTCTGGTTCAACATATGCAAATCAATAAACGTAATCCATCACAGAAACAGAACCAATGACAAAAACCACAGTATTATCTCAATAGATGCAGAAAAGGCCTTCAATAAAATTCAACATTGTTTCATGCTAAAAACTCTCAATAAACTAGGTATTGATGGAACATATTTCAAAATAATAGGAGCTATTTATGACAAACCCATAGCCAATATCATACTGAATGGGCAAAAGCTGGAAGCATTCCCTTTGAAAACCAGCACAAGACAAGGATGCCCTCTCTCAACACTCCTATTTAACATAGTATTGGAAGTTCTGACCAGGGCAATCAGGCAAGGGAAAGAAATAAAGGGTATTCAAACAGGAAGAGAGGAAGTAAAATTGTCTCTGTTTGCAGATGACATAACTGTATATTTTGAAAGCCCCATCATCTCAGCCCAAAATCTCCTTAAGCTGATAAGCAACTTCAGCAAAGTCTCAGGATACAAAATCAATGAGCAAAAATCACAAGCATTCCTATACACTAATAGACAAGCAGAAAGCCAAATCATGGGTGAACTCCCATTCACAATTGCTATACAGAGAATAAAATACTTAGGAATACAACTTACAATGGACATGAAGGACCTCTTCAAGGAGAACTACAAACCACTGCTCAAGGAAATAAGAGAGGACACAAACAAATGGAAAAACATTCCATGCTCATGGATAGGAAGAATCAGTATTGTGAAAATGGCCATACTGCCCAAAGTAATTTATAGATTCAATGCTATTTCCATCAAACTACCATTGACATTCTTTGCAGAATTATAAAAAACTACTTTAAATTTAATATAGATCCAAAAAAATCCTCTATAGCTAAGACACTCCTAAGCCAAAAGAACAAAGCTGGAAGCAACACACTACCTGACTTTAAACTATATTACAAGGCTACAGTAACCAAAATGGTATGGTACTGCTACCAAAACAGATATATAGACCAATGGAACAGAACAGAGCCTCAGAAATAACATCACACATATACAACCATCTGATATTTGACAAACCTGACAAAAACAAGCAATGGGGAAAGTATTCCCTATTTAACAAATGCTGCTGAAAAAGCTGGCTGGCCATATGCAGAAAACAGAAACTGGACCCCTTTCTTACACCTTATATAAAAATTAACTCAAGATGGATTAAAGACTTAAATGTAAAACCTAGACCCATAAAAACCTTAGAAGAAAACCTAGGCAATACCATTCAGTACATAGGCATGGGCAAGACTTCATGACTAGACACCAAAAGCAATTGCAACAAAAGCCAAATATCACACATGGGATCTAATTAAACTAAAAAGCTTCTGCATGGCAAAAGAAACTATCATTATAGTGAAGAAGCAAACTCACAGAAAGGGAGAAAATTTTTGCAATCTATCCATCTGACGAAGATTTAATATCCAGAATCTACAAGGAACTTAAACAAATTTACAAGAAAAAAACAAACAACCCCATAAAAACTAGGCAAAGAATATGAACAGATACTTCTCAAAAGAAGATATTTACGTGGCCAACAAACATATGAAAAAAAGCTCATCATCACTGGTCATTAGAGAAATGCACATCAAAACCACAATGAGATACCATCTCATACTAGTTAGAATGGCGATCATTAAAAAGTCAGGTAACAACAGATGCTGGTGAGGATGTGGAGAAATAGGAATACTTTTACATTGCTGGTTGGAGTGTAAATTACTTCGACCATTGTGGGAGACAGTGTGGTTATTTCTCAAGGATTTAGAACCAGAAATAGCATCTGACCCAGCAATCCCATTGCTGGGTGTACACCCGAAGGATTATAAATCATTCTACTAAAAAGACACATGCATACGTATGTTTATTACAGTACTATTTACAATAGCAAAGACTTAGGACCAATCCAAATGCCTATCAATGATAGACTGGATAAAGAAAATGTGACACATATACACCATGGAATACTATGCAGCCATAAAAAAGAATGAGTTCATTTCCTTTTTGGGGACATGGATGAAGCTAGAAACCATCATTGTCAGCAAATTAACACAGGAACAGAAAACCAAACACCACATGTTCTCACTCATAAGTCAAACAATGAGAACAAATGGACACAGGGGATGTCAGGGGGTGGGGAGCAAGGGGAGGGAGAGCATTAGGAGAAATACATAATGCATGTGGGGCTTAAAACCTAGATGATGGGTTGATAGGTGCAGCAAACCACCATGGCACATGTATACCTATGTAACAAACCTGCACATTCTGCACATGTATCCCAGAACTTAAAGTAAAATTAGAGAAAAAAAAAAAAATACTGGCCAGGGGCAGTGGCTCATGCCTGTAATTCCAGCACTTTGGGAGGCCAATTCAGGTGGTTCACAAGGTCAGGAGTTCCAGACCAGCCTGGCCAACATAGTGAAACCCCATCTTTACTAAAAATACAAAAAATTAGCCAGGCGTGCTGGTGGTCACCTGTAATCCCAGCTACTCACGAGGCTGAGGCAGGAGAATCACTTGAACCTGGGAGGCAAAGGTTACAGTGAGCCGAGATCGCACCATTGCACTCCAGCCCGGGTGACAGTGCAAGAGTCCATCTTATAAAAAAAGAAAGAAAGAAAGAAAGAAAGAAAGAAAGAAAGAAAGAAAGAAAGAAAGAAAGAAAGAAAGAAAGAAAGAAAGAAAGAAAGAAAGAAAGAAAGAAGAAAAAAATACTGATTGGGGAAACGGCAGACATTGGGAGAAGAAAAAATATTTTTTAAAATGTATTGGTAGATAAGAGACAAATGGTTGAATCCTTTTGAGTCTTTGATCAACCTTTCCCTGAATACACAATTTTCATGTGAGAAAGGTGGTCACAGAAATAGTCACACAGAAATGTCCCCTTGACATTTCCCTTTATGCCTTCATCTGGCTCAGTGAATCTGCATTTTTACATAAGATAACGTAAACAATAGGGCAGATGAAGCAATCAGATATGCATTTGTCTCAGGTGAGCAGGATGACTTTGAGTTCTGTCCTTTGTCCCGCACCTGTGAGGACAAGCTCTCAATTTATATTGCCAAGGTGAAATTCATCAGAACTATTTTAGCATAAAGATCATGAGACCTATAAGAAATTTCTTTGTGGGAAAATTGTGAAGAAAGGTATATAGCTTTTTATCTTTTAGCTCTCTTATTTAGAAATCAAATGGGAGGTAGGTTTGTGCGACCCAGTTCCCAGCTTGATTTTTCCCTTTGGCATAGTGAGTTTGGGGTCCTGAGATTTATTTTCTTTTCATAGAAATTTAAATGATTTTAAGATTACTTTTATATGAAAGAATTAGAAATTATTTCATAGATAAAGTATGTCATGAGGCTTCAAGAATGAAAAGTATTGCCAAAAGAGGTATAGGTAAGGATATTCCAACAATAGGGAATTAAATAGGCTAAAAAAAAAAAAGACAAAGGTAGATGAGCTTGAATTGAGTGTTACAAGTGCAATGTAGTTGAAAAGATGGGAAATGAGCTTGAAGATATAGGTTATGGGTATATTGCTAAAGGCTTAAATGTCAGGAGACAAAGAGTTGGTACTTAAGAAAGTACATTAGTACATTCACAAGTTAAATCTGAACATGAAAAGAGTAAACTAGGAAAATCAAAGGAGTTTGGGCTTGCCAGATATGCAAAAAAAAGCTGATCTGCATAGTTCTAAAACATTAATATTCCCAGTTTCACACATTCTTTTGGTGGGACAAGACACTATACAAACTCTCCAGGAAGAAATACAAATTTAAGGAACTGCAGGTGGATCACTTGAGCCCAGGAGTTTGAGACCAGCCTGGACGACATGCAAAACCCCATTTTTACCAAAAATGCAAGAAAATTAGTCAGGCATGGTGGCATGCACCAGTAATCCCAGCTACTCAGGTGGCTGAGGTGGAAGGATCTCTTGAGCCCAGGAGGTTGAGGCCACAGTGAGCCATGACTGCACCACTACACTCCAGCCTGGGAAACAACAGCAAGACCCTGTCTCAAATAAAAAAATTTAAAATTTAAAATAGAGCCCAAGCCAATCAGGGCAGAAGTGATACCCCAGCACACCATAGCTGCTCTATGAAAGTGTGGCCAGACTGCTTCAAGTGAATCCCCAATACCATTCCTCCTCACTGGGTACAACCTCTGAACTGGGGCCTCAAGCCACCCCTGCTGGTGTTCTTTAGTCAAAAGAAATTTGAATTCTCCTTGAGATGAAGTACTCAGGGGAGGGGTGGGCCACCATCTTTGTAGTTTGGGGAACTCAGCCATTCCAGCCTATGGGCTTTGGAGAGTCCAAACCAACCAGGGGCAGAAACGATCCCCAAGTACAGCACAGCTGCTCTACCAAAACATGGCCAGACTGCTTCTTTAAGTGGGTCCCCGATCCTATTCCTCCTCACAGGGTGGGACCTCCCAACTGGGGCTTCCAGTCAACTCTTACAGATACATTCAGGCTGCAACAGGTCTGTACCTCTCTGGGATGGAGCTCCCAGAGGAGGGAGCAGGCTGCAATCATTGCTGTTTCACAGCCTTCACTGATGATACTTCTAAGAACTGGAAAATCTGAGGCAACTAGGGACTTGAGTGGACCCCAAGCAAACTGCAGCAGCCCTACAGAAGAGTGGCCAGACTGTTTAAAAAAAAATCCAAAAGTCAGCAACCTCAAAGATTAAAGGTAGATAAGCCCACAAAAATGAGAAAGAATCAGTGTAAGAACACTGAAAACTCAAAAAGCCACAGTGTATTCTTTCCTCCAAATGACCACACCACCTCTCTAGCAAGGGTTCAGAACTAGGCTGAGGCTGGGGTGGTTGAAATTACAGGAGTAGCATTCAAAACATGAATAAAAACTAACTTCACTGAGTGAAAGAAACATGTTGTAACCCAATGCAACAGAGTTAAAAATCATGACAAAACATTGCAGGAGCTGACAGACAAAATAGCCTGTATAGAGAAGAATATAATGAACCTAAGAGAGCTGAAAAACATACTATAAGAATTCATAATGCAATCACAAGTATTAGTAACAGAATAGACCAAATGGAGAAAAGAATCTCAGAGTTTGAAGACTGTCTTTCTGAAATAACACAGGCAGATGAGAATAGAGAATAAAGAATGAAAAGGAAATAATAAAATCTCCAAAAATATGGGATTATGTAAAGAGACCAAACCTATGACTGATTGGTGTACCTGAAAGAGATGAGAGAATGGAACCAATTTGGAAAACATATTTTAGGCTATCATCCATGAGAACTTCCCCAACCTAGCAAGACAGGCTAACATTCAAATTCAGGAAATGCAGAGAACCCCAGTATGACACTCCAAGAGAAGATCATCCCCAAGACACACAATCATCAGATTCTCCAAGGTCAAAATGAAAGAAAAAATTTTAAGGCCAGCTAGAAAGAAAGGCCAGATCACCTACAAATGGAAGCCCATAAGACTAACAGCAGAGCTCTCAGAAGAAACATTATAAGCCAGAAGAGATTGGGGGCCAGTATTCAACATTCTTAAAGAAAAGAAATTCCAACCCAGAATTTCATATCTGGCCTAACTAAGGTTCACAAACAAAGGAGAAATAAGTTCTTTTTCAGACAAGCAAATCCTGAGGGAATTCATTACCACCAGACCTGCCTTACAAGAGCTCCTGAAGGAAGCACTAAATATGAAAAGGAAAAACCATTACCAGCCACTACAAGAACACACTGAAGTACACAGACCAGTGACACTATAAAGCAACCACATAAACATGTCTGCAAAACAACCAGCTAACATCATGATGACAGGATCAAATCCACACACATAAATACTAACCTTAAATGTAAATTAAATGCCCCAATTAAAAGACACAGAGTGGTAAGCTGGATAAGGAGTCAAGACCCATCAGTATGCTATCTTCAAAAGACCCATCTCACATGCAATGACACACATAGGTTCAAAATAAAAGGAAGGAGGAAAATCTACCAAGCAAATGGAAAACAAAACAAAAGCAGGGGTGGCTGGGCACGGTGGCTCACCCTGTAATCCCACACTTTGGAAGGCTGAGATGAGCAGACAGCTTAAGGTCAGAAGTTCAAGGCCAACCTGGCCAACATGGTGAAACTGTGTCTCTTCAAAAAATACCAAAAATTAGCCAGGCACGGTGGCATGCATCTGTAATCTCAGCTACTCAGGAGGCTGAGGCATGAGAATTGCTTGAACCTGGGAGGCAGAGGTTGGAGTGAGCTCAGATTGTACCACTGCACTGCAGCATGGGTGACAAAATGAAATTCTGTCTCAAAAGAAAAAAAAAAAGAAAAAGCATAGATTGCAATCCTACTTTCTGACAAAACAGACTTTCAACCAACAAAGACCAAAAAAGACAAAGAAGGTAAAGTGTTCAATTCAACAAGAAGAGCTATCCTAAATATATATGAACCAAAGGCTGGTCGTGGTGGCTCACACCTATAATACCAGTACTTTGGGAGGCCAAGGAGGGCAGATTACCTGAGGTCAGGAGTTCAAGACCAGCCTGACCAACATGGAGAAACCCCGTCTCTACTAAAAATACAAAATTAGCCAGGCATGATGGTGCATGCTTATAATCCAAGCTACTCGGGAGGCTGAGGCAGGAGAATCACTTGAACCTGGGAGGTGGAAGTTGTGATGAGCCGAGATCATGACATTGCACTCCAGCCTGGGCAACAAGAGTGAAATTCTGTCTCAAAAAATTTAAAAAAAAAAACATTACGTATACATATATATATATATATATGAACCAAACACAGGAGCACCCAGATTCATAAAGCAAGTTCTTAGAGAATGTGAGAGACATTGATTCCTACACAATATAGTGGGAGACTTTAACACCACTGAGAGTATTAAACAGATTTTCAAGACAGAAAATTGACAGATATTCAGGACCTAAACTCAGCACTGGATCAAATGGACCTGATAGATATCTACAGAGGTCTTCACCCAAAAACAACAGAACATACATTCTTCTCATTGCCACATGGCATTTATTCCCAAAATTGATCACATAATCAGACATAAAACAATCTTCAGTAAATGCAGAAGAGCGGAAATAGTAACAGTTTTCAGACAACAGCATAATCAAATTAGAACTCAAAACTAAGAAATTCACTGAAAATCATACAATCACATGGAAATTGAATAACCTGCTCCTGAATTATTTGGGGTTAATAATGAAATTAAGGCAGAAATCAATAAGTTCTTTTAAACTAATGAGAAGAAACAATGTACCAGAATCTCTTGACATAGCTAAGACAGTGTTAAGAGGGAAATTAATAGCACTAAATGCCCACATCTAAAAGGTAGAAAGATCTCAAGTTAACAAACTAACATCACAACTAAAAGAACTAGAGAACCATATGCAAACAAATCCAAAAGGTATCAGAAGACAAGGAATAACCAAAATCAGAGCTGAGCTGATTTCATGTCTCAGATAGAGACATGAAAAATCATTCAAAAGATCAATGAATCCAGGAGGTGGTTTTTTGAAAAAATGTATAAAGAGACCACTAGCTAGATTAACAAAGAAGAAAAGAGAGAAGATTTAAATAAACACATTCAGAAACAATAAGCATGATAGTATCACTGACCCCACAGAAATACAACCATCAGAGAATTATAAACGCCTCAATTCACATAAACTAGAAAATCTAGAAGAAATGGATAAATTTCTGAACACATACACCCTCTCAAGACTGAACCAGGAAGAAATTGAGTCCCTGATCAAACCAATAATAAGTTCAGAAATTGAGGCAGTAATACATATTCTACCAACTACAAAAACCCCAAGACCAGACAGATTCACAGCTAAATTCTACCAGATGTACAAAGAGCTGGTACCATTCCTACTGAAACTATTCCAAAAAACTGAAAAAGAGGGACTCCTCCCTTAGTCATTCTATGAGGCCAGAATCATCGTGATACCAAAACCTGGCAGAGACACAACAAAAAAAGAAAACTTCAGGCTAATATCCTTGATGAATACTGATGCAAAAATCCTCAACAAAATATTGGCAAACCAAATCCAGCAGCACATCAAAAAGCTTATCCACCATGATCAAGTAGGCTTCATCTCTGGGAGGCAAGTCTGGTTCAACATACACAAATCAATAAATGTGATTCATCACATCAACAGAACCAAAGAAAAAAAATCACGTTTCTCTCAATAGATAATCACTTAAGTTTTTCACATGAAGGGATATTGAATTTAGTTCCTGTATAAAAAGCTTTTGATAAAATTCAATATCCCTTCTTTTTAATTATTTAGAATAGTCTCAGTAGGAACACTACCAGAACTACTTTGTACATCCCTTCATGTCAAAAACTTAACAAACTTCAATACCTAATAAAATAAGTATTGAAGGAACATACCTCAAAATGATAATAGCCATCTATGGCAACCTAATTCAGCCATCACACTGAATGGGCACAAGCTGGAAGCATAGCCCTTGAAAACCAGCACAAGACAAGGATGCCCTCTCTCACCACTCCTATTCAACATAGTATTGAACGTTCCAGCCAGGAAAATTAGGCAAAGAAAGAAAGAAAGCACAAACAGGAAGCCAAGACATCAAATGATATAATTTCACTTTGTGTCCCTGCCCAAATTTCATGTCACATTATAATCCCTAGTTTTGGAAAAGGGGCCTGGTGTGCAGTGATTGGATCATGGGGGCAGTTTCTAATGGTTTAACACCATCCCCCTTAGTGCCACTTGTTTAAAAGTTTATAGCACCTCTCCCCTCTCCTGCCCACCATGTGAAGATGTGCTTCCATCCCCTTCACCTTCTGCCATGATTGTAAGTTTTCTGAAGTCTCCCCAGAAGTAGAAGTCTGTACAGCCCACAGAATCATAAGCCGATTAAACCTCTTTTCTTCTTAAATTACCTAGTCTCAGGTAGTTCTTTATGGCAGTGTGAGAACAAGCTAGTACGTCAAATTATCCCTGTTTGCAGATGGCATTACCCTATATCTAGAAAACCCCATTGTCTCAGCCCCAAAGCTTCTTATGCTGATAAGCAACTTCAGCAAAGTCTCAGGATAGAAAATCAATGTGCAAAAATAGCTAGCATTCAGCCAAGTGCAGTGGCTCGTGCCTGTAATCCTAGCACTTTGGGAGGCCGAGGTGGGTGGATCATGAGGTCAGGAGTTCAAGATCATCCTGGCCAACATAGTGAAACCCTGTCTCTACTAAAAATATAAAAAATTAGCCAGGCATGGTGATGGGTGCCTGTAATCCCAGCTACTCGGGAGGCTGAGGCAGAAGAACTGCTTGAACCCAAGAGGTGGAGGTTGCAGTGAGCCAAGATAGCACCATTGCACTCCAGCCTGGGTGACAGTGCGAGACTCCATCTCAAAAAAAAAAAAAAATAGCTAGCATTCCTGTACACCAACAACAGTCAAGCTGAGAGCCAAATCACAAACTCCCATTGACAACTGCCACAAAAAGAATAAAATACCTAGGAATGCAGCTAACTAGGGAGGTGAAAGATATCTAAAGGAGAACTACAAACCACTGCTTAAAGAAATCAGCAATGACATAAACAAATGGAAAAACATTCCATGCTCATGGATAGAAAGAATCAATATCATTAAAATGGCCATACTACCCAAAGAAATTTACAGATTCAATGCTATTCCCATTAAACTACCATTGACATTCTTCACAGAACTAGAAAAACCTATTTTAATATTCATATGGAACCAAAAAGGAGCCCAAATAGCCAAGGCAATCCTAAGCAACAAGAACAAAGCTAGAGGCATCATGCTACTTGACTTTAAACTATACTGCAGAGCAACAGTAATGAAAACAGCATGTTACTGGTACAAGAACAGACACATAGACCAATGGAACAGAATACAGAGCCGAACCCAGAAATAAGACTACACACCTACAACTATCTGATCTTTGAAAACCTGAAAAAAAAACAAGCAATGGAGAAAGAATTCCATATTCAATAAATGGTGCTGTGATAAATGGCTAGCCATATACAGAAGACTGAAACTGAACCACCTACTTACATCTTTGGTAAGGTTTGGCTATGTCCCCACCCAAATCTCATCTCAAATTGTAATCTGAATTGTAATCCCTATGTGTCGAGGGAAGGGCCTGGTACAAGGTGATTGGATCCTGGAGACAGTTTCTTCCATGCTGTTCTCATAATAGTGAGGGAGCTCTCATGAGATCTGGTTGTTTGATAAGTTTCCCCTGTGTTCTCTCTCTCTCCTGCCACCTTGTGAAGAAAGTGCTTGCTTCCCCTTCACCTTCTGCCATGATTGTAAGCCTTCTGAGGCATCACCAGCCATGTGGAACTTTGAGTCAATTAAACCTCTTATGTTTATGAATTACCCAGTCTCAGGTAGTATCACAGCATTGTGAGTATGAACTAATACAGATAATTGGTACAAGCACAGTGGGGTACTGCTATAAAGATAACGTGAAAATGTGGAAGTGACTTTAGAATTGGGAAACAGGCAGAGGCTGGAACAGTTTAGATGGGTCAGAAAAAGAAAGATGTGGGAAAGTTTGGAACTTTCTAGAGACTTGTTGAATAGTTTTGACCAAAATGCTGATAGTGACATGGACAATGAAGACCAGGCAGAGGTGGTCTCAGATAGAGATGAGGAACTCATTGGGAACTGGAGAAAAGGTCACTCATCATATGCTTTAGCAGAGAGACTAGGAGCCTTTTGCCCCTGCCCTAGAGATCTGTAAAACTTAGAACTTGAAAGAGATGATTTAGAGTATCTGGCAGGAGAAATTTCTAAGCAGCAAAGCATTTAAGCTGTGACCTGGCTTATTCTGAAAGTGTTCAGCTATATGTGTTCACAAAGAGATGCTCTGAAATTGGAACTTATGTTTAAAAAAGAAGCAGAGCATAAAGGTTTGGAAAATTTGCAGCCTGACCATGTGGTAGAAAAGAAAAACCCATTTTCTGTGGACGAATTCAAGCTGGCTGCAGAATTTTGCATAAGTAATGAGGAACTGAATGTTAATAGCCAAGACCATGGGGAAAACATCACCAGGGCATATCAGAGACCTTCACAGCAACCCCTCCCATCACAGGCCCAAAGGCATAGGAGGGGAAAATGGTTTCACTGGCCAGGCCCAGGGCCCAGCTGCTCTGTGTAGCTTTGGGACTTGGTGCCCTGTATCCCAGCTGCTCCAGCTCTAACTAATGGCTAAAAGGGACCAAGGTACCACTCGAGCCATTTCTTCAGAGGGTGCAAGTCCCAAGCCCTGGCTTCTTCCACGTGGTGTTGGGCCTACAGGTATACAAAACACAAAAGTTGATCTTTGAAACCTCCACCTAGATTTCACTGGATGGATGGAAATACCTGGATTTCCAGGCAGAAGTCTGCTACAGGGGCAGAACCCTCATGGAGAACTTCTACTAGGGTAATGCAGAGGGTAAATGTGGGGTTGGAGCCCACACACAGAGTCCTCACTGTGGCACTGCCTAGTGGAGCTATAAGAAGAGGCCCACCACTCTCCAGACCCCAGAATGATAGATCGACCAACAGCTTGCACCATACACTTGGAAAAGCTGCAGGCACTCAATGGCAGGCTGTGAAAGCTGCCACAGGGCCTATACCCTGCAGAGCCACCGGGGTGGAGCTGCCCAAGGCTGTGGGAGCCCACCCCTTGCGTCAGCATGCCCTGGATGTGAGACATGGAGTCAAAGTAGATTATTTTGAAGCTTTAAGGTTTAATGACTGCCTGGCCAGGTTTTGGACTTGCATGGGGCATGCGGCTCTTTGTTTTGGCCAATTTCTCCCACTTGGAATGGGAACATTTATCCAATGTCTGCACTCCCATTGTATCTTGGTAGTAACTAACTTGTTTTTGATTTTACAGGCTCACAGGCAGAAGGGACTTGCCTTGTCTCAGATGAAACTTTGAACTTGGACTTTTGAGTTAATGCTGGAATGATTTAAGACTTTGAGAAAATGTTGGGAAGGCATATTTGGTTTTGAAATGTGAAAAGGACATGAGATTTGGGAGGAAGCATGGACAAAATCATATGGTTTGGCTGCATCTCTTCCCAAATCTCATCTCAAGTTGTAATCCAAATTGTAATCCCCATATGTTCAGTGAGGGACCTTGTAGAAGGTGACTGGATCATGGGGGCAGTTTCCTCCATGATGTTCTCATCATAGTGAGGGAGCTCTCATGAGATCTTGTTGTTTGATAAGTGACTGGCAGTTTCCCCTGTGTTCTCTCTCTCCTGCCACCTTGCAAAGAAGGCGCTTCTTTCCCCTTCACCTTCCACCATAATTGTAAGTTTCCTGAGGCCTCCCCAGCTGTGCAAAACTGTGAGTCAATTAAACCTCTTTTGTTTATAGATTACCCAGTCTTGGGTAGTATCCTTATAGCAGTGTGAGAATGGACTGATACAATAATATACAAAAATTAACTCAAGATGGGTTAAATATTAAAATGTAAAGCCCAAAACTATAAAAACCCTGGAAGGCAATGAAGGCAATAACTTCAGGACATAGGCACAGGCAATGATTTCATGACAGACACCAAAAACAATGGCAACATAAGCAAAAACTGACAAATGAGATCTAAACTAAAGAGCTTGTGCACAGCAAAATAAGCTATCAACAGAGTAAACAGACAACCTACAGAATGGGAGAATATTTTTGCAAATTATGCCTTAGACAAAGGTCTAATATCCAGCATCTATAAGGAACAAATTTACAAGATAAAAAACAGCCCCCATAAAAAAAGTGGGCAAAGAACATGAACAGACACTTCTGAAAAGAAGACATATATGTAGCCAGCAGCATATGAAAAAAAGCTCAACATCACTTCTCATTAGAGAAATGCAAATCAAAACCACAATGAGATAACATCTCTCATGAGTGAAAATGGTTACTATTAAGTCAAACAACAGCAGATGCTGGTAAGGTTGTGGGGGAAAATGAATGCTTATACACTGTTGGTAGGAGTGAAAATTAGTTCAGCAATTGTGGAAGACAGTGTGGCAATTCCTCAAAGACCTAAAGACAGAAATATCATTCAATTCAGCAATCCCATTACTAGGTATATACCCAAAGGAATATAAATCATTCTATTATGAAGACACATGCACACGTATGTTCACTGCAGTGTTATTCATAATAGTAAAGACATGGAATCAACCTAAATACCCATCAATGATAGACTAGATAAACAAAATATGGTACATATACACCATGGAATACTATGCAACCATAAAAAAAGAACAAGATCATGTCCTTTGCAGGGACATGGATGAAGCTGGAGGCCAGTATCCTTAGCAAAGTAACACAGGAACAGAAAGCCAAATATTGCATGTTCTCACTTATATGTGGAAGCTAGGTGATGAGAACATATGGACACGTAGAGGGGAACAACACACAATGGGGCCTTTCAGAGGGTGGAGGGTGGAAGGAAGGAGATAATAAAAAAAAAAACTAATGGGCACTAGCCTTAATAACTGGGTGATGAAATAATCTGTATAACATACCCCCATGACACAAGTTTACTTACGTAACAAACCTGAACTTGTACCACTGAACTTAAAACAAAAGTTTAAAAAAAGAATAAAAAGAGCTTTAAATAATGAAAGGATAGAAGTTGAATGAGAGTAGTACCTGTCCTACTTTAGGTACCTTGAATTATTTGGAGGTACTTACAAAATTCTTT
Organism: Hylobates moloch; assembly: GCF_009828535.3. NCBI lineage: Eukaryota > Metazoa > Chordata > Mammalia > Primates > Hylobatidae > Hylobates > Hylobates moloch. Next base: position 54,629,157 of record NW_026652279.1, on the reverse strand, counting down.
GAAATTTGTTTCTTCTGCTCTTCAATTTAATTATTTTAATCAAGTATGTGCTATGCACAAAGCACTGAGGCAGACACTGGGAATTACAAGTAAAATGCAATTCAAGGCAGCAGCACCAGACATCACTGAGTTTACAGTCCATCAAGGGACACTGACCAATAAACAGTGATCATAATAGAAGAAGTATGTCATACTGCGGGGACACTTAGGAAAGATAACTATCTCAGAATTGGGTTACTCGAGGAAGATTTTATCATTGTGAAAACCATATTTTCCATTAACTATTTGGGCAATGTTGCCATAAGTCTTGATTATCTGTTAGGGTGTACCATAGAAAAGTGGTCTAAAATTGAAGAGTCAGCTCCCAAAAAAAACATGAAAAAATCAAAATAAAAATCAGGCATTTACTTTAAAGTAATAATTACACGTATAGAAATTTATCCTGAGGAAATAAATGTACAAATGTCTATATAAAATAGAGGACTATGCAAATTTACTCACCAGTAATAATTTTATAATTTAATTGGACTTTTAATTGGACTTGGCAAAATAGATGCAAAACCATAATCCAACTACATACTGCATACAAGACAAAAATTAGTAAAGTAAAAGTACAATACAACATATACCATGAAAACAGTAACCAAAAGAGAGGTAGAGTGGATATGCTAATATCAGACAAAATAGTCTTTAAGACAAAAATTGTTACCAGATAAAAGAAGGATGTTTACAGTGACAAAATCAAGAAGATATAACATTTATAAATACATATGCACTTAACAACAGAGCCCCCAAATTTACGAAGGAAAAAGTGACAATTAAATAGAGAAATATCAATGATAATAGTTGAAAACTTTAAGACCCCATTTTCAATAATGAATAGAACAACTAGAAAGAACAGCAACAGGAAAATAAAAGACCTGAACAACACCATAAGCCAACTAGACCTAGAAGATATCTACTGAACATTCCGTACAACAGAATATATATTTTTCTCAACTGCAAATGAAACACTCTTCAGGAGGGACCTGGAGAGAGGTGAAATCTAGATGGAGGTTCCCAAACCTCAATTCTTCACTTCTGTGCACCTGCAGTTCCAACACCCTGTGGAAGCCACCAAGGGGTGGGGCTTACACCCTCTGAAGCAATGGCCTGAACTACATCTTCAACCCTTTTAGCCACAGCTGGAGCTGAAGCAGTTGGGACACAGGACACCAAGTCCTGAGGCTGCACACAGCAACACAGTCTGGGTCTGGCCCACAAAATCACTCCTGACACTAAAAACTATCAGAACAGCATAATGGAAACTGCTCCCATGATCAAACCACCTCCTATCAAGTCCCTCCCTTGACACGTGGAGATTATGGGGATTGCAATTCAAGATGAGATTTCAGTAGGGACACAGAGCCAAACCATATCATTCCCCCTTGCTGTTTTTGTGATAGTGAGTGAGTTCTCATGAGATCTGGTTGTTTGAACGTGTGTGGCACTTACCCCTTCCCTGGGTCTCTCTCTCCTGCTCCACCATGGTAAGAAGTATTTGCCTCACCTTTACCTTACACCATGATTGTGAGTTTCCTGAGGCCTTCCAATCATGCTTCCTGTTAAGCCATGCAGATCTGTGAGTCAAACCTTTGTTTATAAATTACCCAGTCTTGGGTAGTATCTTTATAGCAGTATGAAAACGAACTAATACAGTAAATTGGTACCATGGAGAGTGGGATACTGCTATAAAGGTAACTGCAAAATGTGGAAGTGACATTGGAACTGGGTAACAGGCAGAGATTGGAATGGTTTGAAGGGTTCAGAAAAAAAAATTAAAAAGATGTGGGAAAGTTTGGAACTTCCTAGAGGCTTGTTGAATGGTTTTGACCAAAATGCTGATAATGATGTGGACAAGGAAGTCCAGGCTGAAGTGGTCTCAGATGGAGATAAGGAACTTCTTGGGAACTGGAGCAAAGGTCACTCTTGCTATGCTTTAGCAAAGAGACTGAAAGCATTTTGCCCCTGCCCTAAAGATCTCTGGAATTTTAAATTTAAGAGAGATGATCTGAAATTGAAACATGTTTAAACGGGAAGCAAAGCACAAAAGTTTGGAAAATTTTCAGCCTGACAATGCAATAGAAAAGAAAAACTCATTTTCTGGGGAGAAATTCAAGCCAGCTGCAGATATGTGCATAAGTAATGAGAAGCCCAAGGTTAATAGCCAAGACAAAGAAGAAAATGTCTCCAGGACATGTCAGAGATCTTAACAGCATGCCCTCCCATCACAGGCCCTGAGTCCTAGAAAAAAGAAATAGTTTCATGGACCAGGCCCAGAGCCCTGCTGCTGTGTGTAGCCTTGGGACTTAGTGACCTGGATCCCAGGTGCTCCAACTCTAGCTGTGGCTAAAAGAGGCCAAGATACAGCTCAGACCATGGCTTCAGAGAATGCAAGCCCTAAGCCTTGGCTTCTTCCATGTGGTGTTAGGCCTGAAGGTGCAGAGAAGTCAAGGATTGAGGTTTAGGGACCTCTGACTAGATTTCAGAGGATGGATGGAAATGCCTGGATGTCCAGGCAGAAGTCTGCTGTGGGGCAGAGCCCTCATGGAGAAGCTCTGCTAGGGCAGTGTGGAAGGAAAATATGAGTTTGGAACCCCCACAAAGAGTCCCCACTGTAGCACAGCCTAGTAGAGCTGTGAGATACAGCCACCACCCTCCAGACCCCAGAATGATAGGTTCACTGAGAGTTTGCACCCTACACTTGGGAAAGCTGCAGGCACTCAATGCCAGCCCATGAAAGCAGCCAGGAGAGGGATTATACCCTGCAAAGCCACAGGGGCAGAGCTGCCCAAGACCATGTGAGCCCACCGCTTGCATCAGTGTGCCCTGGATGTGAGACATGCAGTCAAAGGAGATCCTTTCAGAGCTTTTAATTTTAATGACTGCCCTGTTGGGTTTTGGACTTGCATGGGGACTGTGGCCCCTTTGTTTTGGCCAATTTCTCTCATTTGGAATAAGAGAATGTAACCAATTGTATCTTGGAAGTAACGAACTTGTCTGAGATGGGATTTTGAACTTCTGAGTTTTAGGTTAATGCTGAAATGACTTAAAACTTTGGGGGACTGTTGGGAAGGCATGATTGTGTTTTGAAATGTGAAGACATGAGATTTGGGAGGGGCCAGGAATGAAATAATAATAATATGGTTTGGCTCTGTGTCCCCACCCAAATCTCATCTCAAATTGTAATCCCCAAAATCTCCAGGTGTTGAGGGAGGGACAAGGTGGGAGGTGATTGTATCATGGGGGTGGTTCCCCCATGCCATTCTCAGGATAGTGAGTGAGTTCTCACAAGATATGATGCTTTTATAAGAGTTTGACAGTTCCTGCTTCACACACACTCTCTCTTGCTCTGTCTGTTGCTGCCTTTTGAAGAAGGTGTCTGTTTCCCCTTCCACCATGATGTAAGTCTCCTGAGGCTCCCCCAGGAATGCAGAACTGTGAGTCAATTAAACCTCTTTTCTTTATAAATTACCCAGTCTTAGGTAAGTTCTTTATAGCAGTGTAAAAACAGACTAATAAAGGGAAGTCATCTCCCATGATTACAGCACCTCCCACCAGTCCCCTCCCCTGACATGTGGGGATTACAATTCTAGATGAGATTTGGGTGGAGACACTGAGCCAAACCATATCGTTCTGCCCCTGGCCCCTCCCAAACCTCATGTCCTTTTCATATTTCAAAACACAAATCAACAGTCCCCCAAAGTCTTAATTCAATTTGGCATTAATCTAAAAGTCAAAAGTCCAAAATCTCATCTGAGACAAGGCAAGTCCCTTCTGCTATGACCCTGTAAAATCAAAAATAAGTTTGTTACTTCCAAGATTCAACTGGGGTACAGGCATTGGATAAATGCTCCCATTCCAAATAGGAGAAATTGGCCAAAATAAAGGGCCTACAGGCCCCATGCAAGTCTGAAACCCAGCAAAGTAGTCATTAAATCTAAAAGCTCCAAAATAATCTACTTTGACTCCACGTGTCACATCCAGGACACGCTGATGGAAGGGGTGGACTCCCATGGTGTTGGGCAGCTCCCCCTCTGTGGCTCTGGAGGGTACAGCTTCCATGACTTCTTTCTTGAATGGCCATTGAGTGCCTACAGCTTTTTCAGGTGCACAATGTAAGCTGTCAGTGGATCTACCGTTCTCGGGACTGGAGCATAGTGGCCATCTTCTTACAGATCCACTAGGCAGTACCCCAGTGGGGACTCTGTATGGAGGCTCCAACCCCACATTTCCCCTCTGCACTGCCCTAGTAAAGGTTCTCCATGAAGGCGCTGCCCCTGCAGCAGACTTCTGCTTGGACATCTAGGCAATTCCAGACATCCTCTGAAATCTAGGCAGAGGTTCCCAAACTCTTGCCATGTGCATATCACAGGCCCAACACCACATGGAAGCAGCCAAGGCTTGGGGTTTACATCCTCCAAAGCCACAGCCTCAGCTGTATCTTGGCCCCTTTTAGCCACAGCTGGAGCTGGAGGAGCTGGGACACAGCGCACCATGTCCTAAGCCTGTATAGAGCAGCTGGGCCCTGGGCCTGGGCCACAAAACCATTTTTTTCTTCTTAAGCCTCAGGGCCTGTGATGGGAGAGGCTTCTGTGAAGGTCTCTGACATGCCTAGAGGCATTTTCCCCATTGTCTTGGCCATTATTATTTGACTTCTCTTTACTCATGCAAATTTCTGCAGCCAGCTTGAATTTCTACTCAGAAAATGGGGGTTTCTTCTCTACCACATGGTCAGGGTGCAAATTTTCCAAACTTTTCTGCTCTGCTTCTTTTTTAAACATAAGTTCCAATTTCAGACCATCTCTTTGTGAATGCATATGACTGTATCCTGTTAGGAGCAGCCAGGCTACATCTTGAATGCTTTGCTGCTTACCCAGATGTAAATTTCTCCTACCAGATACCCTAAATCATCTCTCTCAAGTTCAAAGTTCCACAGATCCCTAGAGCAGGGACACAATGCCACCAGTCTCTTTGGTAAAGGATAAGAAGAGTAACTTTTGGTCCAGTTCCCAGTAAGTTCCTCATCTCTATCTGAGACCGCCTAAGCCTGGACTTCATTGTCCATATCACTATCAGCATTTTGGTCAAAACGGTTCAACAATTCTCTAGGAAGTTCCAAATTTTCCCTCATCATCATGTCGTCTTCTGAGCCCTCCAAACTGTTCCACTCTCTGCCTGTTTTTCAGTTCCAAAGTCACTTCCACATTTTCAGGTTATCTTTATAGCAGTGCCCTACTTTCCTCGTACTAATTTTCTGTATTAGTCTGTTTTTACACTGCTATAAAAGAACTACCTGAGATAGGGCAATTTATGAAGAAAAAAGGTTTAATTGATTCACAGTTCCATAGGCTTAACAGGAAGCATGATTGGGAGGCTTCCAGAAACTTACAATCATGCCAGAAGGTGAAGGGGAAGCAAGCACATCTTACCATGGTGGAGCAGGAAAGAGAGGTCCAGAGAAGGGGGAAACGCCACACACTTTCAAACAACCAGATCTCATGAGAACTCACTTACTGTCACCAAACAGCAAGGAGGAAGTCTTTCCCCATGATTCAATCACCTCCCATCAGGCCCCACCCCGACCCCATGAGGATTACAATTAAAGATGAGATTTGGGGGGAGACACAGAACCAAACCATATCACATGCCAAGAAATTACATGCCAAGAAATGAAATAACCTAGATGAGATAGAGAAATTCCTAGATGTATACTACTACAACTGGCTTAAGAAGCAACAGAAAATCTGAATAGACTTGTAACAGGTAAAGAGATTAAATTAGTAATAATAATAATAATAATAACTCACAAAGAAGAGTCCAGAATCAATGTCACTGATGGATTCTGCCAAATGTTTAAAAATAACACCAATCTTTCACAAACTCTTCCAAACAACAGGAGAGGAGGGAGTACTTCCCAACTCATTCTGTGAGGATAATTTTGTATGACACTAAAACCAGACTAAGAAACCACACATACACATACATACACACTTACACTTTTCCTTATACTACTTTCCCTTACATAAATGTAGACTACTTTACCTTACAAATATAGATGCAAAATTTCTCAACAAAATATTAGCAACCAAATACAGCAACAAATAAAATGGATTATACACCATGACAAAGTCAGATTTATCCCAGGAATACAAGGTTGATTTGATATATGAAAATCATCAGTGCAATATATCATACTAATAAAGGACAAAAAACACATATTATCTTAATAGACACAGAAAAATCTGCTAAAATCCACAATCTTTTCATGATTAAAAAAAAACTCAACAAACTAGGGATAGGAATCTCCTTAACCTGATAAAGGACATCTACAAAGCCCCACAAATAACATTATATTTAATGGTAGAAGACTAAAAGCTTTCCTTCTAAAATCAGGAGCAAGCCAAGGATGTCCACTCACATAGCATCTATTAACATTATACTAGAGGCTCTATACAGAGAAAATTAGATAATAAAAAAGAAATAAAAGGCATCCAGATTAGAAAGAAATAAAACTATCACTGTATGCAGGTTACATGATATTATTTATAGAAAATCCTAAGGAATTCACTTAAAAAGTTAAAGCTGATAAATGAGTTCAGCAAGGTTGTAGGATACAAGATCAATATATAAAAATCAATTTTATGTCTATACACTAGCAATGTATAGTCTATGACTATACACTAGCAATGTCCAAAAATAAAATTTTAAAAAATTCTATTTAAAATAGCATCAACAACATACTTAGAATGAATTTAACAAAAGTTAAAGACTTGTGCACTGAAAAGTACAATACATCATTGAAAGAAATTAAAGAAAACCTAAGTAAATGGAAAGACATCTTGTGTTCATGGATTGGAAAACTAAATATTGTTAAGATGGCAATACTCCCCAAACTATTATCAGCTTCAATGCAATCCCTCTCAAAATTCCAGCTAGCTTTTTTTTTTTTTTTTTTTTTAGGGGGGGGCTCTCGCTTTTTCCCCCGGGTTGGTGGGGCGCGGGGGTCGCCGGCTCACTGCAAGTTCCGCCTCCCGGGTTCACGCCATTTTCCTGCCTCAGCCGCCCGAGTAGCCGGGACCACAGGCGCCCGCCACCACGCCCGGCTAATTTTTTATATTTTTTTTAGTAGAGACGGGGTTTCTCCGTGTTAGCCAGGATGGCCTCGATCTCCTGACCTCGTGATCCGCCCGCCTCGGCCTCCCAAAGTGCTGGGATTACAAGCGTGAGCCACCGCGCCTGGCCTTCCAGCTAGCTTTTTGCAGAAATTGACAAGTGGATCTTTAAAAAATATGTTTTGAAATGAAAAACATCTAGAATACCCAAAAAATCATAAAAATTCATTTCAAAATATATTGCAAAGCTATAGTACTGACATAAGAATAGGCATATAGGTCAGGAAAGTGGAACTGAGCATCCAAAAATAAACTTACACCTTGATGGACAATTGGTTTTTGGCGAGGATGTCAAGATAATTTACTAGTAAAATAAGTATTCAACAAATGGTTCTAAGAAAACTAGCTACCAATACTAAAAAGACCCCACCTCAAACCATATACAAATTTTAACTCAAATGGATCATAGACCTAAATATAAGAGCTAAAACCTAAACACTCTTAGAAGAAGTAAATCTTCACGACCTTGAATTAGGCAATATTTTTCTACATATAACACCCAAAACACAAGAAACTAAAGTAAAAATAATCTAGTTTTACTTTCTATTGAACCTCAGAAAATTAAAACACATTGTGCTTCAAAGAACAACATCAACACAGTAAAAATACAATCCACAGAATTAAAGATAATATTTGCAAATGATTGATTTGATCAGGGTCTAATATCAAGAATTTTTAGAAACTCAAATTCATCATTAAAATGGTAAATAACCCAATTTTGAAAAATGGACAAAGGGCTTGAATAAACATTTCTCTGAAGAAGATACTCGAATGGACAATAGGCCCATGAAAAGATGCTCAACATCATTTATGGTCACAGAAATCCAAATTAAACGCCAATGAGATATGAGATACCACTTCACACCCACAAAGATGACTGTTATCAAATGCAAAAATAAAAAACATGACAAGTGTTAGGTAGCAAGGATGTAGAGAGAAATTTAAACTCTCATACACTGCTGGTGGGAGTGTAAAATAGCATAATAACTTTGAAAAACATTTTGGCAGTTCTTCAAAAAGTTAAGTAAATGTAGAAACACAGAGTTACCTTGTGACCCAGTAATTCCCCTTGCAGGTACATAACTGAGAGAACTGAAACACATTCACACAAAAATTTATACATGAATGCTCATATCATCATAAAGCCGAAATGTGAAAGCCATCCAAATATCCATGAACTGATAAATGGATAATTCAAATAGGCATATCCATACAACAGAATATTATTCAGCAAAAAAAAAAGTGAAATACTGCTACAACGTGGATGAATCTTTTAAAATTATGCTAAGTGAAAGAAGCCGGACATAAAAGGCCATATACTTTATGATGCTGTTATACGAAATATCGAGAAAGGCAAATCCACAGAGACAGAAGGTGTGTTAGTGGAAAGCGGGAAATAGTGAGTGCATGCTAATGGGTACAAGGTTTCTTTTTTGGATGATAAGAATGTTTTAGAATTTGATAATGATGATGGTTGTATAATCTTATGACTACAATGAATTCAATAATATTGCACATTTAAAATGGTGAATTTTATGCTATGTGAATTTTATCAAGAAGGAACAAGGAAGAAAAAACGGATATCACTGGATAAGGCCCATAGGGTGGGACCCACACCAGATAAAACACAACTATAATTAAATTAATTTTAAATATTGAAAACCTGAAAAATAGACTATTATCTTGCCAATTTGTTCTGAGGTATGAGGAATTTAATTTACTTGCCCAAGTTCACAAAGCTAAGCCACTAAGTTGTGGAGTTTGGATACATTCTGACTACAAAACCATGTACTTAGCTATGGCATCTGCTGCCTCCTTTGGTCCGAGGGTAAGATAATTCCTCACATCTAGGATTATTTGGCTAGAAAAACGGAAGGAGATAAACATTAAAAATAGAGGAGGTATGTTTGTTTACATGAAAAATAAGGATGAGAAATAACCTTGGGCCATAGAGTTTGTCTAAAAATAAGAGTAACCTACAAAATAAGTTTCATCTGAATAAGTCATTCATCTTTAGGTAATGAATATCCCTTTCATGACCATGTATTTCTAAGAAGTGAATAGTTAGAACAAAATATTGAGTATATCCTCAGAAACTGAAATAACCTTTATGTAAGGCAAAAAGCAATTTCTTAACTCAGTTGACAAAAATTCTGCATAGAACCATTAATGATAGTGTCAGATAGACAGCTAGCTCAATCCAAACAGTGCTTTGAGGCTAATGTCTGGGTTCAAATCTCATATGATTAGTTGACATATTCTAATTGTACCCTTATCCCTGACAGTTACCTCAAAAACATGACCTTGATTACAAAGGAGAAAAAAGATGAAATCATACAGACAAATAAAAACAAGATTCATCAACACCAAAAAAAAAAAGCCATCCAAAAGGATTTCATTCGGATGTGATAATAGATCATTTTTATCATTGTATATGATGAACAGCACATAATACCATGTAGTACCTACATGCAATAATATTACTTTTACATTTGAGAAAAAAACTAACAATTTTCCTTACATAATGACAACACAATTTTCTCTACTTACGAGAACTAGTAAGAATTGTGTCACCTAGAAAGAAGAAGTTTTGGAGTAAACATGAAAGGAAAAATGATAGAGAATATAGTAAAGAGCAAGACTTCCATTTACAACAAATGGAGGTCTTAAAGATAAATAAGTCCCTTTGGGGAGAAAGTAGTATATTGTTAACAAACGACAAAGACCACAGATCTATTCAACTCTTACTTTTTTCCCATTTTCACCAATGAAATCAACGATAGTATTGAAATCCCTGTAAAACACTATCAGAAAGAATAACAGTATGGAATGGTTAAAGAAAGGGGAAAATATACACAACAAGATAAGAGTATATCTAAATTATTTAAATGATGCCAGTCTCCATATTCATATATTATATCCCAAAGCATGAGACACAGAATTCATGTAGTTTTTAAAGATCTGAAATGATGGAATATATAGAACATAAGTAAATTTCTTAAATAGGTATAATGGTTCCAGAAACTATGAGGTTTAACCTTACCTTTGAGAAAATCTCAAGTGTGGCTTATTAAACTATTGGGGAAAATGAGAAGGAAAGTATAGTCTCTGGACAAATACATGAAATATAATCTTCCCAAATGTATGAATTTCGATTTTACTAGACTATAAATTAATATAATAATAAAATCCTCTTTTATAATTTCCAAAACATTTTGACAGCTGTAACACCAATTACTGAAGAAAAGTGTTTTATATGCCAGGCAGCAGCAGGAAGGCAACTATTCCTATGTCAAAGAGTAGTTCCTATAATTAACATATATATAGTGCATAGTAGACGACATGGCATAAACGTGTTTGTTTCTCTTTGCTCGTCCTCACTAAATACAAATATAAAACCAGGAAATAATGCAAGAGGGCGCTAAAAGAGAACACTGAAATACGGAAAGGGGAAGATAGACTGATTAGGGACTCCAGGACTGGAAGAATACAACAGTCAGCTTTTCATTAACCTCTAACTCAACAGAAGAAGAGAACCCAGGCTGGGCATTTTCCAACATCCAATCTATCAACAGAAGGTAACCTACATGGGCTCATTTTTTCTCCCCAGTCCTAATGGGAGTCCCAACGACACTATTAGGTGAGCCTAGCAGTATTGGCAGATTGATCAGAAATCCCAAAGACAATAAAAGGCCACAGAAAGCACTCCTTCTCTGCTGGGCCTGAGACTGAAGGTTGTCATACTGCACCAGCAAAGAGGAATCACATCAAGTCTAGTGGCCTAGCTTAGGAAGCCTCTTGGTCTTTATGGGCCAGAAAATCCTTTTTCCTAGGCAGTACAAACACACACACACACACACACACACACACACACACACACACACAAAGTCTGCCTAGGAAGTACTTGTCATCCCCATAGAATTCCTTCTCCTAGTTAGAGTCACCAGAAAGCCTGGACTGGGTAAGCTCCTTGACCCCCCTCAGGCAGCACCAGAAGGAATCCATGAGAGCTCAGGCAGCACCAGACACCAAACAGATGAAAACAGCACCACAAAAGCTCTTAAAATTAAACTTCTACTGGAACTGCAATCAACAAAAGTAGGCCAGGACCTAAAGACTTAGAGTGATGACTGCCTGACCTGCTAAAATCAAGATTTAAATAGGACCCAAAGCCTCCCAACATCATAACCAAACTATCCATAATACAATTTTAAAAATCACTCCTTATATGAAGAACCAGAAAAATCACAGCTTGAATGAAAAAAAAAAAGCAATCAACTCACATCAACAGCAAGATGAATTAGATGCTGCAATTATCGGACAACAATTTTAAAGCAACCATCATAAAAATACCTCAACAAAGTACAATGTTTAAAAAAGAGAAGGAATAATGAGGAATTGAATATATGGAATACAAAACTGTAAAAGTGATTTAAAAATACTTCAACAAGCAATTACAAATTTCTTAAAACAAATGAAAAAACAGGAAGTCTGGAATATATAGCAGAATTTGTAAATAATAATAACCAAATGGAAATAATAGGACTGAGAAGTACAATAACTAGTGGGAAAAATCTCACTAAGTGACCTTGTTAGTACAGTGAAGATGACAAGGGACAGACTCAGTGATCGACAGAATTTATACAATCTGAACAAAAGAGAGAAAGCTGATCTTAAACAGTGAAGAGTGCCTCAGGAACCTGAGAGACAATTAAGATCCAACGCATATCATTAGATTCTCGAAAGGAGAAAAGAGATTGAAGCTGAAAGGGTGCTTGAAGAAATGGCTGAAAGGGTCCAAATTTTGGCAAAGGACATATGTATACAGATGCAAAAATCTGAGCAAATCTCAAATATGATAAAACAAAATAAATTCAATTCAAGGACATTATAATTAAACTTCTGAAAAATAAAGACAAATATTTTAAAAACAACCAGAGAGAAACAGTACATTGTGTATAGGGAAAACCAGTTTGAATGACAGATTTTTCATCTGAAACCATGGAGGGCAGAAAAAAATATGGTGCAATGTTTTTCAAGTGCTAAAAACACAGGGAACTATGTATTTTAGAATCAGTGAAACTATTCTCCAGAAACGAAGAAATAAAGAAATTCCCACAGAGAGATAAACTAATTTGCTGATAGTACACATTCCCTTAAAGAATAGCTAAAAGAAATTCCTCAAACAGAAAAAAAAATGATAAAATGAAATGAATGATAGTATTGAAATACCTGTAAAACACTATCGGAAAGAATAACAGTATGGAACGGTTAAAGAAAGGGAGAAATGTACAAATAAGATCAGAGTATATCAAAATTGGCTGGGCACCATGGCTCATGCCTGTAATCCCAGCACTTTGGGAGGCTGAGGCAGGCAGATCACTTGAAGTCAGGAGTTTGAGACCAGCCTGGCCAGGATGCTGAAACCCTGTCTCTACTAAAAATACAAAAATTACCCAGGCGTGATGATGCACATCTATAATCCCAGCTAATTGGGAGGCTGAGGCAGGAGAACCACTTGAACCTGGAAGGCAGAGGTTGCAGCATGCCGAGATCGTGCCACTGTACTCCAGCCTGGGAGACAGAGTGAGACTGTCTCAAAAAAAAAGAGTATATCAAAATTATTTAAATGATGCAAGTCTCCATAGTCATATATTATATTCCAAGCATGAGATACAGAATTCATGTAGTTTTTAAAGATTTCAAATGACAGAATACAGAGAATATAAGAAAAAAATTTTAATAGATACAGTGGTTCCAGAAACTATGAGGTTTAACTTTACCTTGGAGAAAAACTCAAGTGTGGCTTATTAAACTGTTTGGAAAAATGATAGGAAAATATAATCTTGGAGCATCAGGAAGGAAAAAGAGTCACTGAAAGAACACAAATATGAGTACATAAAATAAACTAACATCCATGAATTTTATAAATCATATTGAATATTGAAAAAAATTATAATGCTATCTGATACTTAATAGGATGATATTTAAAAGCAGAAAACATAAAGGAATTTAAACAGCAGTAAGGTAAACACTTCATCAGAAGTAGTAAAATGTTGATAACACTGTGATAGGAAACACATATATATTATGATACACAGAGGAACCACTAAGAAATATATACAAAAAATACACTAAAAACAACATAAATCAATCAAGATGAAAGCCTAAGAAATGTTCAAATAACCCAAAAGAAAGCAAAAAGAAATATAAAAAAGAAACAGAGGTAACAAATATAAAACAACTAATAAAATGACAGACTTATGCCCTAAAATATTAATAATTACCTAAAATGTAAACTATCTAAAATCATCAATTAAAAGGCATAGATTGGAAACATGAATAGAAAAATATGTCCTAACTCTATGCTATTTACATGAAAGTCACCTCAAATTCAACAATACAGGTAGGTTGAAAATAAAAGGATGGAAAATTATATAACACGCAATAAAAAAAGAAGCTGTATTAATACCTGATAAAGTACCACTCAGATCAAGGAAAATTCACAGAAAATTACTAAGGGCAAAAAGGGGTATTACATAATGATAAACAGAGCAATTCACAAATAATTGAATGAAAATGAAGATACAATAGATCAAAATATATGGGTTCAGCTAAAGTATTATTGAGAGGAACATTGATAATACTAAATGTTCATGTGAAAAAAGATCTCAATTTAATAACCTAAGATGCTACCTCAAAAAACTAGAAAAAGAAAATTGCAAACTAAACCCAAAGCAAGCAAAAGGAAAACAGTAAATATATGAACAGAAATTAATAAAATTGAAAACAGAAAAACAATAGAGAAAATCAATGAAATCAAAAGCTGCTTGTTCAAAAAAATTAATAAAATTAGCAAACCTCTAGCAAGAATGACTATATTTTTTAAAAAGAGAAGAAAAAGTTAGTAATATAAACAATGAAACAGAAAATACCACAACAGATCCTGCGGCCATTTAAAAAATGATAAAGGAATACTACAAAATAATGCTCATAAATTCAACAACTTAGAAAAAATGTAACAATTCCATGAACATCACAAACTGCCAAATCTTGATTATGATGAAGAAGTGAATAACCCTATAACCATTAAAGAAATTGAATCCATAACTTAAAAGCTTCCAAAAAGAAATCTCCAGGCTAAATGGTTCCACTGGAAAATACTACCAAGTGCTTAAAGAATAATTAACACCAATTCTGCATAATCTCTTCCAGAAAGTAGGGAACACTTCTAAGCTCATTTATGAAGTATTATCTGAATGTCAAAATCATACAAAGATAGGATTAACCCAAAAACTATAGACTAATATCACTCATAAAATTTACATGTAAAAATCCACAACAATATAAGCAAAAAAAATTTATCAAATTGAGTAATATATAAGAAGAACTAAACATCATGACGAACTGAGGCTTATTCCAGGTATAAAAGGTTGTTTCAACATTTGAAAATTAATGAATGCGATCCCCCATGCTAATATCTAAAGATGAAAAATTACATGTTCATATCAATTGATGTATAAAAAGCATTTGACCAAAAAGAGACAAAAAATACCTCTCAGCAAGTTAGGAATAGAGTGGTACTACCTTTATTTGATAAAGAACATCCATAAAAAACCTACAGCTAACAACATTCATAGTACCTTTACAATCATTCCAAAGAAACTAAAATAATCAGGTATAATTTTATCAATTTTATCAAAACATGCACAAGATCTGCATGCAGAAAATTATTAAGTGCTGATGAAAGAAACCAAAGATCTACATAAAACGATATACATACTGCGTTCATAGTTTGAAAGATTTAACACAATAAAGATGTCAGTTCCCCTCCATTGATTTATAGGTGTCTTAGCCCATTCCAGCTGCCATAACAAAATACCATAGGCTGGAAGGCTTATCACCACTCTTATTCAACATAGTGTTAGAAGTTCTGGCCAGGGCAATCAGGCAGGAGAAGGGAATAAAGGGCATTCAATTAGGAAAAGAGGAAGTCAAATTGTCCCTATTTGCAGATGACATGATTGTATATCCAGAAAACCCTATTGTCTCAGCCCAAAATCTCCTTAAGCTGATAAGCAACTTCAGCAAACCCTCAGGACAGAAAATCAATGTGCAAAAATCACAAGCATTCTTATACACCAATCACAGACAAACAGAGAGCCAAAGCATGAGTGAACTCCCATTCACAATTGCTTCAACGAGAATAAAATACCTAGGAATCCAACTTATAAAGGATGTGAAGGACCTCTTCAAGGAGAACTACAAACCACTGCTCAATGAAATAAAAGAGGATACAAACAAATGGAAGAACATTCCATGCTAGTGGGTAGGAAGAATCAATATTGTGAAAATGGCCATACTGCCCAAGGTAATTTATAGATTCAATGCCATCCCCATCAAGCTACCAATGACTTTCTTCACAGAATTGGAAAAAACTACTTTCAAGTTCATATGGAACCAAAAAAGAGCCCACATTGCCAAGTCAATCCTAAGCAAAAAGAACAAAGCTGGAGGCATCACGCTACCTGACTTCAAACTATACTACAAGGCTACAGTAACCAAAACAGCATGGTACTGGTACCAAAACGGAGATATAGACCAATGGAACAGAACACAGCCCTCAGAAATAATGCCGCATATCTACAACTATCTGATCTTTGACAAACCTGACAAAAAGAAGAAATGGGGAAAGGATTCCCTATTTAATAAATGGTGCTGGGAAAACTGGCTTGCCATATGTAGAAAGCTGAAACTGGATCCCTTTCTTACACCTTATACAAAGATTAATTCAAGATGGATTAAAGACTTACATGTTAGACCTAAAACCATAAAAACCCTAGAAGAAAACCTAGGCAATACCATTCAGGACATAGGCATGGGCAAGGACTTCATGTCTAAAACACCAAAAACAAAGGCAACAAAAGCCAAAATTGACAAATGGGATCTCATTAAACTAAAGAGCTTCTGCACAGCAAAAGAAGCCACCATCAGAGTGAACAGGCAACCTACAGAATGGGAGAAAATTTTTGCAACCTACTCATCTGACAAAGGGCTAATATCTAGAATCTACAATGAACTCAAACAAATTTACAAGAAAAAAACAAACAACCCCATCAAAAAGTGGGTGAAGGATATGAACAGACACTTCTCAAAAGAAGACATTTATGCAGCCAAAAAACACATGAAAAAATGCTCATCATCACTGGCCATCAGAGAAATGCAAATCAAAACCACACTGAGATACCATCTCACACCATTTAGAATGGCAATCATTAAAAAGTCAGGAAACAACAGGTGCTGGAGAGGATGTGGAGAAATAGGAACACTTTGACACTGTTGGTGGGACTGTAAACTAGTTCAACCATTGTGGAAGTCAGTGTGGCGATTCCTCAGGGATCTAGTACTAGAAATACCATTTGACCCAGCCATCCCATTACTGGGTATATGCCCAAAGGATTATAAATCATGCTGCTATAAAGACACATGCACACGTATGTTTATTGTGGCACTATTCACAATAGCAAAGACTTGGAACCAACCCAAATGTCCAACAATGATAGACTGGATTAAGAAAATGTGGCACATATACACCATGGAATACTATGCAGCCATGAAAAATGATGAGTTCATGTCCTTTGTAGGGACATGGATGAAGCTGGAAACCATCATTCTCAGAAAACTGTTGCAAGGACAAAAAACCAAACACCGCATGTTCTCACTCATAGGTGGGAATTGAACAGTGAGAACACATGCACACAGGAAGGGGAACATCACACACCGGGGACTGTTGTGGGGTTGGGGGAGGGGGGAGGGATAGCATTAGGAGATATACCTAATGCTAAATGACCAGTTAATGGGTGCAGCACACCAACATGGTACATGTATACATATGTAACAAACCTGCACATTGTGCACATGTACCCTAAAACTTTAAAGTATAATAATAAAAACAAAGATTTTTACTATAACTACAAAAATTAATACCAAATTTTGAGCACTTTCCATGTTCTTTGAAAAAGATATTTTGGGGGGGCCTGGCTTATTTTTTTATTTTAGATTCAAGGGGTACATGTGCAGGTTTGCTATATGAGTATATTAACCGATGCTGAGGTTTGAGCTTCCATTGATCCCATCACTCAGATAGTGAACATAGTAGTACCCAATAGGTAGTTTGAAAAAGATAATTTTAACATTTGGGAAGACTAGGGTTTTTAATGATTTTATAATACTTTTCCACACACGACCATGATTAATTTTTTTGTATTGTTGTAAAG
The DNA here is from genome assembly GCF_009828535.3 of Hylobates moloch. Lineage (NCBI taxonomy): Eukaryota > Metazoa > Chordata > Mammalia > Primates > Hylobatidae > Hylobates > Hylobates moloch. Next base: position 54,611,666 of record NW_026652279.1, on the reverse strand, counting down.
AGTTTTACTATTACAAATCGATTGCTATTTTTGCTTCAATGAACAATCATATTGCTATTTTTAAACTGTCATAAAGAACTTTGAGTAAATATCCTTAAACATAGATCTTGGACATACATAGGTCGAATTTTTCCCCATGTAGATTTCTAGAAGTAAAATATTACTGAATAAAATGGCACAAACATTTTGTTCCTTCCTTCATTCAATAAATATGTTTTGTTAAAAAAAAAAAAATAGAAATGTGCTTCTCACAGTTCTAAACACAAGGGGTTCCAAGATCAAGGTGCTGGCAGATGTGTTGTTTAATGAAGACCCACTTCCTAGTTCATAGACGACCATCTTTTTGTGATGTTCTCACATGGCAGAAGGGGAGAGGGAAGTCTATGAGGTCTCTTTTATAAGAGCAGTAATCCCATTCATGAGGGCTCTACCTTCATGAGCTAACCATTTCCCAAAGGCCCTACTGCCAAATATCATCACATTAAGGATCTGATTTCAACATATAAATTTTGGAGGGACATAAACATAGAGTCTGTAGCATTCTGCCTTTGACCCCCTTCCCCAAAATTCATGGTTTTCTCTTGTGCAAAATACATTTGTTCCACCCTAATAGCCCCAAAAGTCAAAACTTATCTCAGCTACAAATTTAAAGTCTAAGTCCAAAGTCTCACCAAAATATCATCTAAATTAGATATGGAAGAGACAAAAGGTCCAATTCATCCTAGGCAAACTTCTCTCCACTTATGAACCTGTGAAACCAACATTTTATGTGCTTCCAAAATGCAATGGTGGGACAGGCATAGGATAGGCATTCCTATTCCAAAAGGAGCAATCGGCAAGAAGTAGTGACAGGTCTCAAGTACAAAACCCAGTGGAGCTAATTCCATTAGACCTTAAAGCTTGAGAATAATCTTCTTTGGCTGTATGCTGTACCCTCAAGGCCCACTGAAGCAGAGGTCCTGCCCAATAGACACACTTGAACAGTGGTCCTGCCCGCAAAGCTTTGCCAGGCAGGGGGACCGCAAGGCTCCATGTAGCACTGCTCCTATGGGTTTAGGTGGCCCTGTCTCACCCAGCAGCCCTGTACCTTGGCCCCCACCCCCATGGCTGTTCTCTGCCTGGGCCCTGTGCCTCTGCTGGGAGGCCTGATCCTTTGAAATCTAGGTAGGAACAACATGGCCCCTCAGCTTTGCTGGGTGCAGCAGCCACACCACACCAGGGCCCTCCAGAGCCATACCTGGAGCAGCTGAGGAGCATGGGCACTGGAGTGAAGTGAGCAGAGGCTGCAATGTGAGGAGGCGCCAGGCAGGGCACACTGCGATCCTACATGTGCCAGCGGCCTCTATGCTGTGATGGGAGTGGCAGCTCTGATCTCTGAACTGCCTTCAGGGTCATTCTTCCATTGTCTTGAACAGCTCCTGACTTCTGTTCAAAGGGCTAACAAATCTCCTTATCAAACAGTCATTTGACCATATCCTTTGTGTTCTTTCTTGAACATGCTTTCTCTATTTTTACAATACGAATAGGCTAAGAATTTCCCAAACCTTTATGTTCTGCTTGCTTTTTAATTAACAATTCTGCCTTTAAGTCATTTCTCTCTTCTTCCATTTTACTATAAACGGTCAGGAAAAACCAGGTCACTCTTCAACACTTTGCCTAGGAATTTCCTCAACCAAAATACCCAATTTCATCACTCACAAGTGATGCCTTCCACAAAATACTAAAACATGAACAAAATTCAACCAAGTTCTTTTCCACTTTATAACAAGAATGACCTTTACTCTATTACTCAATAACATGTTCCTCATTTCCATATGAGATCTCATCAGAATGGCCTTTACCATCTATTTCCACCAACACTCTCTTCAGGATTATTTAGAGATTCTCTAGGAAGACTGAGACTTTCTCTAAAGCTCTCCTCTTTTCTTTCTGAGCCCTTACCAGAATCATCCTTTAATAGCCTGTTCACAGCAATGCAGGCTCTTTCTAGCATGCATGTCAAAACTCTTCCAGCCTCTACCCATTACCCACTTCCAAAGCCACGTCCATACTTTTTGGTATTTGTAACAGCACTACCCTCACTCCTAAGTACCAATTTCTCCCTCAGTCCATTCAGACTGCTATAACAGAATACCATAGATTAGGTGGCTTATCAACAACAGAAATTTATTTCTCACAGTTCTGGATGTTGGGAAATCCAAGATCAAGGTGCCAGCAGACTGGGAGCCCTCTTCCTGGTTCATAGACAGCCATCTTCTCACTGTGGCTTCACATGGCGTAAGGGGCAAGAGAAGCTTCTGGGGCCTCTTGTATACAGACACCCATCTCACTCATGGGGCCTCCACCATCATGACCGAATCCCCTCCCAAAGGTCCCACCTGCTTCTAATTCTATCATGTTAGGGATTAGGTTTCAACATATGAATTTGGCGGAGGTCACAAACATTCACTGTGTAGCAATAGGTTTAAAACAATTCCTATCAAAAATCTCAAGGCCGGGCGCAGTGGCTCACGCTTGTAATCCCAGCACTTTGGGAGGCCGAGGCGGGCGGATCACCAGGTCAGGAGATCGAGACCACGGTGAAACCCCGTCTTTACTAAAAATACAAAAAAAATTAGCCGGGCGTGGTGGCGGGCGCCTGTAGTCCCAGCTACTCGGAGAGGCTGAGGCAGGAGCATTGCTTGAACCCAGGAGGCGGAGCTTGCAGTGAGCTGAGATTGCGCCACTGCACTCCAGCCTGGGCCACAGAGCGAGACTCTATCTCAAAAAAAAAAAAAAAAAAAAATCTCAGTGAGGAAGTTCGTATGCAATGACAAGCTTATTCTAAATTTATATGGAAATGCACAGGTCCTAGAATAGCTAAAATAATACTGACAAAGAATAAAGTGGGAATGATCACTCTACCAACCTGTCTGTACAAAAGAAAGTACAATACTGGTGAGAACCGAGACAAATACGCTTACTGGTTTTTTACAGTGGTACAAAAGCAATTCAATGGGAAAAGGGTAATCTTTTCAACAAATGGCCTTGGAGCAATTAGACATTCATAAGCAAAAAAATTGAACCCCAACCTAAACCAACCTAACGGAGAAAATCATCTGAATCTAGAGCTAGGCAAAGAGTTCTTAGACTTGACACCAAAAGCACAACCCATAAGAGGAAAAACTGATAAATCGGACCGATTCAAAATTAAACATTCTTGCTCTTTGAAAGACCATTTTAAGAGAAGAAGAAGACAAGCTATAGTCTGGGAGAAAATTTTCCAAAACACACATCCAACAAAGGACTGGTGTTTAGAATATATGAAGAACTCTCAAAACAAAACAACAAACAATCCAATTAGAAATGGAAAAAAGACACACACACAGACATTTCATTGAAAAGGATATACAGATGACAAATAGCACAAGAAAAAAATCGTTTAAATCATTAGCCATTAAAGAAATACAAATCAAAACTACAGCATGATATCATTCCATACCTATCAAAATGGATAATTTTTTTAAAAAGTCATAACATCAAATGCTGGCAAGGATGTAGAGAAACTAGATCACTTATAATTGCTGGTGCAGAAACTCTGAAAAACAGTTTGGCAGTTTCTTTAAGAACAAAGTATGTAATTATCACATGTACCAGCAATTGCATTCTTGGACATTCATCTCAGAGAAACAAAAATTTATATTTGCATAAAAACTTGTACACCATTATTCATGTTCATAACAGCCCCAAACTGGAAACAACCCAGATGTCCTTCAACAGGTTAATAGTTATACAAATTGTGGTACATATCCATACCATGGAATACTTCTCAGCAATAAAAAGGGACCAATTATTGATACACACAATAATTTGGATGACTATCCAGAGAATTCTACTTTGTGAAAAAAGCCAGTCCCCTAAAATTTATATACTGTATGATTCCATCTATATATCTTTCATGAAACAACAAAATTATAGAAACAAAGAAAAGGTTAGGGGTTACCAGGAACTAAGGATGATGTTATGAAGGGGAAGCAAAGAGGAAGTAGATATGTTCACATAAAGGTAACACCAGGGATCTTTGTGATGGTGGAAATACTCTCTATCTTGACTGGAGTGGTAGGTACACAAACACACATGAGATAAAATTGCATAGAACACAATATACAAACACAAAGGAGTACAAATAAAACTAGGGAGATCTGAATAGGATGGATAAACTACATCAACATCCATATCCTGGTTATGATAATAGACTACAGTTTGCAAGATGTTAGCATTGGGGAAAACTGAGTAAAGGGTACATAGGATCATGCTGCATAACTTCTTACAGCTGCATGTGATAAAATCTTTAATTATTTTAAAATAAAAAGTTTAATTTTAAAGAATACCTAATGCATATATAAACCACTTAGCACAGTGTTTAGCCTAGAAAAAAAAATGTTAGCTATTATTGTTTTTCACCAGCATGTTCAACTCTGGAGACAACAATTTCAGACAACTGTAAACACAAGAAGACCTTGATGAGGGGGACCTTCTTGACCTCTGCAAACCATGTTAAAACTCTGAGACTGAAGAAATTAGAATCATTTACCACGGAGTATGAAAGACTAAAGGAAACATATCAGTCATTAAAAGTGCTGAAATAGTAGAAGTAACATACTCTATTAAAATTCCTAGAGCCATGTTAGGGCCATTTCAAGAGAAATTTTTATTTTTTGGTATAAAAATAAAACTATAACCATTCAAGCTGGCTCTTAACTAAAAAGTTTGTCTCGAAAATATTTGCAGTAACCCCCACTGGATTCATTAGATAGGGACACAAATCAGGGCTTTCTCAGTGCAAACACCAGAGAACACATATATGGTCCTGGCCAATACCCATCATTCAGAGATGCCCGGGAGGAGATTCAAGCTTGGAGTCAGGACCTGAAACTTTAAAGATCACTTGCAATCATGACTCTGTGATTCTGCATGACAAAAATCAGAACACCTTGGTAAAGCTACAGAGTTAAATCTAAAATTTAAAAGTAAGGGAAGGGTCCATGGGGTTGGCAATAAAACCTTTGAAAAAAATGAGGTTTATTTTTAAAGTGAACTGTCAATGAATTTCTAAATATTGTAGTTCAATTCAGTATTACATATTCCAGTTATGTAGTTACTGGGGCCAAAAGCAATTGATTAAAATATTAGCCTCTTGAAAAGTAACCAGATGCTAAAGCAACAAAAAATAAATACTAGCCACTTAGCTCATAAGGGAATTGTGGTTATCAGTTAGTGAGTGATCACATAGCCTTTCATATTACATATTACTCTTGTAATAAAGAGTACTCATACAGGCATAAATCACCACTATGATCAGGCTTTGAAGCCCATAGTATCTCATCAGACTATCTAATAGGGATATTTATTATCTGCCCAAAGGAGCTGATAGGATTCTTGACTGTTTTAGTCATGTTTCAACACTCAGGCCTGCATAATCATATCCCGACAATTAAGCAAATGAGAATTCTCACATTTTAAAAGCTGGTATATTAGTAGCTCTTAATATTTATTACACAAGTATATGTATTACTAGATTCTAGAGCTAATAAATATGGTTTTAATGCTTCCAACTACTATTTTCAATATTCAGTAAGGTAATCAATTTGTTCAGTTTTAAGCAGCATAGCTCTATAAATGTGGTATTTGGCATGGAACTTGATTCGAAATGCATTCTTTTCTCAAGTGATTGAATAGTTGTAATGAAAATTTATAATTTGTGGTATATTATAGAAGGAAGTGGATTGAGTTTCTCTATCAAAATTATGCATGGTTCAAAATCTTTTGTGCTCTAACACATAGAAACTGGCAGACAAATGCAATTACATTAAATATGCTGTCATCCAGAACATCTGAAGAATGCTATTCATCTAATCTTATCAATTTAAGCTTATTCTGCTACCATAGCTGAGTACAAATACCAGGCCATGACCATCACATTAATACCATGAGGCTATACCAAATGCCATTTCTAGAAATCAATGGGGATAATTTTATTGGGTCCAGGCTATTTCATTTGAAGGCAATTGTCAGATCAATCTGTGTCTAACTTAATTTGTAACTTGATTTATACCTACAATGTTTGCAGATTAGACAACTGATTAAGAAGGGATTGATTTATTCTCAGAAAAATGGACCTTTCAATAAACAGCATTATCACTTTTCACAGAAATTAACACACTATTTCCAAAACATATAAATTATTCAGTAGATTAATAAAGGAGAGTACCTTCTTTGCAAATAAGCAATTTCGTGAAGATATTACTTATGACAATTCCGTGACATTTAGAAATTACTGCATTTATCAGAATATACAAGTTGTAAATTTATACTAAATGATCTCATTATTGTATGTAGGGTGCAGTTTATATAAAGATAGATATTATTCATGAAATAGCATGCTAGTTTAGCTTTGAAATCATCTCTAATGTAAATAAAGTTAATTGTTTTTTAAAAGACAAATATGTGGCTCATTACACATACCAAGACTGTTTGTGTATTGTTATTATAAACTTGAATAATGCAAGCTGTACTTTTTAAAACTAAAGTTCTTCATGTGTTTTGCCCCAGATGATGAAAACCAACTTCCGTCCTCCGATTTAAAACTGAGAGCACAGGCAATAAAAAAAAAAAACCTGTATTTTCTTTTTATTGCTTAGAACCTAAGCAACAAAAAATTTAATTTCTCATCAACTTCATTTACCATTTTACATTTAAAATTGAATATAAATGTAATAACTAGCTATAAGTTGATTTTATTTGTTTTTGTCACCCAAAAGATATCATTAGAATAAACTGACTTTTTTAAAATTACAGTGAAAGTGGCTTTCATATCGGGCTGAAATTATAAACCAAGAAGAGCTACATCCTTTTGAAAATACTATTTTGAAGTTTTCCAACTTGGTCAGGTGATCTCTGCCCCCTCTCAACCATCAATATGCACAGTAGCAGATTAGAGAATGGGGTCAACTATGTTCACTGAAAGAACAGTTACATTCAGTCACCATTTGCTATACCCACATCTTCACCCACAATTATTTTCAACTCTCTTAAGCCATTTTTTGCCCCACCGCCACTGAATGTCCTTTGACAAGGATGAAAATGACTAATCTCATCATCAGTATGGATTCTTTTCAGTATGCATCTCACTTCTCCTCTCTTTAAATGAACAATGTAGGAGACTCCCTTCTACTTGGAACTCTTCCTTGAACTTGCAAAACACCACCTTCGTTTATTTCTTCTTACTCTTTGGTAATTCCTTCTCCATCTCTTCTCTGAGCTGCTTTAATTTTTCTCAACCCCTAAGTGTTAGTGAGCCCCCACAAGTCTAGCCCTGGATTTCTTCTCAACCTTCTTGGATAATATCATTAACTTCTAAGCCTTCTTTCACCATATATATATGGTTCCCAGGCTTTTTTTCTCCCATTTATTTATGAAATATTTATGAGCACTTTCTATATACCAGACTTTCTTCTGGGTGATGGGCATTAGGTCATATGCTGTCACCTGTCTCTTTCAACGACATCACAAATCCAACATCTCAAAAATAATACTTTTAGCTAAAATCTGCTTACTCTTTAGATTTCTTTTCGTGGAAGCTGGTGCCACCCATTCATCTAGACCCCAACAGAATTAACCTAGTTTCTTCTTTCTCATGTCCACCAGTGAGTGAGTAGTCAACTTGATCTCCTTTATGTTTTTTATTTGTTGTTTCTTCTTTGCTCCTGCAGTATCTTATTATTTCTTATGTTGTTTCTGAAACTTGCTCTGTGTCTACTTTCAAAATCTTCCAATTCATCTTCCACAGTACTATTTTGCAAAAACATCAATTTAATATGTCGCTTACTGCTATAGTGTGAATGCCGCCTCCCAAACTCATGTTGAAACTTAATTGCTATTGTGATGATATTAAGAGGTGGGACCATCAAGAGATTACAAGGCCATGAGGGCTCTGCCCTCATGAACGGATTAATGTTGTTTTGCAAGAGTGGGTTCATTATCATGAGAGTCCATTGTTATAAAAGTAAGTTCTACTCATGGAGATAGAGAATAGAAGGATGGTTACCAGAGGCTGGGAAGAGTAGTAGTGGAGGAGGTGAGTATGATTAATGGGTACAAAAAAAAAATAGAAAGAATGGACCAGGCACGGTGGCTCACGCCTGTAATCCCAGCACTTTGGGAGGCTGAGGCAGGTGGATCACTTGAGGTCAGGAGTTTGAGACCAGCCTGGCCAATATGGTGAAAACCCTGTCTCTACTAAAAATACAAAAATAAGCCAGACATGGTGGCACGTGTAGTCCCAGATACTCAAGAGGCTGAGGTAGGAGAATTGCTTGAACCCAGGAGGTGGAGTTTGCAGTGAGCCAAGATCGTGCCACTGCACTCCAGGCTGGGTGACAGAGCAAGACTGAACCTGGGAGGTGGAGGATGCAGTGAGCCAAGATCGTGCCACTGCACTCCAGGCTGGGTGACAGAGCAAGACTGAACCTGGGAGGTGGAGGTTGCAGTGAGCCAAGTTCGTGCCACTGCACTCCAGCCTGGGTGACAGAGCAAGACAAAAAAAGAAAGGAAGGAAGGAAGGAAGGAAGGAAGGAAGGAAGGAAGGAAGGAAGGAGAAAGAAAGAAAGAAGGAAGGAAGGAAGGAAGGAAGGAAGGAAGGAAGGAAGGAAGGAAAGAAGGAGTAAGACCTAGTATTTTGATAGCACAACAGGGGGACTATAGCCAATAATAATTTAATTGTACATTTTAAAGTAACTAAAAGAGTATATTTGGATTGTTTGTAAGACAAAGGATAAATGTTTGAGGGGGTGGATATCCAGTTTTCCATGATGTGATTATTACACATTGCATGCCTGTACCAAAATATTTCATGAACCCCATAAATATATATGCCTACTATATACCCACAAAAATTTTTTTGAAAAGGCAAGTTCGACCCTCTCCTGCTGGTTTACTGTCACTTTCTCTTGCCTTTCTGCCTTCTGGTATGGGATGGTGCAGCAGAAAGATCATCACCATACACCAGTGCCATGCTCTTGGATTTCCCAGACTCTAGGACAATGAGCCAAATAAATTTCTGTTCATTAGAAACTATCCAGCCTGTGGTATTCTGTTATAGCAACATAAAATGGGCTAAAATACTTGCTGATCATATTTTTATGAAAGCCTCAGAAAAACATCTAAACCCCTTAGCAAAATATAGAAGACATTTTGTTGCTAGTTGTAGGAAACAATAGCTACACTTTATCAGTGCTTACTGCATGCCATTGTGCTAAAGCTCTAAGAACACAATTTATTGTTTATTTTCAAAAAATCTGTGAGAAAGAGGGTGGAATCATTATCCCCATTTTAAACATGATGAAATAGAGAATCTGAGAAATTAAATAATTGCTTAAAGTCACAAGCTACTAAGTGACAGATTTGAGGTTCACCCAAATCTCCTGTCTCCCAGGCCCATTCTCTTAATCACAGTGCTGTACCACCTCCCCTGTTGCTCCAGGTCCATCACTTTCCAGTACTCTCCATTTTAGCCATGCCAACTCCTCTGGAAGATCCCAACATGTTTATCCAGGCTGCCATCCAGAATGTCTTTTCTTACTTGTACTCTTGTAGAAAACACTGACTCCTCTCAAGCACTTTATAAGGAATGGTTTCTAAATCTGCTCTGAAAGCAATTTCTAAGAACTTTCTAAAATGCCACAGGCAGTAACAGGCTTTGGTGTCATTTCATAGCCTCCTGATGTATATGATACTAGGGGGCAGCTCTTACTTGGCACAAATACAGACAGAACATTTCTTAAAGAAGCCTCAATACTTTATAACTCATAAAGTAGGTAATAATTTTCGCCAATAGCTTTGGTAGATAGCAGCACAGGTAAATAGCCTTCAAAAATGAACACACATACATTGATACACTTACAAAAGTAAATGTGAACTAATTTGGGGTGGGTACTATATTCAAGCAAAAGAACATTATCTTTGGAGTCACAGCCACTGGGATTTAAAATTTTCTACCACTTACCATATATGTATTCTAGGGTATGATACTTAGCCCTCTAAGCCTAGTTTTTCCATTTTTAAAATAGGAGCGAAATGACTAGATCATAGGGCTTTGCGAGCATTAAATGAGAAAATGCTTATAAAGATCCCAATGTAACTCCTAGAAGAGAAACACTTTAGCTGCCTTCCAAACCTCATTTCTCCCCTTTCCTCAGTGCTGCAACTCAAAAACGCCAGCATCAATTGTACTACACACCCTTTAATGAGATCTCATGAGACAACCAAAATATGTCACGTCTACTATTTTACTTTACCCTGAAAAAAATCTAGACTGCCACATTTAGAGACTGGAGATGGCAGGAAGTTGAAGGGTTCATTCAAAAAGACCTGGTAGATCTTTTTTATGAAAAGCTGTCAAATATCACGACATCTCCTACTCATGATCAATTTATATCTGCATTACTACAGTGGAAGAATCCCCTGCTTCATAGAAGCATTGAAGTTAACCCAGACATTCTTAGAAAAACATTGGTAGGTGACCCTACACCATTCATTAAGCGCTCTTCTGCACAGAGCCCTGTGGTGGACACCACACAGGCAGTTAACAGAGCTTTTCTCCATGAACTTGAAGTATGTAATTAAATGAGGGAGAGGAGAGAGAGACAGAAGCAGTCTCCCCAGCTTCGTCTCTGAACTTGAAAGCATTCTGGGTGGTAACAACTGGCAGGACTTCTGGCAGAAGTGGTGGAATCTTTGGGAGCTCTGAAGCACCAAATTGAGACTAGTATGTATGACTGTGTGGCAGCTGCAAGACCCACACAATGAGAATGTTGGCAAGTCATGCAGAAAATAGAGCCAGGAATAACACTGAGCAGCAGCAGCAGAGCCTCTAAACCTGACCATTCCTCCACATGTTTTAAACACATGTTTAGCCCAGCCGGGGTCACAGGGACAGCTGAAAAGCCCCTTCCGAAGCTGTCAGAGACAACATTTGTAAAAGCTTCTTGATGCCTAAAAGTGCCAATAAGGGTGTTTTCCTCTCATGTGAGCATGAAATGTGCCTGAGAGAATGCAGCACATAGACCCAGAGGGTTCAAGCAAGAGACGCAACCAAGAGACCAGGATATTTCCCTGGGGCCAGGCCACCAGTCCAACTCCTGCAGCAGCTGGAAATTATCGTCTTACAGCCACAGAAGCCGAGAACTAGGCTGTCCCATTTCCCCGCAAGTCCCCTAGGGAAACGCCGAAATGTAGCTGGAACATCTCAGCTTCCAAGCTCTAAACAAAACACCAGGCCATTTGTCTTACATGGCATATCTCAATAAACATGATTTAGAATGCATAATTTGGTATTTCTAAACTATATAATCAAATAAATTCCTGTTACTGGCAAAACAGCAGGAGCACCACAGGATTAACTGCATAGCGAGTTTACCATAAGTGTGTCTCTGCAAGCTTACTGAATGATCACTTTCCTCATTTGGCCCTTTCTTTTGCTATAATATTTTGCAAAATAATAATACACCATTGTTCTGGCCCTATTAATATAATAATTGTACAATCTTACCTTAAAAAGGAACTTGGCCAAAAACAAATGAAATCATTTAAAAAATAAAGCAATCTTTTTTGAGACGAGTGCTCGCCCTGTCACACAGGCTGGAGTGCAGTGGTGTGATCTCGGCTCACTGCAACCTCTACCTCCTGGGTTCAAGTGATTCTCCTGTCTCAGCCTCCCAAGTAGCTGGGATTACAGGTGCCCACCACAACACCCAGCTAATTTTTGAATTTTTAGTAGAGACGGGGTTTTACCATGTTGGTCAGGCTGATCTTGAACTCTTGAACTCAGGTGATCCACCTGCCTCAGCCTCCCAAAGTGCTGGGATTACAGGCGTGAGCCACCATGCCCGGCCCATTCTTTTAAATAATTTCAAATGAAATGGATATGTCATAAAAATTCACAGCTACAGGTGATGCCAAGTCAGTACCCATATCTCTGAATGAAAGATGCAGTGTCATATTTCAACAAACTAGCACAGAATAATATTGCAAAGACAGATTTAGAAATCCAAAAATCTGTCATGCTGATTTCATAATGAAAAGTTCCTTCTTAGAGTACTTTATAAGTAACCATGAATGCAGCTATTATAGAAATCACTGGAAACCCAGGCCTCTTGCCTCTTGCCAGTCACAATATCATTGCTCCATTTAATGTCTTATGGGTGACACCCAAAATTTAGTCTCTCAAGCCAAAGGGAGGGCAATTATTTTTAGAATCTAGTAAAGTGATTTTGAAAAGCTAGGAGAAACTTCCCTGGAGTGACATAGACATGAGATTAAAGTCAAACCCACACAAGGAAGTTAACAAGATCTCACAAGTCAGAGCATAAAAACTTTCCTACAGATGGATATGTTACTTTGCAGGACTGTAGTAATCATTTCACTATGTACAATATTTGCTATATATATCAAAACATCATGTTGTATACTTTAAATATATGTATACAATAATAAAAAAAAAAGTTGGCCAGGCACGGTGGCTCATGCCTCTAATCCAGGCACTTTGGGAGGCCAAGGCAGGTGGATCACTTGAGGTCAAGAGTTCGAGACCAGACTGGCCAACATGGTGAAACCCCGTCTCAACTAAAAATACAAAAATTAGCTGGGTGTGGTGGTGGGTGCCTGTCATCCCAGCTACTTGGGAGGCTGAGGCACTAGAATCGCTTGAACCCGGGAGGCAGAGGTTGCAGTGAGCTGAGACCGCACCACTGCACTCCAGCCTGGGTGACAAGAGCGAGACTCCGTCTCAAAAACAAACAAACAAACAAAAACAGTTTCCGAGTGCAGTACTATGGTTCTATCAACAGCACCTCAATAATAAAAGGTGAGTATAATGATTGGTCCTGAAATAAGCCTGAAAATGTGAGAATGTATACCCAAAGAGCAAGGATACCCAAATATACATTTATTTCACTGGAACTTTTTTTAAAGAGTGGAGGTTTCCAGTATAAATCACCTCTTGGGTTACTAAATTACATAAATTTATCAAACACATTTTCAATTATTGTGCTATATTTACCTCTTTCAAATTTAAAAAAGTGTTCCTATTCCTATTCTAAAATATAATAACTAAATATATTATCCTTTCCAGTGCTTTTATTGATTGATTGATTTTTTTCCATTTTAACATTCTTCTGTGAGTCTTTCAAAACTGAAAAAAAAAAAGCATATCCTAGTGCTTAAAGCTATACTATATGGGTTCCAGTCCCAACTCTGGCATACTGATTAGGTAGAGTCCTTGAGCAGGTAACTTTACCTCTCTGTACTTCAAACCCCTCACATCTAAAATAGGGTCACAATAACAAGCAGCTTTTAGTATTGTTGTGAGAACTTTAAACAAGTTGAAACATGCAGAACTTCAGGAATAGCACTTGGTACATCATTACATTCACTATGCTATGATCATTATGAATGTTGATCTTTTACATCTGGTCTTAAAATGGGCAATATTTTCCGGAGAATGAATCTCTTCTACTTGTTCATCATACCTATTATCACCATGTTTAGCCTGGCTAGATCTCAAAAAGAAATTAGTTTCAACAAATCATCTGGAGGCCAAATGTAAAAAGAGCTAACCCAATTAGGAAAACCTGCTCCAACCAGGCAAGAGACAAGCAAACGGAAGGATGAACATGTGCTATGATGGCTGGCTGCTTAAAGAGAAGAGCCACACGAGCCTGAATAGAAATATTAGCAGACAAGAAAGCTCTATTTTCTGATATTATTCCAAATAAACAATGGAAGTTTTTTTTTCCTTTGAAGAATCCAAGAATGGCTTAGAAAATTTCATCATATTACATTTCATCATATTACAGTATTTGTTACTAAGCAAAATATTTCCTAGTGATGAATAACACTAGAAGTTACCAGAGAAGCTCTCTCCTCAGAACTAGAAAGTTTTTCTTTCTTACAATTCACAAATATTTCAATAATTTTTTTTTAACTCTTGGATTTACTCTCCTGTAGAGAACAGCACGTTTTCTCCATGTCTCATCAGAATGGTGGGAACAGCAGCCACTGGAAATTCTGCCCACAAATATTCATAAACATATCATCCTGATATAGATATACCCTTCACAGTTGTCAAAGCACCTTCACTTACATTATCTCATGTAATCTTCACAATGATGAGACAGGAGCGGGGAGGTATATTTTTCCAACAAAAGAGAAACTGAAGCCCAGATAGATGGTTTCTCTGGTTTCTGATGCAATTGCTTCTTCTACCAATGTGTTCCCAAGACAGACCATGGACCTTACTTCCAGGCTGCACCCATGGTCACTACACAAACTGCAGTGTTGTGACTAACCCCCTCCTGTGATCTAGCTCCCTATTTCATCTCAGTGACAAAACTTCCTGGCCTATGTAGCTCATTAAATCTTAACCCAGTGCCAGAGTTCCCAAAGTAAAATTGTCAGGGGGGATTTAACCTAAGTCTTTCTACCAACTTATTGTTAGTTACATACATCTGTGCCAACAGATGATGATAATAGAAACCAAAATAACATTAACAACAACAATAATAGCAACTCTCAGGTAGGACTGTGATAGACTTTTTATTACTTTATATTTTATCCTCAAAACAACCCTAAGAGGTAAAGTATTAGTATTCTTATTTTATACATGAAGAAACTGGGTCTCAGGGAAGTTGAGAACTTTAGTGGGGCCACAGAGCTGATGGTGATTATGTCAGATTTGAAAGCCAACTTCAGCTGTATTCAACACGCACCCACTTTTCATAATGGTGCATTGTTTTAAATCTCTGAATTCTGAATATCCTGCATGATGTCTACCACATTGTTATTGCTCATTGACAGTGTTAGTAATTAAAGACAGAACGAATGTATTACTCTGTTCTCACACTGCTGATAAAGACATACCCAAGACTGGGTAATTTATACAGGAAAGAGGTTTAATGGACTTACAGTTCCACATGGCAGGGGAGGCCTCCCAATCATGGTGGAAGACAAATGAAGAGCAAAAGGACAGCTTACATGGTGGCAAGCAAGAGACAGCTTATGTAGGGAAACTCTCCTTTATGAAACCATCAGATCTCATGAGACTTATTCACTATCATGAGAACAGCATGGGAAAAACCCAACCACATGATTCAATTGCTTCCCACCAGGTCCCTCCGGTGACACGTGGGAATTATGGGAGCTGCAGTTCAAGATGAGATTTGGGTGGGGACACAGCCAAACCATATCAACCAAAATGAGATGTACATTCTCCTGACTGCATTGGACATCTCAATTTTCCTATATGATGCTCGCTCCCAGTTTTCTATCCTGTGGGAGCTGCTATCTTGCATTCCTCTTAATTCAGTGGCCTGGAGGAGTTGATGCTGCATATTCTACACTGCTGCTGCCAAAAAATTGCCCTTCACCAGCCCTGGGCATCCTCTGCTGAGGCACACTTGCTCCCTTATGCACTTTCCTACATCTTTATCACCATCATCTAGTGAGCCCCAGGACACATTCTAAATTCCTTAATAGCTGTAGCCACCTAAGACAAAAATCTACAGCTCCTCATCTGCCACCACATTTTTCTTGACCTTCTCAATGTCAAAAAACTACAACTGTGATCCACTTCAGCCACTTTGCAGCCTATCATCTCTTGGAAATGCCCCAGCTTGAAAGTTTTCATATTTGTATTTCCCTTCTCTGGCTTCCACCACTCATCTCTCTTTTATTGAACCTGATCATTTTTCTTCCACTTTTTTCAACAATCTGCAGCCTAATAAACAAATGTCCTGCCTCCCTCACACCTTAGCTCTTTCCTTCACCACAACTCTATTCCCTCTACTACAAATATGCTCAATATTCCATCACCTACAAAATCTTTCCCACAAGCCTACTCAAAATCAATTGTTGTTCTATATCTGCCCTTAATACTTGTCCATTTACTCGAAACTTATAATTTGAGTAAGTCCATATGTAGAAATTTAGCCTTTTAGAAATTTACTCCAAAACTACACAAAAAGGCATAAAAACAAAATTACGGCATGACTTCTGCATATTTCTGTGGAAATGCTTCAAATATCAGGAAAAAAATGATGACATAACAGTATCTCTTCACATTAGCAAGTTGTTATCCAAATACAAGCAGATCAGGATAACTGGCCAGCCATATGCAGAAGATTGAAACTGGACCACTTCCTTACACCATATAAAAAATCACCTCAAGATGGATTAAACACTAAATGTAAAACCTAAAACTATAAAAAGCCCTGGAAGATAACCTAGGAAATGCCATTCTGCACATAGGCCCTGACAAAGATTTCATGACAAGCATGCCAAAAGCAACCACAACAAAAACAAAAATTGACAAATGGGACCTAATTAAACTAAAGAAACTCTGCACAGCAAATGAAACTATCAACAGAGTAAACAGACAAGGTACAGAATGAGAGAAAATATTTGCAAACTATGCATCCAACAAAGGTCTAATATCCAGAACCTATAAGGAATTTAAACAAATTAACAAGCAAAAAACAAACAACCCATTAAAAAGTGGTCAAAAGACATGAACAGACACTTCTCAAGAAGACATATACACAGCCAGTGAGCATATGAAAAAACGCACAACATCACTAATCATTATGGAGATACAAATCAAAACCACAGTGAGATACCATCTAGGTGATAATAATTATTATTAAAAAGAATATGAATTATTAGTAAGAATAATCAGAGTGGCTATTATTAAAAAGTCAAAAAATAACAGATGCTGGCAAGGTTGTGGAGAAAAGGGAACACTTATACACTGCTGGTGGGAATGTAAATTAGTTTAACTATTGTGGAAAGCAGTGTGGCGATGTCTCAAATAAAACAGAATTAACACTCAACCCAGCAATCCCAATTGGGTATATACCCAAAGGAATATAAATCATTCTACCATCAAGACACATGCACACATATGTTCACTGCAGCACTATTCACAATAGCAAAGACACAGAATCAACCTAAATACCCAGTAACAGTCAGTAGAACAGATAAAGAAAATGTGGTATATATACACCATGGAACACTATGCAGCCATAAAAAAATAATGAGATCATGTCCTTTGCAGCAAGATAAATGGAGCTAGAGGCCATTATCCTAAGCAAACTAACACAGAAACAGAAAACCAAATACTGCATGTTCTCACTTACAAGTGGGAGCTAAACATTGAGAACACATGGACACAAAGAAGTGAACAGCAGATGCCGGGCCTACTTGAGGGTAGGAGGAGGGAGAGAATCAAAAAACTACCTATTGGATACTATGCTTATTACCTGTGTGATGAAATAATCTGTACACCAAACTCCAGTGATAGGCAATTCTTCTGTACAACAAACCTACACATGTACCCCTGAACCTAAAATAAAATTTAAAAATTAAAAATAACTAAATAAAATAATATTGGTTTGAAAGACAAAAAAAAATTTTAATTAGAAAAATACAAGCAATCACCTTTAAATTCAGGTTGGTAATGCTTTCTAGATTCACTTGATTCTGTCTTCTTAAGTCTCATGGAGAAGAGCTGCTTTCAGTGTTTTCCAAGGACCAATCCTTCTTTTGTGCTTACTCAGCATGAAACAGTCTCTTTGAACTTACAGTACAGGAAAGTCAGACGTGCTGCTCTTTTGTAGTAACATTTCCCCAAACTATGTTTTTATCATTTCCGATAAAAGTATATGTTCTTTCTCAGATAGAACTCAGCTTAAAAATAAAAATATATACATTTACGCCTTAAAAATGGGATACTGTTACTTTATACTATAAGCCTATTCATATTTAGGCAAGAAAATCTTTGATGAAAAGAAAAAATAATCGAAATTCTTAAGTTTTGGAGTAAAATATGAAGTTCTATCTTATGACTTTAGATAATTAAATAAAAAAATTTTGCTGTGAGATACAAAACTTAAAGATTCTCATATGAACATTCTATATTCATGTGGATTTATTTATATATTTATATTTATTTTATTAATATTTATTATATTTATTAATAATAAATATTTATTTCTATAAAATATATATTAAATAATAAATATTTATTTTATTTATATTTACTAGATTATGAGGCAAACACATAACCAGAATGCTGCAAAAAAGGAATGCTTTTTTAGTCAAGTTACTATGCAATGCCTATTACTTTAGAATAATATTAAATCCAAAATAAGATTTCATTTACATCAGTAAATATAAAGTTATTCCTTGGTTCCTATCAAATAAATACCGTACACTCTAAGTGAACATCTATTGAGAATATAGCAAACTAGTGGTCTCTGTTCTCTGAGATTGGATCCATCTTCCTCTTCTCTATGATTTACCTCCAGGGGGCAGTACAGTTCTGATGATGGGCTCTGGAATTTGACCGCCCTAGCTAGAATCTCTGCCCCGTCAGTTTCAGTTATATAAACTAGGACAACTTATTTAACCTGAGCCTTAGTTCCTCATGCATAAAATGAAAAAGAATAGAACCTACTTCATAGGATTGTTATAAGGATGAAATGAGAAAATGTCCAGTATATAACAAGTACTCTTTCAACATTCATTGTTATGATTTATTAGCATTATATTAGGTTTCCCTGTGACATCATCATTAAACATAATTTATTAAACCCATATATTTTAAGCACCTAATGCATGTAAGGCACTGTAGGTTATGATGCTAGAAACACAACACAATCCCTCTTCTCCATAAATTCTGTCAGGTGGGGAAAAACACACATATAAATTATGAATTGAACAATACAGTAAGACCAATATATGAAGTACTGCAAAAGTACAAACAGGGTAGATGTCATTACCTCCAACAGGCTAAAAAATATAAGGGGCTTCTTATCATTGCTGGAGGATGAGTACATGGATCAAATCGACTTGGAAATGAAAATGCCACCTCCCAGTCTCCTTCCCCTCAACCCTCCACCCGGCCTTGGGCACCATTCTTAGCTGTTTGGACAAAGGCATGTGACCTAGGCTCAACCAATTAGATGCTCTTGAGTAGACCTTTGATTCTTGAGAGAGAGAGATGCCAAGTTGCTGGAAGAGTCAGAGATATTCTTGGCCCCCATAGCAGAGGCCAGAGGCTAGGGGCCAGCAGTACACTGGTGTGTTGCCAGAAGCAGCACTTGAAATGGCAGCAGGAATAGTGACTGATCCTCAACAGCCTGCTTCAATGGCGTGATCTCAGCTGGATCCTCAGCTGTTTACTGTCCCTTGATTTCCAATCTCTTTCTAAATCGGATCTCTAGTCCTCTCACCAATTTGTAAGAAACTCAATATCCTTCCAACAAATTATTTTTCTGCCTATGTTGGACAGAGGTTTTCTGATAGTTGCAACTAAGAACCCAGACTTGTACCTTGAGTTATGAAGTAAAACTTTCCAGTCTCATTGGGACACCGTCTCCAGCTTTCCAAATGACCTCTAATTACCACTTTCTTTTATGTTAATTAAGATACTATTATGTTGCCTATTTCAGTGTAAACGGACTTCTTGATTGTGACATTCTATCTTAGCAAAACGTGTATCACAGAAAGTATTGTCTAAATTTTCATTTAGCAAAAGAATCTATTGTTTCCACTTGCCACAAAAATAATCTTCTATTATTCATCCCTTCCACATAAGACTCCCTTACTCTTCTTTTTATGGAAAGCAATGAAGAAGAAAGAAAATAATATACAGGGAAGAACAATGCAAGGAAATGGAGAAACAAGGAATCATTTATTGGTTTCCTGTAGAAATCAACAAGCCACTCTTATGTTTGTATTCCTCTTAAGTTGATCAAATTGGCATTTTTGTAAAAAGTCAAATATCAGCAACTAGCTGCTTGAAGTAGAAGTTTCAGACACAGGCACATCCCAGCCTGTGGACCTCTGTTGGAGGATGAATAGGTGAAAAGGATTGAGTTGAAAATGCCCATTCCTCTAAGAGGCTCTCAAGGACCAAGAGGCAGGGAAACAACTCTTGGAGAATCTCTTATGTGAACACAGTAAAGAGAAAGATCCTGTACCCTGAACTAGTACTGAAAAAAGAAAGATTAGCTGTCCTTCATTATTTGCGCTGTAGGGTATACAGGCAACAAAACCCAGTGAGAACATTTAATAAAACATTGTCACTTTCATATCCCCAAATTTCTTCCTTGCCCTTTATCACTTCCCAGCTGTCTCCAGATTTTATTTTGTATCCACTTGAGCTATGAGGTCAGAGTTAAGCCTTCAGGAATGTGTCTCTCTATAGGCAGAAACCTGACTCTTCCTGAAAAAACCCTTAGTAGACCTTGGGAAAACTGCAGTTGCTATCACATGTACAGAGAGAGCTTTTGCAGTCACTGGACTTTAAATGTTCTTTTTGTTGGACTGCCAAAAGGTTACTGCTCCCTTGAGAACTGAGCCAGTTCCTCTAAACCCCTCCCACTGACTCATATGTTTGTCTGGCTGCAGCTGCTAAAAAAGATGGGAATTTAAAAGCTGCTACACAAGTGCAAAAGCAATCACCAAAACAGTGGCAATATCCTCAGGTCTTAGACCGAAAATATCCATACTGAGAAAGGCATAGGGTTGAGAAAAGAACATTAGATACAAAATACTGGAATACAGAATGGATAAAGATGAAAAGAAACAAGAAGGAAATCACGGGGTTCTCAGGGCTGGAAATTATTTTCTTCTGTGACCTTGCTAAAGGCCATCTCATGGATTTATTTTTTCGGCCCTGTGGTTAAGTTTTATTTGACCTAGATTTACATGGAAGTTGGTATTGATAAGTTGTCCACCACCGCAATGTCATAATCATAATTTTCAATAACGCTGAGAGAACTTAAAAAGTATATTATTATTATTTCCTCATTACTTCCATCCTAACAATATCCCAGTGGGTATTTCCTAGGCAAAGTAAACATTTCTTAGCTCTCAAGTTCTTGTATACAAATGTCATGTTTCATTTGGCAGAGCCCTGAAAACATCGATAAGCCAGCACTGTTGTCATCCAGGACTCTAACACCATTTCTGCAGCCTCTCTTCACCCCTCCCACTTCTATACTGAGAAGTGTTCTCAAGTTTTCCCATCTTTGTCATCAGTCAGGAAAGTGATCTAATAAGCACTGATCCAAGGTGTGATGGAGAAAGGGTACTTCCATTCTCAGCAATTATTCATCTTCAAAAAGAGACAAAGGGAAATGACGATGGTCACCACACAGAAATTGCTAATAATAGGACTTTTATTCAAAAGTTTGAGAGAGAATTAGATAAGGGAAGCCTTCCTAAAGAGCCCTCAAATAACACTGTTGAGACACATAGAAGGTACGGCTCTCTAAAATACTGAAATGTTTTCCATGGATGCCTGTTACATTACAAATCCTGAACAACTCATTTAATCCAAAAACAGCTGAAACACTATTTGCTGCACCCATTTAACCCATGTGAAAGCCCGTGCCCGTAGATCAGAAATGTCATCTTCAGTGTTAGAGAATGCTCTGTCTTACCAAAATCTGTCTCTTCCATAGCCTTTCTTCATCTGTTATAAAAGCAGGGTGTTCTTTCTTAAGGTTTATTCATCCTAAGAGAGCACTTCAGAATTCCACTAACTGTATCTCACTTTCTTGTTGTGGCTGTAACCCTGTCACCACCGAACCCATTATTTTGCAAGAATGTCTCTGACAATACATACATAATCCACAGACAACTCCATTTGATGTTGTCTTTAGATCTTGCTTAGAGGGGTCTTGTCAAAATCTCCATGGATTCATTTTCTGCCAGTTTCTCTGTGTATTTCCACAAAGATCTGAAACTATTTATAAACTGCTTCACTTCCTGGAAAGTTTTTGTTACTCCAAGGAAACTTCTAAGGTTTTAGAGCATCACTTTGGAACTGGCTGCTTTGGCACTGACCCTACTTTTTTGATTCTGGGGGGAAATGTTCCAAAAACTCATGTTTAAATAATCTCAGCTAAATTGCTTATGTTATTTCATAAAATCATTCCTCTGCAGCAAAACTGTAAACACTTAGAGGATAGGAAATATGCCTGCCGTTTGTTTGTCTGTTCACTCATTTAATTATCATCATCGTCATCATCCGTCCCAATGCCTACCACATCTCCCCTGCACACAGTGGGGACACAACAACATTCAGGTAATGGATCCTGAACTGGGTCATTCAATATTCACAGCTGTGTCTTTGTAGGCCAAACATTTTTGTCTATACAGACAAATGAAAATGGAGATGTTAAAATAGCTTGGTCTGTGAAATACAAACTGACACTTGTCTCCTAGCTAAGAAATGTATCAATGTAGAGCTGGTGAGGAATTGTATTATTCACTTTCTAGAACACTGGCTAATGACACTCCAACTTGTCATCAAACAGTTATACATCTCAAGGAGCTAGGTCTCCTTGCCCTTTTAAATCTCCAGTGAAGATGTAGAACAAAACTTTATGTTTCACATTCTTTATTTAGATGCATTATAGCATCAGATGTTTTTTTCTGCCCTCTTTTTTACTTTAGCCATTACTTCTCACAGTAGTGTTTGTAATATATGCATACAAGAATTAATTTATTGTTAAGCTTTTTAACTTAAGCTGTTATTACTCATTAGCCATCATTCTTGGTGTACATTTAAGAATTTTGACTTTAAATGTTACTATTTAAAATGTAAAATTACCCTTGTTAGAGTAACCTATAGATCAGCATTCAGTAAGGTACCGCCTGCAAATATCCAGTCCTTTTTTTGTGTTTTAAAATACAAATAAATCATTAGACTTAATGGCCATTGGATAAGTTAAATA
The DNA here is from genome assembly GCF_009828535.3 of Hylobates moloch. Classification (NCBI taxonomy): domain Eukaryota; kingdom Metazoa; phylum Chordata; class Mammalia; order Primates; family Hylobatidae; genus Hylobates; species Hylobates moloch. The sequence goes on along the minus strand of NW_026652279.1, from coordinate 54,588,825 downwards.
CATTTTTACCTCATTATAATAGTTAAATCTTCAACCCTATTTTAAATGGGGTTTACAGGACTCTATGGCCTAGATTGGATCTTAATTTTGAGTAGTAACATTTAGGACATGGCTTGGCTCTTTTGTGCAATATTGATGAGGAATATATATTTGTATATGTATATATTTGTGTATTTGTGTATATATGTATTCACAGTCAAGATTTTGTTGATACACTCCTATAAAGATCATCTGTCTCACCTGAATCCCAAACAGATCCAGATCCCTTTAAGTATAACAGAAAGCAAACTGTTTACAGAAATAAAAAAAAAAAAGCATCTGCATTGAGCACTTCTACATGCCCATGTACTCAGATTCTCCTAACAACCCTACCAGGTGGCCATTATTATTCATATTTTATAAAAGAAGAAACTGTATCACAGAGGAGTTATTTTCTCCAGCTCTCAGGGCTAGTAAGTAAAAGAGCAAAAATTGCCTGACTGCAAAGCCAGTACTCTTTCCACTACACCAGACTTTTAGAGGACACAACTGAGAATCACAACAAAGATAACAGCTTGCATAAAACTCTGTGACCCTGCAAAGTACCTGCAAATATTTATTTGTGAGATATTTTCTCGGAAGAATAAAGCTCATTTTCACATAAATACAATACTAATGTTTTTGTCGTAAGCTAGAACACAAAGCTTGTTTTGCCCAAAGTGTGTTTAAATAAATCACACTTTAGGATTAAAAACATAATAATAATACTGCTAATGTACATATATTTCAATCTAAGTGTCTTACCCTGTGGCCATATCATAAACTTCACCAAGTACTCTTTCTCAAAATACAATCATGGAATATGAGAACTAGAAATAACCGTATAAATAGGATGGCCAACCCTCTTAGTTTTCCCAGGACTTTGGGGTCTCCCAGGACAAGGGACTTTTAGTTTTAAAACAGAGACTAAAAAGATTCCTAGGACATTTCACTGCTGAAACTGGGAAAGTACCAAGCAAGCAGGGACAAGTTGATCATCCAGCAAACCATCTGGTCTAACCTCCTCATTTCACAGGTGAGGAAGCCAAGATTCATAGAAAACACGTGTTCATAGAAAAAACACATGCCGCTTCTACACTTCTTCTCTTTTAGTCTTTATACAGATTCATTCAGCCTTCAGATATCCAGTAATTTCCCAGACTTAGTCACTAGTTTAGTTGCTCATCATTTTCCACTATCCATTAAGATTTGTGTGTCAGGGACCAAATCTGTGCTCCCTTTGTATTTTCAGCACCTAGTCCAGTTCCTGACTCAGGGTACGCAACTTGATGTATGTTTGTTGACTGCCATTGAAGGACTACATTGTATGCTTGGGAGACTGAGGTCTTTATTCAAGTTGTATTGGATTACAGGGACAATAGTGTATCAAAGATGGAAAGCTGAAAGCTGCAGTAGGCAACGTCTTTACCAATTCAATTTTCCTTTATTTCCTGCATTTTATAGGCATGTATTACTTGATAATAAAAATAAAGGCATTTTTAAAAGAAAAACCATCAGTGTCTTGTGTTCCCCTGATTAACCAGAGGAATGCTGATTCAGGAGGTGAAAATCATGCCATAGGATAAATTACTGTCTTAAGTGTCCTGCTTGCCAAGGTTTCTGCCCACAGCGCACCACCCGTGCATCGTATTCTCCTCCCTCATTGTCCCTCACCTGTTGTCCTCACAAATTATTTGTGAAGAAAAAAAGATAGCGTGAGCAATCCAGTGAATAGATCCCAATCTTTGATTTATTACTATATCATTGAATGGCCCCAGTTCCTGTTCATATTGAAACCTGAACTGACAGTGCAATGTGCTTAAAAATGGATGTAGCATTTGAGATATGAGATTTCAAAGCAGGGAGTTTCTCTCCAGCTGTGCTGCATCTCCACACTTGCCAAAATGCTTATGTTTCCACTTGGTGCTGCCGAGTTACATTTTTCCCTCTTAAAAAGATGAGAACCATGTGCCAGAACTCATTAAGAAATAACCCAGTAATCAGGTTGGTTCCCAAGTAGCTTTTTGACACCAAGTAACTTTCTTTGATCAGTAGAAATGGTACATTATACTCACTATAAACCTTCAAGTGGGAGATACTGCCAAGAAATTCCAAGAGATGAAAACACCAGAATTTTGAAGTTGACCCACAACTGTTTCTTTATTTCACGGTACACTGTAATTCAAAGAGTTTCATTCATTTTGAAAGTGTTTCTACCCTCACTTAAAAACATCCTTTTTCATTTTCCCCCCTTGTTGAAACTCACAGAGTATCATTGTCCTATAACTTGAAACTGTGCCCTAGAATTATTTTATTACAGTGCAAAAGTAGATGTCCAGAGATCCAAAGGCTACAGTTTGTTACTTGATGGTGCACAAAACCACATAAATGTTGCTATGTGTTCAGCTTCTTCACTCTCAGCCCTTGCTTGCTCATTTCCAAAGTTTAAAATAAGCAGTGAATGTACATTGGCAGAGAAAAAAAATCCCATCACCAAAGGACAGTAATATAGAGACCGAATGTTTCATATCTAGGAAAGGTAACTCTACTCTTTCTTTAAGAAAGGCTACGAGAGGTTTGTGTGTATTTTCTTTATGTAGACCAGGGATATTTTTAGCATCGGTTTGTAAGGTCACTTTCTTCTGCTCTAATGGCTACTTTCCTTAGAATTGCCAAGCACAACAAACCCCAAAACCATAGTTCCCCTTACGACAGCTCTGATTAGCTCGATGCCAAATACAATCAGAACAGCATTCAACCATTTGGGCAGAAAACACAGAAACAAACTCTAGTACAAGCATACCTCACTTCATTGCCCTTCCTTTTACTGCTCTTCACAGATAATAGCATTTTTTGTCTTTTTAAAAATTGAAGTTTTGCAGCAAACCTGCATCGAGCAAGTCTATCAGCACAAATTTTCCAACTGCACGTGCTCACTTCGTGTCTCTGTGTCACGCTTCAGTAATTCTCAAAATATTTCAAACATTTTCATTACAATTATATATGTTCTGGTGATCTGTGATCAGCAATCTTTGATGTTACTACTGTAATTGTTTTGGGGCACCACAAATTGCACCCACATGACAGCAAGCTTTTTTTTTTTTTTTTTTTTTTTTTAGCGATGGAGTACCGCTGTGTGGCCCAGGCTGGAGGGCAGTGGCGCAATCTTGGCTCACTGCAAATTTCACCTCCTGGGTTCAAGCAATTCTCCTGCCTCAGCCTCCCGAGTAGCTGGGATTACAGACACCCACTACCAGGCCAGCTAATTTTTGTATTCTTAGTAAAGATGGGGTTTCACCATGTTGGCCAGGCTGGTCTCGAACTCCTGACCTCAAGTGATCCACCTGACTCAGCCTCCCAAAGTGCTGGGATTACAGGCATGAGCCACCATGCCCAGCCATGACAGCAAACTTAATCAACGTTGTATGTGTTCTGACTGCTCCACCAACTGGCCATTCCTACATCTCTCTCCCTCTCGTATAGCCTCCCTTTTCCCTGAGACACAATCTTGACATTAGCCAAGTAATAACCCGGTAAGTGTTCAAGTGAAAGGAAAAGTTGCAGATCTCTCATTTTATATCAAAAGCTAGAAGCGATTAAGCATAATGAGGAAGACATGTTGAAAGCCAATACAGGCCAAAAAGCTAGGTATTTTGTACCAGTTAACCAAGTAGTGAATGCAAAGAAAAATTTCTCGGAGCAAATTAAAAGTGCTGCTCCAGTGAACACACAAATGATAAGAAAGCAAAACAGCAATATTGCTTATATGAAGAAAGTTTTAATGGTCCGGATAGAAGATCAAACCAGCAACAATATTGCCTTAAGCCAAAGCCTAATCCAGAATAAGGCTCTAACTCTCTTCAATTCTATGAAGGGTGAAAGAGGTGAGGAAACTGCAGAAGTAACATTTGCTAGTGAAGGTTAGCTCATGAAGTTTAAGGAAAAAAAAAACTCTATAAAACAAAAAAGTGCAAGGGGAAATGCTAATGTAGAAGCTGCAGCAAATTATCCAGAAGATCTAGCTAAGATCATTGATGATGATGGCTACAGAAAACAACAGATTCTCAGTGTAGACAAACCATCCTTCTACTGGAAGAAGATGCCATATAGGACTCCATATGGGCACAGAGAAAAATTTCACATTGCCACTTCCACGTTCCAGGGAGGAGAAATCAACACCTGGCTTCAAGCTTCAAAAGACAGGCTGACTCTCTTGTTAGGGGCTAATGCATCTGGTAACTTGAAGTTGAACCTAATGTTCAGTTACTATTCCAAAAATCCTAGCGCTCTTGAGAATTATTCTAAATCTACTCTGTCTCTGCTTTACAAGTAGAACAACAAAGCCTGGATGATAGTACATCTGTCTATAGCATGTTTTGCTGACTATTTTAACCCCACTGTTGAGACCTACTGTTCAAAGAAAAGATTCCTTTCAAAATACTACTGCTCATTGACAAGACACTTAGTCACTCAGGAGCTCCAATGGAGAAATACAAGTAGATTAATGTTTTCATGCCTGCTAATACAACATCCATTTTGCAGCCCATGGATCAAGGAGTAATTTTGACATTCAAGTCTCATTATTTAAGAAATATATTTCATAAGGCTATAGCTGCTATAGATAGTAATTACTCTGACAGATCTGGGCAATGTCCATTGGAAACCTTCTGGAAAGGATTCACCATTCTAGATGCCATTAAGAACATTCATGATTCATGGAAGGATTTCAAAACACCAACATTAGCAAGAATCTGGAAGAAGTTGATTCCAGCCTTCACGGATGACTTTGAAGGGTTCAATAATTCGAGAGGAAGTAACCACAGATGGGGTAGAAATAGTGAGAGAACTAGAATTAAAAGTGGAGCCTGAAGACGTGACAATTGCTGCAATCTCATGATAAAACTTGAACAGATTGGGAGTTGTTTCTTATGAATGAGCAAAAGAAGTGGTTTATTGAGGCGGAATCTACTCTTAGTGAAGATGCTGAGAACATGTTAAAATGACAACAAAGGATTTAGAATATTACATAAACTTCCCTGATAAGGCAGTGGCAGGGTTTGAGAGGATTGACTCTAATTTTGAAAGACGTTCTGCTGTAGCTAAAATGCTACCAAACAGCATTGCATGCCACAGAGAAGTCTTTCATCAAAGGGAGTCAACTGATGCAGCAAACATCACTGTTGTTTAAGAAATTGCCATGGCCACTCCAACCTTCAGCAACCATCACTCTGATTAGTTAGCATCCATCAACATCAAGGCAAGACCTTACAGCAGCAAAAAGATTACAACTCACTGAAGGCTCAGATGATCATTAGCATTTCTAGTATAACAATTTTTAATTAAGATATATACAATGTTTTTTAGACATAACACTATTGTATTCACAGCAGTCTATGGTATAGTGTAAGCATAACTTTTATAGGGAGTGGGAAACCAAAACATTCATGTGATTTGCTTTATTTCAATATCCACTTTATTGCAGTGGTCTGGAAGTGAACTCGTGCACGTGTAGTGGTGCCTGTATCAGAATCCCCGGTCAATTTCCACATCCAGGACACACTGAAATACACTCATCTTCACCCACCTGCACCCACCCTGTGAACCACTGCTCTAGTACCCATAGCCTTTCACTGATACCATCATCAGCTGTGGCCAGGATCCCGCTAATCAACCTGCCACTTCAGGTAACAGATATCCACATTTGAATTGTGCACAGCCTGTGACCCAGCAGGCATACTTGAAGGAATTTATTCTACGGATATTTGCAAAAGAAGGAAAGAACATGCAAGTGGCAATGTGAAATTTTACCACAGCTCATATAATGAAAAAGGAGGAAAACACACTAAATAATGAACTGATCAAATTAATTATGTTGAAACAATGGAATTCTAATTCAGCTGTTAAAAAAGGAATAGGTACATCTATATTTGTGGACATATTAGAGAGAAGACTAACTCAGCTCTTCACTGGTTTTGGCAGCCTCTGAACAGGCTTTTAGTCATCCTTTTAGATAAAAGCTGAGCCGAGAAAAGGGATCTTGGAGTTGGGCCCATATAACACTTTCATAAGAACACTGAGAAGGTTTTGTTACATCAAAACCACAAGCTTCGTAGGAGAACTTCCTAGCCTGTATGGCAGAGCACACTGGACTGATGCACATTTGCTACAGCTGTACCAACATCTTATTCCCCTCGAAGTGGCCAGGGCAGGGCCCAGAGCCACCTGGACCTGTTGCTACCAGTGGTGAGCAGCCTCTTCTCTTCACTCCAGAGTGCTGCCCAAATATCAACGTTTCCATGTGTGCCATACAGGTTTGGGAAGTGGTGAATGTCAGGAACTGCTTTTAAAACATCAAAGGTTACCTGGCACTGGTATCACTGCTTGTCTCAAAGGCAAATTTCCAAAGCAAAGGAAACGGATCATTGACTGTAACTAGAGCAACCTAAGCAAAAGAATAAAGATACCTTGGGCTATTTGAACCCTTTCCCCCTTATACCTTAAAGTCACTTTGAAATGCTAAGTGAAGGAAACCAGATACAAAAAATTGTATGATATATGACTCTGTTTATGTGGAATGTCCAGAAACGGCAAATCCATAGAAACAAAGTAGATTAGTGGTTGCCTGAGGCTGGGGCAGGAACACAGATTAAAGGCAAATGGGCATGAGGAATCTTTTGGGAATGATAGAAATGTTCTCAAATTGGATTGCGGTAATGGTTGCACAAGTCTGTAAATTTACTAAAAAATCAATGAATTGTAAACCTAAGATGGGTGATTTTTACAATATAGAAATTACGTCTCAATAAAATTTAAGAAATACTTGGAAGGAATATTGAACAACTTATAATTTTAGGCATATTACTTACACTTCTAAACAAAAGAAGTATATATAAGTTATAAACAAGTGGTACATATTTATATTTTTTTAATTTTAAAAAACATACTATATTTTAAAAAACAAAAAGAATGTATTTTCTCTTGAATAGGCACAGAAAAATGACTAGCAGGAAATATAAGGAATTTTGTTTTTAATGGGTGAGAATGCAGTTAGTTTCCTTGCCGGGAAATTTTGACTTCTTACTTTATGCTTTTTTTTTTTTTTTTAACCATTAGATATTGTTATAGGCAAAAATTCCCTTTATTTAAAAATATATAAATTATCCTTAATGTCTGTTTTTTTCTTTTGATCTCAAATAGGCTTGTCACCAAAGTTCTCAGAACATGTATTATTGATTAAATATTTCATGTCCAGAATAAAAAGGTAAAGTATTTGCTGATTCTGGAAAAAAATGTTAAGGATCTAACACACTGTCTCTTGACGAATGCACTGGGTGACATTCTGCAGAGTAGGTTTATGTTCTGCTCATAGTTTGGAGATAATTTAAGATCAGGGGTTGGCAAACCCGTTCTTAAGGAGCCAAATAATAAATATGGTTGTTTTCCCAGGCTATGTTGTCTCTGTCTCAACAACTCTGCTATTATAGCTTAAAAGCAGCCATAGAGAATATATTTTAAAATGGCTTGGCTGTGTTTGCCAACTCCTATATTAAGTGTTGAAATGAACAATTTTTTAAGATTTGCTTGAAAATATATTAGAAAAATATAACCAGCACATCAAGCCCATGACTTCACAACTATTATTACTTGGGAGGAAATTAAACTTATGTATGTTTTTAAAAGGCTGGAGATTTAAAGAAAAATATTAAGCAGGTTACAGAATAGATGGTCCATGGGTATGATGAAAATAATAAAAGATATTTGCAAATGGCAAACGTTTGGGAAAACTTCACTCGAACATAAATAACAGCTTCTTACTAACAATAAACCATGAGATGAGGAAAATCTCTCCACATTGGTAATTCTTCCCAGTGACCCAATTCAGTATTTGAGACAATGCTCCTTGAAAGCAATATTAAAATGTAGATTAAAAATCCCCAAAGGGAAGGGTCCTTAATATTTGCTGGATTATGGAAGCTATGGACCTGCTCTCCAGAAAAAAAAATACGTACCGAAAAACTGTGCTCCCTGATGCACATCCAAATTTAGAGACCTCAAAGTGGTAAAAAACAAGACAGCATACACAATGATATTATTCAAAGGCTTTTCCAGGCACTCTAGCGCACATGACCTGTGCTCAGCACCAGGCTCAGCAAAGCACACAGATCAAGAATACAGCGCCCTTTGGGAGACTGTGCCCTCCTCGAATACCAATTGTGATGACATAGGAAGCTGAGCAGGGTCAAAATAAGGGATGCTGCTATTGAGCCTGGCCCCCATTCAATTCCACAATCCAGGCCAGAAACAAAACACACTTCACATTCCAACACAGGGCCATCATTTCCAAACTGATAACTTAGTCATCACAGGGTGTTTCTACCTAGGAAAATTAGGAGTGAGAAAGGGCAAGAGAAAGGTGGACGGTAGGGAGCAAAAGGAGCTGGCATTGTTGAACACCACGCATGGGCTATGCACTAGACGAAGGCTGTTTTATTGAGTGCTCACAACAAATCCACGAGGTAGATATAATTATCTCTATTTTAGAGAAAAGGAAATGGAAACATGTGCCAAGATTTATCTCCTTTGTCTCATCAAGATGGAACACTTGTAACAGTAATAATGAACAGTAATTATTGATCTGTAAACATGTTTTATTATTTTATGTTTCCCTGTTAGCTTGTTCATGCTACTAGAATCTCCTTTCTATATCTATATTCAACTAAATTATACTTGGCTTTAAGACTCAGCTTAAGCACTGCTTTCCCCAACAAGCCTTCCCTAACACTCTCCCCCATTCTCAATTCACACCTGCCTTGGTTTTAAGTTCCACAGGACTCTACCCTGCTACATAATTCCATGGTAACACTCCACTTTAACTGCTAACTTGCTTGCCAGTCTCCCCCAGTAGACTGTTAAGAGATTATTTTTAGTGACTTCTCTTCTCAGAGGTTAATACTATGTCTGCCACAAAGTAAGGACTCAGTAACATCTGTTGAATGAATGAATGCACGAAGAAACTGCATTGCCCAATGTCTAATTAGCATGTAAGTTGTGGAAGCAGGATCTGAACCTAGTCATTCTTTCCATTATACTATAATGTGAGTATGAAAAAAATAAATTATTGGCCGGGTGTGGTGGCTCACACTGTTAATCCCAGCACTTTGGGAGGCCGAGACGGGTGGATCATGAGGTCAGGAGATCAAGACCATCCTGGCTAACACAGTGAAACCTCGTCTCTACTAAAAAAATTACAAAAAATTAGTCGGGCGTGGTGGCACCCTCTTGTAGTCCCAGCTACTCAGGAAGCTGAGACAGGAGAATCGCTTGAATCCAGGAGGCAGAGGCTGCACTGAGCCGAGATCGCCCCACTGCACTCCAGCCTGGGCGACAGAGAGAGACACTGTCTCGATAAATAAATAAATTAATTAATTAATTACTATTTTAGCTTTAGGATATTAAAAAGATAGTCCATCAATGACTTGATTGCTCCAAACTGCTTTGGGAATCCTTTAGGAAGTACCTATAAACTAGCCTATAAGGGACAAAAGAACAAAAGAACATTTAGAATGTAATTTTTAGGATGGACTTTATTAAAATGTCTGAGATTCAAGGAAAATTAACATTCTGTTGTGCAGAGGAGCTGAATTGTTATCAGAATTAAACTCCTAATGAAATGGGAAGTGGCAGTACAGTGCTCAAAAATAAAATCTTCAAAGTCAAGTAAGTTTATCCTTGTTGTGCAGTTTCTCTAACTTCATAGCAGGCCAAAGTATTTCTGTTACCGCATTTTTAACAAACTCTCAGGAAGGTACAGTTCATATCAAATTGCCTCTGAGATTTCCCTAGAGTAGTTCACAATCCTGGAGTATCCAGGAATCTACACATACCCGCATCTGACTGGGAAGCAAGATGAGCTCACAATGAATGCTAAGTTGTAATTCCTACGTCTCTTGAGATTTTTCAGATGGTGTGGAATGTGAAGGGTCCTGGAGGTCTGCCAGAGTGAATCTCCATCCTGCAGGGGCTGAGGCACCCAGCTGCTACCAGTACTACCACCATGGTGAGTTCTGTGTCCCAAATAAAAGTTTGGGAACTGGCTCTAGGCAACAAGAAACTATTGCAAGGTTACAAACAAAACAGTGATTAGATTGGCATTTGAAATATTCTTGCTATAGTATTATTATTATTATCATTTCTTATTATTATCACCTCTACAATAACACATTCTCATGCACATTTCCATATGCTTCCAGAATGGGAGGCAGAAAGTACAGCTACAATTGGTATACATAAAATGAAGCATAAATTTGAGTTGGCAAGTGGAAACGTATTAGAAGGTTGAAGTTACATCTATCATGTGTGTCACAAAGAGAAAATGATTGGCAACTATTGCTTCAGAGTACTATATTCTATTGAACTGACAAAAAGAAAGCATTTGTTATATGTCCACTGTATGCAAAGCAATGTGCCAGATACTGATGGATCTATCTATATAGAAATATTAAGAAAAATCTTAGTAGCTTCTCAGGCAAGAACTCTGGGGGAAATATTTTAGATGTGTCACTGTTGTCTAAGGTAGGTCCTCAGCTTTTCTGCTTCAATTTTTTTAAAACAAAGTTAACAAACTCATAAATAATTAAAACACAAAGACTTATATTTTATTTTTGGGTAGAATATATGTTTCCTAGTATATTAATATCTACTCTCTATGGTACTGGCTTTTAAGTATCAAGATATTTATGTAATCCAATTATTAATCAGAAGGTTGTTTGGAAAGCACACAACCAGAAAAAACAGAATTGGCTAATTTTAAAGAACACTGTATGAAACTCTGAAATATGCCTGCTCCCAAATTGCCTATAGACCAAACACACTCATGCCTTCTCTTTTCCATTAATATAGACATCAACCACTTACATTCAAATATCGTTTGTTAAATTCTACCACAAAAACCATTACATCATGAAAGTTAACTTGCAGTACAAATTTTTAAAATATAGTTTTCATTTACATTGTCATTTTGCCTTCTTGAGGAGACACTTTGTTTGACTTTACTAGACTTATGTATTACTCAATTCTGTAATAGCAACACATTTAGAAAGTAATTTTTAGGATGGACAATGGCCACAGATGCACTCATTCATTTAATAAGCATTTATGGAGCATATGTGCAGACAGGCTATTGTTCTAAGTACCAGGAATCCAAGCAAAGATGTTTGGGAGACACACAGGTTACAGATAACTACGGTCAGTATGGGCGGTGCTATGACAGAAAGACGTGCCTCAGGAATGCACCTAATCAAACATGAACAGTTGTGATGCTTTCCTCATCTTGAAGAAACAGCATGAAGTAACCAGTTGAAAAATCATGCTAAGCTTATCCACAGTGAGCTAATTTTAAAAAACATTTCTACTCAATGGACAGCCTTTTTCTGACTTTGACCACTGATGGGTAGCTCCCACGGGGGATTCACTTACAGGCCTATAATCTAATTAATGCAATAAATATACATCTTAAATGATGCTTTGGCGGCAAAAACTTGAGATCAAGACCTAGATCTGTTCCTTAACAGTTGTGTGATTTTGGACAAGTTAGCATCTCAAAGCCTCAAATTCATCATCTGTATACTGGATAATGATAGTATATACTTCATATACAATGCTATAAAAATGAATGAAATAATGCAAGTAATGCACTTAGCTTTAGCCCAAGGGCTCAAAAATGTTAGCTATTGCAAAAACATTATTAACATGATTAGCCTTACAATAAATGCACACATATTCAAAAGAGCAAGCAATCATTTCAAAACCCTTTTTTTAAAAAAAAGAGTTAGCAGAGATGCTATTTAAGCTAAAACTTGAAGACAGCATCCAAATGTTTATACATGATGGAACAAACAGCAGTGAGAAAATCCAAGAAAATGATAATTTATTCAGAGGGTAATGAGAAGACAATGTTGACTTGGGCAGAGTTTCTACATGAAATGAGAGAAGTAGGGCCTGAGTGGTAAGCTGCTGCCAGATCCCAAGAGGCCTATGTGCCAGGCAAACGAGCTTGGGCTTTGTCCTGTACGTGATGAGGAGCCACTGAAAATTTCTGTTCAGTAGTGTAAAATGATCAAAGCAGCATTTTATAAGAAAAATCAGAAAGGGAGAGACCAGTTAGAATGTGACTGCTGGAGTCCTGCTGCCTAGCAATGAGGATATACAATTAAGTCATGAGAAAATAGAAAAAAAAATGGACACAGGAAACACTCTGAAGGACAAATAAACAGGACATATTTACTGAATCCCAGTATTGGTCACGATCCTAATCTAAAAAACGTTGCCAAGTCATATTTTCCTAATGAGTATTTAAGTCTGAATTCAAGTTATGAAATTCCAGAGATTCATTGACTCTTCCAGGCATTTTAATGGCTAAGAAGGGTACTTTGCTCACCATGAGCATTAAATCAGTGTTGGTGTTCAGAATAATGGGGACCAGTATGTATATCGATGCTCATAGCTGCATTATTCACAACCAAATGCCTACCAATGGATGAATGGTTCAACAAAACATTATATATATATATATATATATATATAGGTATTATATAGAGAGATTATTACAACACAACAGATTATTACTCAGTCTTAAAAGGGAATGGAATTCTGACACCTCATACAACTTGGATGGACCTTGAAAATACTATGCTAAGTGAAATAAGCCAGACACGAAAGGGCAAATACTGTATGATTCCACCTATATGAAGTACCTAGAATAGTCAAATTCATAGAGACAGAAAGTAGAATTGCGGTTAGCAGGCAATGGGGATACGAAGGAATAGGAAGTACTTGTTTAATGGGTACAGAGTTTCAGTTTAGGATAATAAAAATGTTCTAGAGATGGATGACTGTGGTGATTGTACAACAATGTGAATGTACTTAATACCACTAAACTGTACACTTAAGACTGATTAAAGTGGTAAATTTTATGTCATGTATGTCTTATCACAATAAAAAAATGTGAATCTGATACCCTGATGCTCACTCAAAACAAGAGAAAAGTAAGGCTGCCAACCATTCAGCCTAGTGGCTCAGCCAAGTAAGACTCCCTGGGTCAGACACCATTAGTTGTTTTGTCCAACTGGAGAAGTAAAAAAATGCCAATAATCCATCTACATCAAAATGATAATGATGACATGGTGGCTCATGGCTCTCTGCTTTTCCTCTGCCCTGTTCTGACACTAAAGGAAAAAGAGAAAGGAAGTCACTCTATCAAAGTAATCCCTCGCCTTAGTACTTGCTACTTAACACTTGTTGACAAACTCCTTTGGAAAGAAAAAGTAGCTTGCCTATCTCTGCCCCTATATCCATAGCGGTGACAGGTGCTCCACAGATACATTCACTGAGATTTGAGGGACTAGAACTCAATATGCTTCTATCAATTAAAATGCCCCAAGTGGTGGCTATGCTAGTTGGAATGTGAATACAGACGTGTAAGACATGGTCCCTGACTTTTAAGATCATATAATCTACTTGAGGGGATGAGAACTTATAATGCTATAATAATGAACAGAATATAATTAGGTGCTAAATTGTGTAGTACAGATTATAAGCACTCTAGGTGGTCATAAAAATGTCTAACATCATGTAGAAATGAATAATGGGTTGGGAAATCTTCACTTACTACGTACTTGAAGAAGCAGAGAAAGCTATAAAATGGACTAAAGGCTTTTAAAAGTATCCATTATATTTTAATTTTATGTGTAATACACCTTGTCTACCAAACAGTCCCTTTCTTAATGTTTTTTCCTGGATTTTCTTTTTCCTCAGCCTTGCTTACAAGTAATTAGAAAATGCCTCAGAGGACAATAAGTAAATGTGCCAACAACCATTCAAAAGAATGTGTAAATTACTGTAAAACAGAGGTACTCAATGAAAATTAGTAACTTCAGTCTTCATAAAAATAAACCTCTTATTCAAAGTTTGATTTGTTCAGACAAAGCCAAGAAGAAATAGGTTAACTGACTCCCCTCCTTCCCAAGTGGGTGCTAATGAGATCCAGGGAAAATTTTATTCATTTAGCATCAGAATTCAGACCATTTGCTTGAAAATGGGAATTTCACAGCACTCTGCATGGCATAGATCAAAACAGACATGAGTTTGAGTTTTGTTTCTATAAAGACTCCAACTGTGAGTGTGTGCATCTTTTTGTTCTGGCCAACCCTAAACATTAAAAGCCATATGGCTATGTAGCTTAAGCAGTGAACTGAAGAAAGTAAGCATTAAATTCTATTTCCTAGACTGCTACCCACTAGAATCTCTCTCATCACTTCCTTCCTCCTTTCACCCTAAGGAACTATCAAGCATTCAGCTCTGTTGAATTTCAGTAAATAGAGAGCAACTTGGTATTTCTCAATCAACTACTAGCTTCACATAATACTGGCAAGACATGAGGGTGTTTTAGGTAATCTATTGTGGCATAACAAACTACCTCAATACTAAGTGGCTTAAAACAACAATATTGTTTTACTCATCCTTTTGTGGATCAGTTTAGGTCAGGTCAGCTTGATGGTTCATCACTGATCCACTTGGTGCCAGCTGTTAGCCCGGGCCAGAGGACCAATGTTCAAGATGGCTTCCTTACTTTAATGTCTTGCACCTCCCATGGTGTTTCTGGTCTCCCTCTCCCCTCTCCCCTCTCCGTCTCCCTCTCCCTCTCCCTCAGCAGGCCCAGAACTAGTGTGAATCAAGTTAAGAGAGGTGCCTTGGGTGCAAAATTTAAGGGACACTTCTCCTCGGTGTCATGCAAATGCACCTCAGAGAGCCTCCTTAAATTTTGTACATGGCACCTCTCTTGTCTCACCCTGGACCTGGCCCTGCCTCCACGGCCTCTCTACATAGCTCCATGGCTCAGGCTTCTCATAGCTTGGTGCTCTCAGGGTAGGAAAGGGGCAATAAAAGTCTATGCGTATATTAATAATTGGCAAGGTGTCACTTTCACCCTATTCTATTGGTCAAAACAGTCACTGGGTCTGCCCAGATGCATAGGTAGAGAAACAGATACTACCTATTGATGAGGCTGTGAGAAGGTCTCATTACAAAGAGCAAGTGGTATGAGAGACATTGCTGCAGCCATCTTTGAAAAAATACATTATTCTACATCTTCCCTTATAAACTTTCCTTCACTTTATCCATGGAACACTGCTGTGATATCCTCATTAATATCCTCATCTCTAAACTTCATTTTCAGCTCAGCATGCTATAGAATACCTCCACCAGACCTTCCTGTAATAACTATCTTATTATCACCCTTACTTAAAGTTTCTAGTGGCCCCCTGACTTATAAATAAAACCCACACTCTTCCACCTTCATTTAAAGTGTTTTATAGTTTGGTCCATCTCACCTGTTATGGATTGAATTGTTTCCCCTAAAAGATATGTTCAAGTCATAACTCCTGGCTATGGTTTGAAAGTGTCTCCTCCAAAATTCAAATGCTGTCAATGTGATAGTATTAAGAGGTATTGCCTCTAAAAGGTGATTAGGCATGAGAGCTCCTCCCTCGTGAATGGGATTAGTTGCTCTTATAAAAGGGCTTGATGGAGAGAGTTCATCCTTTTTTGCCATTTTGTCTTCTGCTATGTGAAGACACAGCAATCATCCTCTCTAGAGGATGCAGCATTCCAGGCGCCATCTTGGATGCAGAGACTGGACCATCACTGGACAAAAAATCTGCTGGTGCCTTGATCTTGGACTTCACAGCCTCTAGAACCATGAGAAATAAATTTCTGGTCTTTATGAATTACTGAGTCTGTGGTATTTTGTTATGTCAGCACAAACAGACTAAATTACCCAGACCTGTAAACGTGAGCTTCTCTGGAAATACGGTTTTTGCAGATGTCATCAAGTAAAAGTGAGGTCATACCAGATTAAGTCAGGCCCTAATCTCAGGACTAGTGTCTTTATTGAAGAAAAAAAAAAAGAGAGAGAGAGAGAGATTTGGACACAAAGATACAGAGGCGGCACAGGAAGGAAGGTCATGTGAAGACAATGGCAGAGATTGGAGGGCTGCATATAAAAGCCAAAGAATGCCAAGGATTGCCAAAAGCCACCAAAGATAGAAAGAGACAAAGGAAGATTCTTCTCCAGAGTCTTGATAGGTAGCATGGCCAGGTCAAAACCTTGATTTCAAACTTCTGGCCTCCTGACTATGGAAGATCAAATTTCTATTGTTTTCAGCCACAAAGTTTGTGGTAATTTGGCATAGCAGCCCTAAGAAACTAACATACCATCTATCCAGGTCTACCTCTCCCACTGCTTCCAAACATTCACCCTTCATACAGACAGAGGTCTCTTCCCTGTCTCCATCCTCCAATTCATTACTACACCTGTTTGTCCTTTCCTTCTTCTGTAAGTAGCAAAGCATAGCAGTGTGCACAGCTATAAATTGTCACTGAGTTAGAACTGTCTTCTTCTACTGTTCTGGTAGGCAGGGCACTTGTCCCAAGTGCTGAGTCAGAGTACACTTGGTACAAAGAGGCATTTCATGCATTTGATAGCTAAAATAAAAAGTGAACAGATATTAAGGTATTTTAGTAAGTGCTTAGAGTTATAAGTAGAATTACTTATCACATTGTTTATTGAAAAAAATTGTTTAATTTTTTATAAGCAATTTATAGAAAACAGATCTGCAAAGCTATAGAAGTCCTTCCTTAGCTACCTACCACCTACCTGTCGTAAATTATATAAATTACAGTGGCTTTAATTAACTGGACCAAAAATGACTTACAAATAGTAATTCAGTAACCTAGAGCTCTAGCAAGGTTGCCCTCATTATTATCATTTTGATGGTTGGAACAGTATATGAAAAACTCCTGAAGGAATTAGAGAGATCATCTATATTCTTTTTAAGTAACAATAGGGATGAGACAGTTTATAGTACATATTGGTCACACAGTTATGAGTATAAGTCATGCCACAGATTTGAAAGACAGTATCTGATATTGGAAAGAAATTGTTCTGTGATGGCTGATCTACAGCTGGAGCCTGGATACCCTGGTATGTGTATGTTCCACATCTTAGCAGACAACCTGGAAGGCATTCAGAGGAGTGAGCAAAATGGTGAAGAGGCTTGAGGAACAGCAGAGTAATGCAGTGATGTTTCTGTTGAAGAACAGATGTCTCAGAAGAAACTCAATTTCGTTCATGTATAAGAAAGATTTTTCTAAAAAATAATTATGCTTACTTCTTTGTACCCTAAATAGAAAAGCTAAGCCAATAAATGAAAGATAGAGAAAGATAAATTTTGAATTGTCATAAAAGAGATTCCTAAAAATAAGGTTAGTAATTGTGAATTGTCCCTGGAAATGTTCACGCAAAGATCTGTAACTTCTCAACAAGAATATCTCATTTATCTTTGTAGTCCTCACGCATAGCACAGTTCCAACATATAATAACTGATCAATATATATCTGATAAATAAAGTGAGATTCAAGTAACTGATGGTAGTTTGGATTAAATGTTTCCTTCCAAACCTAGGATTCCAATATTTTAGGATTCCAAAATAAGCTCAACTACGAGTCACTAATTTTTCCTTTCAATGTGTCACACAGTCATAATTTCCTTTATACTGGATGTGTACTCCTCAGGAAATTAAAGAAGGATCCCAAACATTATATTAGGAACATTTTAGGTAGTACCATGCAGTAATTAAGTGCAAAATATGAAACACTTAAGAATCTTCAAAGGCACATATTTACACATATACTATTAATCTAAAATTTCCCTCATCCAAGGCAAAAATGGGCCACAATTTACCAAATCTTTATCACAGACATTATGCTTAGTGCTTTAATAGTCATTCAAAAGTATTTATTGAACACTGACTGTGTGCAACACACATCTAATATTTATAACCAATGTAGCAAGGTAGGTATTAATATCTCCCTATGAAAGCCAAAGGAGTTATGTAACTTGTCCAAGTTCAGGCCACCGCAAGTCCATATACAGCCTTTGTACAAATTTTAAAGACAACAGCCAGGTGCGATGGCTCACACCTGCAATCCCAGCACTTTGGGAGGCCAAGGCAGGTGGATCACGAGGTCAGGAAATAGAGACCATCCTGGACAACATGGTAAAACCCTGTCTCTACTAAAAATACAAAAATTAACCAGGTGTGCTGGCACACACCTATAATCCCAGCTACTCGGGAGGGTGAGGCAGGAGAACTGCTTGAACCCAGGAGTCAGAGGTTGCGGTGAGCCAAGATCATGCCACTGCACTCCAGACTGGCAACAGAGTGAGACTCCATCTCAAAAACATAACAAAACAAAATAAAAAAAACAACGTACCTCTTCATTAAATGTTATTCCATCTGTAATAAAATTGGCCATGATATATTGATTTTATTAAAACAAGACACTTTACTGCTCATAAAATTATCTTAACAAATAAGCAAATTTATAATGTCTATAAGTAGTATACACTTTAGATGTGTTTTTTTGTGCAATTCACAATCCACTCAACAGTAAATGACAATCCTGTATGAGCTATAAGGACAGAACCAGAAATTTCACTCCAAAGTACCATCATTTACTCCCATCCTAAATGAGAACGATCAGTAATTTCACATAAATTCTGGCTGCATATGACTGCTGTCTCCGTTCAGCACTGTTTCATTCTCAAAGTACTCATAAAATGTATTTATGTGGACATAAACCCACTGAATACATGGAAAGCAATTAATGCTGGATGGCTAGGAAGGTTTCTCAGAGAACCCCTCATCAGCCTCTCCAGGCAAGAACTGCTTCTCTAAAGCCTGATTTTACCTACTAGGAAATTGAAAAATATTTTTAAGAATAGTATAAAACAGTTGTTCTCATACATATCACCCAAATAACTCAATCTAAACCTTAAGGTCTAATTATTACAAAAATGACTTGAATCAGATTTCACTGTGATGTGAAAGTGCTTCAGCTCAATATTCACTCAAGTCATGGAAGATATTAAGATAAGAGGATGACATGCCAGAGTGTGAAATGGGCTTAACACCCACTGAGAATAAAAATGCCCTTAGATAGAGCAATGCATGTGTACATGATGCTTTATTCATCCAAGCCACTCTTTTTGGGTTTCTATTGTGTTGTAGGTTTTGTGTTAGGTGCTGAGGACACAGTAACAATCAGATCGATCCAGACTACACTCTGCTCTCATTCCAGCTGACAAAATTAATGTCAAAAAAGAAAAATGCAATAAGTGCTACAACAGTGTAGCAGGGCCACTTGGTGGGACCCTGCTTTGTCCCACACACAGAATTTCCTGGAATTTAGGTAAATAGAGCTCATGATAATGTAAGTAAGCTTTCAAATTAACTTAAAAACCTATCCCAGGCCTGGCGCAGTAGCTCACATCTGTAATCCCAGCACTTTGGGAGGCTGAGGCAGGCGGATCACCTGAGGTCAGGAGTTCGAGACTAGCCTGACCAAATCCGTCGGCCTGACAGAGAAACCCCATCTCTACTAAAAATACAAAATTAGCCAGGCATGGTGGCACATGCCTGTAATTCCAGCTACTCAGGAGGCTGAGGCAGGAGAATCGCTTGACTCCAGGAGGCGGAGGTTGCAGTGAGCTAAGATTGCACCATTGCACTCCAGCCTGGGCAACAAGAGCAAAATTCCGTCTCAAAAACAAAACAAAACAAACAAAAAAAAAATCCCTACCATCATGCCATCATATTTGGCTCATAGTAAATATATAATAGATGTGAAATGAATAAATAAATGAACTTCCCAGCTTACAAATTAGACTTGGGCTATAAGCAAACATCCACATCAATTATAAAAGAAGTGTTCATGAATACAAAATATTTTTAAATACCCAAAAGCCTAAGGCAATTTGAATTGAGGAGAGATGCAATTTAAATACAAACCTCATACTGACCAACTTAAAAGATACATAAATTATTTGTGATATATATTTGGGCTATTTAATCATATATTTTCAGCATCTCAGTAACACACTTTTTTTTTTTTCAGTCACTTGGACCTTCTTTTTTCTTCTAAATCTCAACCATATTATCTATCTGGCTGGGCAAGGAAGATCAATAAGGAGGAGCTCTAACAATTCCCGTTGGTTTTCCGCAATCCAAACCGAGATGATCCAGGGCTTAAACAAGACGTAGGGGGTCTGGGGATAGAGAAAGGCTGATTCTTTGCTGTATCTTAGAGGAGGTCTACACTTAGGAATTCCAACTTTTCAGGTGGATACTTTGAGATGAAGGTTTGTTCTTTGAACATTTTTAATCATTCTATCCTGCCCCCAAGGCTCCCAAGAGACCTTTTACTGAAATAGAAGTAAAATGCTAAATACTTTACTCACCTTTTCCTCTAATTCTGTGTTTTGACCTTTTTTAAATTTCCATCTCACATTCTATTATAAATAACCTGAGGACAGGAACATAGTCTGTGCAGTTCTCTCTAATCAGCATCTATTCCAGCACCCTATGCAATGAAACACTCACAAAATACTTCCTAGTGATTGAATTAAGACAGTAAACTACTGTCTAACTGAAATGAAACTCAAAAGTTGGGACCTTTTTTTAACATACTTTATGCAATGTCTGATGTGAAGGAAAATCACAAAATATGAGAATTAAAAGAGGCCTTGAAACTATTTTGTTATTATCAACAATTTATTTTTTTAACCCTGTGAACTTCTTCCATCCGAATTCTACCACTACCACGTAACAGAAAATAGTTCCAAACTTTCTATGAAGAGTCCCTGGAACCGTAGAAGGGGAGGAAAAGAGAATATAAATACAACTTTATAGTATGTATCACAATACACTTGCAGAGAAGATTCACTTCTCAGTAAATTAATGAAATTTTGGAACCACTTAGGGCTACGACTTTGTTAGATATTAGTATTCAATACAATTTAAGTAAAACAAATAAGAGCAGACAATTTGGGTTGCAAACAGTTCAGAAGGCAAAACCAAGTTTCAATTAACTGTAAATTTTGTACAGCGAAACACTGGTAAGTTAGTTCTTGATTCTAAAAAAAAAAAAAGTAAGTTTAAATTTCTTTTTCTAAATGTATCTGCTCTCCAGGATTGATAAAAAAAAATGCAAATTCCCACCCTATCTTTGGTAGGTGCATGTAAACAGATCTGACAAGGAACTACACAAAGGGAAATGTTAAAAGTTGATCCTGCCTAGCAACATAAGAAAACTATTAAAGAGAAATATTTCTGCAGGTACTTACAAGGTGAATTTTGTGTTCTAGCTTTTTTCACTAACGAACTTTCTCATCGCCCCTAAGAGTCTGAATACAAACAAATATTTCTAATTCTTCCTATAGGTCTACATAATTTCCCTCCAACTTCACTTTTCTCCTTTCCTGAAATCAAATGTACATCTGTTTTACATAGGAGCAGCATAATGCTAGGCAATTAGTGTGTTGGCGTTCATAACGGAGATTTATTGCAACTATATACAAACATTGTACTATTGATTGAGCAAAATTACATAAACAGAATAGCCAGTATTCCTGATTTGAAATTTAAATATCCATACAAATAAAATGAAATAGTAAAGAGTAGAAGGGAGAAATGGGAGGGGATGTGGATGGGATTGGGGGGGAGGGGATAGGATAACCTGATAGAATAAAGGATAATGGGGAGATTATTTTCTTACTCTTGGCCCCACCTCACTCTTACATGATTATCATGCTATGGTTCTACATTTTTCTAAATTACTATAAAAGTCTTAAAGACACAGCCTGCCCTGTGTTTCTTCACATCTTTAGCACTGCCCAAATGGAGAACATAACTCTGAGAAAATAAGTATTAATAAGTGATATGGTTTGGCTGTGCCTCCACCCAAATCTCATCTTGAATTCCCACGTGTTGTCGGAGGGACCCAGTGGGAAGTAACTGAATCATGGGGGCAAGTCTTTCCCGTGCTGTTCTCGTGATAGTAAGTTTCAGGAGATCTGATGGTTTTAAAAAGAGGAATTCCCCAGGCTTCCCCAGCCACATAAAACTAATCCAGTTAAACCCTTTTCTTTTGTAAATTGCCCAGTCTCAGGTATGTCTTTATCAGCAGCATGAAAAATGGACTAATACAGTAAATTTGTACCAGTAGAGTGGGGTGTTGCGGAAAAGACACCCAAAAATGTGGAAGCAACTTTGGAACTGGGTAACAGGTAAAGGTTAGAACAGTTTGGAGGGCTCATAGGAAGACAGGAAAATGTAGGACACTTTGGAACTTCCTAAAGACTTGTTGAATGGCTTTGACCAAAGGCCTGATAGCAACATAGATAATAAGGTCCAAGCTGAGGTGATCTCAGATGGAGATGAGGAACTTGTTGGGAACTGGAGCAAAGGTGACTCTTGTTATGTTTTAGCAAAGAGACTGGCAGCATTTTGCTCCTGCCCTAGAGATCTGTGGAACGTTGAACTTGAGAGAGATGATTTAGGGTATCTGGCAGAAGAAATTTCTAAGCAGCAAAGCATTTAAGATGTGACTTCAGTGCTATTAAAGGCATTCAGTTTATAAGGGAAGCAGAGCATAAAAAGTTTGGAAAATGTGCAGCTTGACAATATGATAGAAAAGAAAAACCCATTTTCCGAGGAGAAATTCAAACTGGCTGCAGAAATTTGCATAAGTAACGAGGCGCTGAATGTTAATTCCCAAGACAATGGGAAAGGTGTCTCCAAGGCATGTCAGAGGTCTTCATGGCAGTCCCTCCCATCACAGGCCAGAAGGCCTAGGAGAAAATGGTTACTTGGGCCGGGCCCGGGGTCCCCATGCTGTGTGCAGCCTAGGGACTTGGTGCCCTGGGTCCCAAGCACTCCAGCGGTGACTAATAGGAGCCAAGGTACAGCTCAGGCTGTTTCTTCAGAGGGTGCAAGCCCCAAGCCTGGGCAGCTTCCATGTGGTGTTAAGCCTGTGGGTACATACAAGTCAAGAATTGAGGTTTGGGAACCTCAGCCTAGATTTCAGAAGATGTATGGAAATGTCTGGATGCCCAGGCAAAAGTTTGCTGCAAGGGTGGGGCCCTCATGGAAAACCTCTGCTAGGGCAGTGTAGAAGTGAAATGTGGGGTCAGAGGCCCCATACAGAGTCCCTACTGAGGCATCGCCTAGAGAAGACGACCGTCATCCTCCAGACCCCAGAATGGTGGATCCACCAACAGCTTGTGCGGTGTGCCTGGAAAAACCATAGACACTCAAGGCCAGCCCATGAAAACTGCCAGGAGGAGTGCTGTACCCTGCAAAGCCACAGGGGCGCAGCTGCCCAAGACCATGGGAACCCACCTCTTACATGAGAATGACCTGGGTGTGAGGCATGGAGTGAAAAGAGAGCATTTTGGAGCTTTAAGATTTGACTGTCCTGCTGGATTTCGGACTTGCCCAGGGCCTGTAGAAACTTTGTTTTGGCCAATGTCTCCCATTTGGAATGGCTACCCAATGCCTGTACCCACATTGTATCCAGAAAGTAACTAACTTGCTTTTGATTTTACAGGCTCATAGGCAGAAGGGACTTGCCTTGTATCAGATGTGGACTTTTGAGCGAATGCTGAAATGAGTTAAGACTTTGGGGGACTGTTGAAAAGGCATGATTGATTTTGAAATATGAGGACATGAGATTTGGGAGCAGCCAGGGGAGGAATGATATGGTTTGGCTGTATCCCCACCCAAATCTCATCTTTAATTCTCATGTGTTGTGGGAGGGTCCTGGTGGGAGGTAATTGAATCACGGGGGCAAGTCTTTCCCGTGCTGTTCTCGTGATAGTGAAAAAGTTTCGTGAGATCTGATGGTTTTAAAAAGAGGAATTCCCCTGCACAAATTCTCTCTCTTTGCTTGCTGCCATCCATGTAAGACATGACTTGCTCTTCCTTGCCTTCTGTCATGATTGTAAAGCTTCCCCTGACATGTGGAAGTTTAAGTCCAATTAAACCTCTTTCTTTTGTAAATTGCCCAGTCTCAAGTATGTCTTTATTAGCAGCATGAAAACGGACTAATACAATATGTCATACAAGAGAAATAGGAAATGATAGCACTAAAAGCAATGCTATGAACATAACAGCCCCATGCATTAAGGAATCAGGTTATTAATTGTTACCTGAAATAAACCATGTAAATGGTTTCTCAAAGTTTTATTTTTTAAAATCCATCATTGTGCCTTTGAAGTAGGAACTTTGGAAGTTTTAGAAGTGACACTCCTATAGTAATTATAGCAAAAACTACATCTTTCACAAACAGTTTGGACTGGATTTCTACATCTATCATAACATGGATACATTTGATTTTCTAAATATTGAACGTTTCTTCTCCAGTCGTGTTCCTCATGGAGAAAGAGTCCCAGCAAAAAAAACAAATGCTGAAGCAAGGCCCCAAGCTTCTAACTACTTTTACTGAGTGACAGGGAACGCTGGCACCTTATTAGTTAATCCCAAGGGGAAGGTCTGCCATGCAGGAACTAGCAGCCCTCAGAGTCTAAAACGCGGAACATATAACATCCTACTCGCATGCTCACACATACGCATTTGCGCATGGGCTGACTTACATCCAGGTGACAGCCCCTGAGCTCTTTACAAATTGCAGAGAAGGCCAGGAAATCAGCTCCAAAGATGATGTGCCTCTGCTCTGCTTCAGAGGCCCCAACTCATCCTAACGGCCCTGGGGGGTTTCCATGATCAAATCCAGGAGCAGGAGGCAGAAGAGCTGAGGCTCACAAATGGCCCATCCAGGCTTTTCCGTGGAGCCCGTTTCTGCC
This sequence comes from Hylobates moloch, assembly GCF_009828535.3. Lineage (NCBI taxonomy): Eukaryota > Metazoa > Chordata > Mammalia > Primates > Hylobatidae > Hylobates > Hylobates moloch. Next base: position 54,564,047 of record NW_026652279.1, on the reverse strand, counting down.
CGACCCCCCTGAGGAATGTAAACGATCTGTTCAGGACTGAACTGCTTTACCCTCGAGGATGTAAATTATTCATTACCCTCTCCTTCTTGCACATTTTGCCTTTCATTTTCTCCATCTACTCCCTGCTCTCTCTTTACTAATTTATCTCTAAGCTACCTCAATTGCCTTCTGCTCTGCTCCCCTCAGAAACTTAAAAACGAAACCGGATTCATTAGCCAAATAACTGGATTAGAGTTCTCTTCAACATATTAGAGAGTAGAGAAAGTTGCTTTGTAATTTCTTTGATATTCAGCCTTTTAGAAAGCAATTCATTAAATTACTCTGTTTAAATCTTTGAACTACTTAACTTTCTTTGATAGCACGCTAACATTGCACTAAAACCTGTACAATGTTATGAAAACTTTAATTTCTGTAGTCAGTGCTTCCACATGAACAGCAGGGGGCAGTAGGATATCAAGAATTGAAGAAATTGTCCTGGGCTCTGAGAAACGCTGTTGAATTACTGCAGTGGGTCTGTGTGCTCGTGATGATCTCAGCTCTCGGATGAAGTCTTTTGTTTTGTGTCCTATTTTACAATGCACCGTTCAGTTTTCTATATGAGTTGTGGCTTAGTCATAGTATTTCACTGTGACAGCTTAGCTTAAGAAAAAGAAAGGTGAAGGAGAAAAAAAAAAGGAGGAAAAGAGAAAGAGAACATGTAAATGCTTCCAAATAAAACACATCATGAAAAGGAAAAAGTAATCCTGTGTATACATATAAAGTTTGTCCCTTCTCTGTTCCTATCCTGGATACAGTTTTTCTAGATTACAGACTGAATTCATCCCTATTCCTCCCCAACACACACACACACACGCACACATTTGCCATATAGTTTTCTGTCAAAACAGATTTCCTATAAAAAGAAAAACAACACAAAAAAATACAAAAAACTCTTTTAAAACAAATACTTGACTTTTAAAAAAAATTCAAAAAAATCTCTCATTTTCTGTCCCTTAATCAAGCTTCTGAGTATAGAATTTTGGTGTTTTCATGCTTTTTGAACATGTATTAGTCAAAATACCTTTCATTAATATGAATGTTGCAATAAAATTCTTCCTCTGTAAAAGTACAGCTTCAGATAAATAGCCAAAAGCTACAGTTGTTATCTATATCTGATATGTTTGGAGGTAGGATATGAACTACAAACTGAAATATGAGAGACTTGAAGAACATTCAAGGATTGCTGCAATCGCACGGGTTGGGAAAGGTGCTTTAGTAATCCAACCCCCAAAGTTAGCAAATATGAAGCTACTTTCATGCATAATTTGAGTTGTACCCAAAATATCATACCCGCAAGCCTAGTTTCCTCTCCTACCTAGGCTGGAATTCCCAGGGTTATTTATGTGTTCTCACAGAGTTATTAATTTATTACTGTGGTATGGCAGATGTATTATTTCAACATCTGGTACCAAAATTCCTCTTGAAGGAGGGATTGTCTGCTCCCTACTGACAGGGCCCTATCTGATCCTCTGGCCTTATCTCCTACTATTCTCCTGCTTACCAACTTTGATCACACCAGCTCCCTTGCTGTTCCTTAGAGCACACTAGCTACTCTATGCCTCAGGGCCTTGGCCCTAGCTGTCCTCTGTCAGGAACAATCTTACTTCATTTATCCAAATGATTCATTCCTTTGCCTATTTCAAGTGTTTGTGCAAAAATCACTTCCTCCGTGAGGCCTTCCCTGACCACTATTTAAAATAGAATATTCTCCCCAGCATTTTTTATGCACCCTTTCTCCTGCATTTTCCTCAACAGCACGTATCACCATCAAATATGCTACATATTACACAGGTAAATATAATACAGGAGATAATTGAGACCAAACATATCAGCCAACAGAGGGCTCAACCACAGTGTTAAAACAAAAAGAAAAATAGGTTGATTTCAAAGGAAAACCCAACTCTATGCTGTATGTAAAAGACAAAGACCCACCTAAAACAAAACAATTCAGAAATGCTAACAATGAAAGGAAGGATGGGTAAAGTTCTACTAAGAAAATGCAAATTAAAAAAAGAAAGAATTGAGATTTTGCAATTCAATAAAATACAATTCAGACCAAAAACCATTATTGAGACAAAGAACATCTTATAATCCTAAAGGCTACAATTCCCAGTGAAAATAAAAGACTTATGAAAAGGTACGCAGTGAATAACACAGCAGCTACTTTCATACAGTAGGAATTATAAGAGATTCAAAGAGAAATTGAAATACACTAATAATAGCAAACTATAGCACATTTCTCTTAATTAGACAAAAAAATACAAAAACACTTGTGAAAATTGACTCTACAATACAGACATGTATGCCTCAATAAATCACATAAAAATAATACAAATATTCACCATAATATGATAAAACTAGAAATTTATAATCAAAACATAAGAAAGCCCCATCTTGAAATTTAAAAATTTTCTATTAAACATAGCTTGTCTCAAAGGGAAGTATCAATTGACAACGAGAATTTCTAGGAAAAAATGAAAACATGACATTAGAATTGACAAGATGCAGCTAAAGAGTGTTCGGAACAAAACTGATAATATAAATAAATAATGAAATATATGAATTAGATATTCCACTCAAAAAGAAAATGTTAGATATATTTAAGGTTCTTTTCCATTTTGGATTTTGGATTTAATTTTCTTTTTAATTGAGCAACCTAGATTTTTTTTTTTTTTTTTGAAGGAGTCTCCCTCTGTCACCCAGGCTGCAGTGCAGTGGTGCAATTGGCCAGTCTGCCCTTGAACTCCTGACCTTGAGTGATCCACCTGCCTCAGCCTCCCAAAGTGCTGGGATTACAGGCATGAGCTACTGCACCCAGCAAGCAACCTAGATTTTAAAACAACATGAGATAAATAAGCCTAATTGTATTTAACTACATCTAACATTTTTACTAATAGTTGTAATACTGGTAGATTTTGGAAACTATTATATATATTATGGAGAAAAGTAAATAATTCTGTTAATATCATTTAGGAGCCATGATTTTCAGCATAGGGGGAAAAAGATGCAATATAAAATCAAATAAGTAAAAACTATAATCTTCCATTAGAATTGGAATATCAACACAAATTTATTATTTATTTTCATCTTTCTTTGAAAAACTACATCTCTCCTAGATCTTGTGTTGAAGAGTCTGGGAAGTGATAAGCCATTTAACCATGAACATCTTTAAGTGCAGATTGTAGCATCCAAATACTTTTCTCACTGGAAGCAACAAGGACACCTTTGAGAAATGGCTGATTCTAGGTCTGAGGCAGTAAATGTACAATATGAGACTGGAACTTACAGTGTCAAAAGCAAGTAAGCTATCAAGACATTCGAGCTTGTGTCAAATAAACAAAGGAGCCAAAAATGGCCAAAGATGGGCAATTTGAACTTCAAAATGGATAATCACTGCAATTATATAAAAGTGTAAAAAGAGATGCAGATGCAATCAACATGAAACTCCTAGAAGCAACAGGAGATTCAATATGGTAGCAAGATACAAAATTAGACATAGAAATCAGTACCTTCATTTATGTAAGAATCTAGCCACTATAAGGAAAAGTGGAAGAGATAATCCTACTTACGATACCAACAAAAAAGAGAAATACTCTAAGAATAAGCTTAACAAGTGAAAAACCTTTATGATGTTTTCTTGAAAGACACAAAGCTGAAACTTGAGCAAGAGAAAAAATAAACCTTGCTTTTCAAAAGGAAAATGCAACATCATAAACTGAAAAGGTATGCAGAAGGTTTTTTTTTGAAAGTATTTTTATGGGGCTATATTCTACAGTTAACATGAAAAAATAACCCAGCATAAAAAAAAAACACTTAAGAAAACAGAAATGATGCAGTCTAGCCCTACCAGATACTGAAATATAGTCTCTAATAAAAACAGTACAATATTAGCCCATAAGTAGACAATAAGATCAATGGGGGGAAAAAAAGAAAATATATCTTAGACCCAATTACAATGTGGAAATTTATGTATGTGATAAAAATATTTCAAATCGCTGGTCGGGGGGATGCTTTTTAAATTAAATGTTATGACAGCTAAAAAGTCATTTGAAAATAGATAAAATTGGATACATCACCTAGGTAGAATTCCTGCATATATGTTTGTGTGTACATATATATTACTCGTGAATCTTATAATGAGGAACCAATCTGACATCTCCAGATTGAAGGATATTCTGGAAGACCACTGGGCTAGACTTTTCAAAAATATCAATACCAGGAGAAACAAACAAAAAAGGCTAGGGAACTGTTCTATATTGAAGGAAGCGAAAGAGACTTGACAACTGCAATATGTGGTTCTTATTGATGCACTATGTGATTCTTGTAAAATCTCGGATTTACATTTTACAAACTATAGGGTAAAGAAGGACATTTTGGGACAATTGAGGAAATTCAAATATGAAACATAGCAGATTATTGTAATATAACAATGTTACATTTCCTAAGTATGATGATGTGCATTGTGATCCTGTGGTCCTCAATTGAGGTAATTTTGCACCTCTCCTTTTTCCCCCAACCCTCACCACCACCCCTCCTCCCTCAACCCCCCGACCACACCGTTTGGGTTTGGCAGTGTCTGGAGGCATCGTTGGTTGTCACAACTGGGGGAGGGGGTTGCTACTGGCATCTAATGGGTAGAGGCCAGGGATGCTGCTAAATAGTGATTGTTTAGCACAGGACACCCCCACCCCACCCCGTCACCCCCACCTTACGGGTACAGACAGCAAAAACTCATCCTGCCCAAAATGTCAATAGCGCCGGGTTGAGAAACCCTGATGTAGAACAATCCCTTATTCTTAGGGGATACATACTGAGATATTAGGCTGAATCACATGACATTGTCTCTTGCGTAGGTCAAGTATCGGCAATATTTAAGGACGAAGGGTTATGACGTTCACAACAAACTCTCAAAATAATTAACAAGCCCTTCTGCCCCGGCTGCCCCGCGACCTAGGGGAACCGAGAAGGGCGCACTCGCACGGGGCGCAGAGGCCAACGCCGAGCCTGCGCGGTGGGAGGCGCTGAGAACTCACTGCGCACGCGCCGATCGGCTGGCCGCACCCACGCGGCGCAGCTCCCAAAGTTGCAGACAGCCCGGCGAACCGCGCAATGCGCTTCTTCTGCCCGCCGCAGAGAAAAGGAAAGAAAACTCCGCAGGGGCTCCGTTGGCTTCTCCACGAGTGACAACCATGCTTTCCCAGATAGAAGACCGGAGCCCTGCTCCTTTGCGATCCGCCGAGGGCTGCAGAGAGCGTCCTCATCCATTTGGGCACCCCTGCCCAGGAAGAGCCCGGCCATCCCTTTCCAGACTGGATCCTTCAGAGGTGAATTTTTTTCGGTGGATTCCGATTTGCTCCGTCTCACCAGCCTAGGCAATCCAGCATCGCGTGGTACCAGTGCCGCTGGGCACACTCGCTTCACTCCGGCTCCGCCTCGCCAGCAAGCGCATTGCCAGGTAAAAATTTTAAATACCTTAGAATTCTTCTGCCTAGAGTCTCTAATCAAGAAGTTTACCCACTTTTTCTGTAAGGAGCCAGAAAGCAGATACTCTAGAATTTGGGCCTGGAACTGTCTCTGTAGCGTATTCGTCTTTGTTTTGACAATGTAAAAACCACTCTTAGCTGCTGGCCTTACAAAAATAGAATCATGAGGACTGTGAAGATTAGAGCCTAATCACTAATTCACCCAGCACAGAGGCTACAGCGCCAGTGAGTCCTCCACCCCTTCCCAGGCCCGGCCATAATTTTGCAGTTAGGACCCAGGTTTTGTGAGGACTGGGACCCACCCAGGTTTAGTTCACCGTCTCTGGAATCCCTCCCTGCACCTGCACCTCTGCTCCTCCCCCTAGGCCGGTGGCCCGTGGTGAGTTCCTGGCAGTCTCCTAGGCCACCAGGAAACACTCCGACCAACTGCCACGCCCTCCTTTGCTCCAAAATGACAAGCTCTTTTCATCTGGGAGCAAAAGCTGAAGTGCCCACATTTGAACTAAATTAGTTTAGTGTAAAAGTAGTACAAGATTATCTCAGACAATTGTATTTTAATAGTATTTTTTTCTAGTGATAAATGTAATATATGTCTACCATGGTCATTTGGAAAATTCTGAGACGTATAGAGGAGAAAAGAAATTCTCCATAACCCTAACCCACAAAAAATAACTTTTGAAATGCTTGTGTATTTTTTAATTCTTTTTTAATGCATATTATAGGACAACTTACTGAACAATTGGATTTTTAGAAATATTTTTAACAAAACTTGTGTTGAAGTACAGCATACAAAAAAGTGTACAAATTACAAATACAGTTCAGTAAATTTTCAAAGATTAACACAGACATGTCCGGGCAACCACAACTTAGCTCAAGAAATTAACTAATAGTAGCATTCTTCATCCCCCTGTTAGTTTTGTGTATTCTGACATTTCACATGAAATGAATTACTTGGTAAATATTTTATAGTATTTGGTTTATTTCCTTTTATATTATATTTGAATTCACCGTGTCGTTGCATGTAACAAGTCTTTTTTTAAATTTTATTCTATGCTGTATGAAATTCAGTTACATAAGTATACACAATTTATTCTTTCTACTGTTATTTTTCTTAATTACAGATTTATTGAGATATAATTCACACACCATACAGTTCATCTACTTAAAGTGTGCAATTCAATGTGTACAATTCATTGCTTTCAGCATATTCACAGATATGTGCAACCATCACCACAGTCAATTTTAGAAAATTTTCGTCACCTGGAAACTTCATACCCTTTAGCCATCACTCCCGCAACCCCACTTCCCTATCCTTTCTAGCCCCAAGCAACCACTAATTTTTCTGCTCTATGGATTTGTCTATTCTGGACATTTCACAAAAATTGAACCATATGATATGAGGTCTTTTGTGACCGGTCCCTTATGCTGATACTTGACGTTCAAGTTCTTTCCAGGTTTGGAGCTATTACAGATAATACTTCCGTGAACGTTATTCTGTGAATTGGTTCACATAGATACACATTTCTATTGCGATACGTATCTAAGGTATGCTCATAACCAGCTATAATTACAGTGCCAAGCAGTTTTTCAGATTTGCAGACCTGCCAGCATTGTATGATGAGAGTTCTCATTGTTCCACGTCCTCTCCAACATTTGGGGTTTATGTGGTTTTAATTTACATTTCTCGGATGACTAAAGATAAAGAGCATCTTTCATGTGATTATTGGCCACTCGGATATCCTCTTTAGTAAAGTGCCTTTTAGGCATTCACCCACTTTTCTATTGGCTAATCTTCTTCTACTTGATGTGTATATTCTAGATAAGTGCTGCAAACAAACACCTTTTCCTAATTAAAGGCTTGCATTTTAACTTTCTCATTTTTAGATTTTGATAAAGGTAAATATTTTATTTTTATTGAGGTCTAACTTATCACTCTTTGTTCATGGTTAGTGCTTTCGCTAACCTGTAAGAAATCATTGTCTACCCCAAGGTGATAAGAGCATTCTCTTATGTTACCATCTGGAACCTTAAGTTTTTTCTTGGAACACTTAGATGTGCTAACTACCTAAAATTAATTTTGGCATGTGGTGTGAAGTGAGGACTAGTTTTTTTTGTTTTGTTTTTGTTTTTTGGTTTTTTTTTTAAATGTAGCTATCCAACTGACCTAAGTTTTTCTTGGAAAAGAAAGTCCTTTTCCCACTGCTCTGCAACATCACCTTTGTCATAAATCAATAGAAACAGACCTACAGATGTTGGAATCAGTAGAAAAGGAATTTTAAATATATTTATGGCTATTTTAAATTATTAAAGATTCTTACTAAGGGTAGATATGATAAATGAAGATAGGGAATTTCAAGAGAAATACAACTAATAGAAGAAGAACAAAATGGAACCCCTAGAACTGAAAAATATAGTAACTGAAATTATTTGATGGGATTATCAGTAGATTGGACACACAGTAAGGAGAATCAGGAAGCTTAAAGATAGGTCAATAAGAGGGCCAGGTACAGTGGCTCACACCTGTAGTCCCAGCACTTTGGGAAGCCTAGGCGAACGAATCATTTGAGGTCAGAGGTCAGAAGTTTGAGACCAGCCAGGCCAACATGGTGAAACCCTGTCTTTACTAAAAATACAAAAATTAGTTGAGTGTGGTGGTGCGCACCTGTAATCCCATCTACTCGGGAGGCTGAGGCTGGAAAATTGCTTGAACTGGGGAAATGGAGGCTGCAGTGAGCTGAGATTGCACCATTGCACTCCACCTGGGCTACAGAGTGAGACTCCATCTCAAAAAAAAAAAAAAGATCAATAGAAATCATCCAAATTTAAAGTGCACTGAGGAAAAAAAGTTTATGATAAACAGAACATCAGTGACCCATGAAATAATATCAAGACATCTAACTTACATGAAATTGGACTTTCAGAAGTCAAAGAGAGAAACTATCAGGCAGAAAAATACTTGAAAAAGTATTAGCAAAGTTTCCCCAAATTTGATCAAATATATTTATCCAGAATGTTTACTTGTTTAATGAAGAGTTGATCCCAGTAACCTATTTTGCCATTAATGGAGTTTAGAAGTTAGCATAAAAGGTTATAAAGTGTTACATCTCCATGAATGAGCAGCAGGGCATTTAAAAGTCATACTGAATGTAGAAAAAATACTTTGCTGGGTGGAAGGGTCCTGAGCATGGCTATTCTTTTAACAGAAATGTTGCCTGCCCACTAACATTACCATCACCCCAATCATAGTAATGCCAAAATTCCTCACAATTTTTCAAAATATCCCATTGGTGCACTGTATGGCCCTGCATCCACTGAGAACCCTTCTCTCCTGTGATCTGCCACTGCCTCCCTGTTCCTTACCTTTCTAACCTCATCTTCTAATGCTTTATGTATCAAACCTCCCTGGCCTCCTTCCAGATCAGGGCTTTGGGGATTGCTTTTCCCTCTTCCAGAATGCTCCTGCCCCCAAATATTTATATAGCTGACTCTTCCACAGGTCTTTGTTCCAATGTCATTTTTCTCAGTGAGACCTACCAATGAAACAAACCAAACAAAAAACTTGTACATTCTCTCAGCATCTGGATTAGTTTGCGGGGCTGCCATGGCAGAGCACCGCAGACCCAGTGGCTTAACCCTCAGAAAATTATTTTCTTAGCTCTGGAGACTAGAAGTCCAAGATCAAGATGGCAGCAGGTTTGATTTCTCCTGTGGCCTCTCTCCTTGGCCGGACATTGGCCACTTTCTCTCTGTGTCCTCTCATGGTTTGTCCTCTGTGCATGAGTGCCCCTGGTGTCTCTCTGCATGCCCAAATTTTATCTTATACAGACAGCATTTAGATTGGATTACGGCCCATCCAAATGGCCTCATTTTAACTTAATTGCCTCCTTAAAAACCTTTTCTACAAATATAGTTACCTTATGAGGTACTAGGGGTTAGGCCTTCAACATATGAATTTTGGGGGTACATAATTCAGGCCATACACTATCTCTTGTTTATTTTCATCTGTCACCCACCCCCCCACCTTTTTCTTTTTTTTTTAGATGGAGTCTCACTCTGTCACCCAGACTGGAGTGCAGTGAAGCAATCTCAGCTCACTGCAACCTCCACCCTCCCGGGTTCAAGTAATTCTCCTGCCTCAGCCTCCTGAGTAGCTAGGATTACAGGCATGCGCCATCATACCTGGCTGTAGCCCTTATTTTAAATTCAATGTACTGTAATGATTTACTTGGTTTATTGTCTTAACTTTCTGTTCCACTGGAATACAGGTTCAATAAGAGAGGGATTTTAATCAATTGTGTTCTCTGAAGTGTCTTCAGAACCAAATGAGTAAAAAATTATCATTGTTAACGTTTTCACTTCATGCTAGCACATGGGCAATCTCAATTTATTTCTAATAACTCCCTGTATCTTTCAGAGCATTCCTTCATGAGTGAAGAAAGCCCTGATAGTGTTCCAGTAATTTATGTTTTTTATGTTTGAATTTCTTAACAAAAAGAATTATACCACTAAAAGATCCAGCTTTTTTGTTTGTTTTACTTTTTGAAAAAAAATTTATATTGTTAATAGAGACAGAGTCTCACCGTGTTGCCCAGGCTGGTCTCGAACTCCTGGACTCAAGTGATCCACCCTCCACGGCCTCCCAAAGTGCTGGGAGTACAGGTGTGAGCCACTACGCCCAGCCAAGATCCAGCTTTTTTACCAAGGAAAATAAGAAATTTAATACGCTTGTTTCCAAAGCAACAAAAGCTTTGCATGATTAAGTAGACTGAGGGCTCTTCCATATTAGACGAAAATATCCAGCCAAATTGCTGAGGACTCCCTCAGACAGAAAAAAAAATGTTTAGAGCCATCCTCACAAAGAAATTTGCCTGTTTAATTATAACCTAATTATGACAACTTTTTTTTCTTTAGGTGGTCAGGCTCAGGATGGACCATGAGCTTTCAAAAAGGAAAAAGGTGGAAATCCTCAACTATGCTGCCATCTGAATAAGTGTTTCTTTGTAGATGCACAGAGTCAAGGAAAATTACATCCCTGCATTATGTAATGTACCAACAACGCACTTACCCACTGTTTTAATCTAGGTTATTCTTGAAAGCAGAGGCTGAGACAAAGGTAGACACATTCTATTCATGAGTCTAACACCCAGGAGCAGGAATGAGAGATAGGGGAGTGAACATGAGGAAAAGGGAAAGTAAGTCCAAGCAAAACCAGACACTGCTCTTATCAAGTGGTCCACCCCTATTAATGGCTACATAATGTAGAACTTTCTCAGGATTCTTCTTAAACTTTATCTCAGAACTGCCTGCCTCAGGGAGAAAGGAGAAGTACTTCTCCATCAGCAGCCACCTCCTGTGTGTTGAGGGCTGCTCCTTTGGGGCATTAACCCACCGCCCCCACCACCCCATCCCTCTGGGCTGCAAAGAGCTAGCTGACAGCCCAGCTGGTACCTTAGCTCACACATTGCTGCATCAGAGGTCTTAAGACAGGAAGCTAGAGTCTTGGTGCATGCTCGAAGTGAGACAGTGTCAGCACAGAGCAGGGTAAAATCTTCTGTAACTGTTCACCAGAGCTATGACTGGAATCAGAGGTTGAAAAGATGTGAGACTGTACCCAAGAAGCATCTTATAAGCCTACGTAACATACTGTTAGACTCATCGAAATCTGTTTCCCTCCTTCTTTATAATCAAAACTTCAGTGTCCAGAATAAGGTTGGCAGAAGGGTTAAATAGGAAAGTTAAATGTATTAGAAGGTGTACATTTATAAGTTTTAACCTTGAGTCGTGTTCAAGGAGAAAGTGACATTGGAACTCGGAAAATTAAAAAAATGATTCTACTTGAAAAATTTGACCATTGCATAGAAATATTAGCTATCGTCTAATCTTTTGTAATCTCAGAAACAATCGTGAATTGTTTGGTGAAAAATGAAAAAACAAAATTAACCATTTCTTATGTCTCCGTGACCTTTATAGACCAATGTCACTAACTTTTCCTAAGATAATTGTTTCCTACTGTCAAATAGCTCCAGTGATATAAATCTTACAACCAATGAAGGGAAAACTGGTAGAAACATAGGAAGAAAAATACTGGGATAATTTTCATCACATAAAGTGTTGGCATTAACATTGGTTAGAATAGGGAAGAAACTGCATGACTTGACTGGACATTCCTGTATGTTGTATGAGGCCCTATCTTAACAGAAATAGTGAGGTCATCATCATCCTCTCTTATTTGGTCTTGAATTGCCACCAATAGGATAAAACCTTTGAATTATTTAACTCAATATATGTTAAGTTTCTACTATGTGCTATGTATTGATACTATAAATATGAATAAGACATAAAATATTACATTCAAAAACATCAGAATACATGTTCTTTTAAAGTATACCCCAAAACACTTACCACATGTTCTGGGGCGCATGTTAGACTGGATCACAAATCAAGTCTCAAGAAATTTCAAAAGATTGAAATCATATAGAGTATGAATTAAACCAGAAATCAAGTACATAAAGGTAACAAAAAATTTCCTAAATGCATTAATTTAAGGAACATACACCTCATGACCCATGAGTCAAAAGATAAATCACAGCAAAATTGCAAAAATATTTTGAAATGAATTTTAAAGAAAATACTTAGCATATTAAATACTTAGCATATTAAAGCTCTAAGTACATATGTTAGAAATTTTACCGAAAGGTTGGCTATCAGTGTTTCCAGAAGCCAGGGAAAAAGTTTATACAACTAGATCACTGAGGCAGGGAAACAAAGTGAGACCTCTGATCGCCCTGCCTTTCCGAGGTGAGCACTCTGGATCCCATCTCAGGAGATCAGAGTCTTGCTGAGTTGAGGAGAGGAAGATGGGAGTTGAGACTGAGATAGCTTGAATTTTCAGGACAAAGTATCAACAAGGAGGAAGGTAGACAAAGAAAAAAATCCAGAAATCTACGTAGAGACCCCATTGTGTACATTGTGGAACACTAAGCCTAACAATTCTCAAAATTCCCGTGAGATTGGGAAATAGCCAATTTCCACCAGCCACAGTGGAGAGTCCTGACTGAAAACCAGGCATTCGCTAAAGATCCCAGAAAGGTCACATGTTACATAAGCAGGGCTAAACTATCCTGACTAAAAACTACACTGCACTTGCTCCCCACCCACACAAAAAGCTTAAAAACAAGCCTCAATAGTATAAAGCTGATCTGTAAGTAACTAAACTACCTGCCAGAACAAAGTCCAAATTTATTAGTTCCAGTCCTCCAAAAAAAACACATGTAAAGACAGGATTAGATTTACAAGACATTTATTTGGGGGAAAAAAGAATGCCTGAGGATTTAAATAGAGAGGAAGCCAGAGAGACAGAGTCCTCAGAATACATAAAATTTCTAGCCTCCATGGAGGTGTGATGGTTAATTTTATGCATGTCAACTTCACTGGGCCACAGGATGCCCCATATCTGATCGAACATTATTTCTGGTTGTGTTCATGAAGCTTTTTCTGGAAGAAATTCCCATTTAAATTGATGGACTGAATAAAGCAGATTGCAGTCCCCAGTGTGGATGGGCTTGATCCAGTCTTCTAAGGACCCAAATAAAATACGTGGAGGAAGCTTGAATTTTCTGCCTGACTGTGGCGCTGGGACACCCATCTTCTCCTGCCCTTGAACTGAGACAGACACCATCAATGCTGCTGGTTCTCAGACCTTCGGACAGCAGATTGGGGGCCTCCTCAGCCTCCATTATTGTGTGAGCCAATTCCTTATAATAAATAAGGATTTATTTATTGATAAATCCTTGTAGATTGATTATAAATCCTTATAGATTGATTGATAGATCCATAGGTGTTATTGATCCTGTTACTCTGGAGAACCCTGACTAATACAGAAGGACAGAGGGAAGAAAGGAGGGTTGAGTAGCAGAAAGCTTAGGCTGTAGCACAATTCCGATAAAGTTTAAGGTCAGCTGACGAAGAACACTCAAACCAAAGTTGCCCATTGGAGGAGCCCCCCTACCTCACAGGAATAGGCCTACATTATTAGTATACCTTCTTCATTCAGTGATTGTTATTCTTATGGAAACAACCCATGGGAAATGTAGCCTTGGCACGACTATATCAATGGATTCAGAGAGCAGTGGCGGGGACCCCCCAGTCAATCACGTTCCACAGCAAGAGATCTCAGTGGTGCATTTCCACCACTGGCTCAGTCCACCCCTTGGGCTGCACAGCTCTATTCAGGCCTAGCTGCCAGGAAGATTACTAGGTGTCATTGTCAACTCAGGCTCTGTGCCCAGTAAACCTGGAAATCCAGTAAATCTGGATATTCTTCCTTGCCAGCATATAGCCATAAATCTATTTGGGGAAGAACTTGCCATTTCATCGAAGTATGTACATGTATAGCAGCGTTCTTCCTCCTAGTGACCTGTGACCTAGTAACCCAGCCGCCTATGAGTTCTTCCATCTGTGGGTTCCTTACCTGAAAAGTGCTTCAGGTCTAGGAACTGAGAAAGGGATTGTGACGTGTCAATGGAGCCAGTGCGGTTCCATTCGTGCCTTATTTGGTTATAGGCGTTAAGCAGCATTCTTGTTAGATGCCCATCTATTTTGCCTATAGGGGTGTTACTTTCAATTAATTATCTCCTAAACACCCTGTGAATCAAACCCCTTAATTACCCCTCCAATTTCACCAGTTGTTATAGTAATTATGGCTTCTTGACTTTTGGTAGTTAAGCACTAGTCCTCCAGAGCCCTCTATTACTTGAGGGTCCATTACCCCTGAATCATATTAACAATCCCAGCTCTGTGACCACCTCATTTACCATCAGCCCTGGTCTAAAGAGTAAAGCCACTACTGCACTTAGTGATACTGGTACCTTCTCACAGGCTCATTCTTGGTGGCCTTAGTGAATTGTCACTATTTCATGACATATTCATCACAGTATGTCCATCACATATTCATTCATCTGATCCTTATGAAGGTGTGATGGTTAATTTCATCACAGTACATACATGCCATTGTATAGCAGGTCCTTAACTAATATAGCAACACCAAAGTTTTCAGGCAGAACTGATAGACCCTGCTGAAGGGCAGGCAAGCCCAGAGCAAACCATCTATATGCAGTTCTTTTAACAGCCTGCAAGGCACTGTAAGATTAGGGAGACTTTTGTCGAATTATGTTCTGGGGAAAACAAGTTCCATAGGTTATGAACTGATGTCAGGAGAAAAATTAAATTAGAAATTTGCTTCAGTGCCAGATTCTCAAAGCCATTCGTATGTGAATATTTAGTGCAACTCTCCAAAAGAGATGATTTGATGTGTTCCATGTAGCAGTAGTATGATGTGCAACCCAGATCCCCCTTCAAAGAACGGCTTGCACCCCACTTGCTGGGTGTAATGTCAGCAGGCAGCCTGCAGCTGTCAGCCCTTTTCAGGAATTGGCATAGCTGTAGAAAACCACTTCACCTAAGGTCACACTTTTTTGTGGAGTGGCCCATAGCCAAGGATTGATCAGTGTGGAGATACAAAGTTGTTCTCTTGCCCATCTGAGGACATCTCTGAGGGCCGTTTTAACTCCAGAGCTCCCTGTGGGGTTGGCCAAGGCTGTCGTTGGACCTACATTATAATTCATCTTCTCCCTCTACCCAATTCCGCTTCTCTCTCTGTTTTAACAAATGTTTGGCAAAAGGCACTTCTTAATAAATATCCTGCAATTAAAGTATATCTCAGAATCTGCATCCTGGAGAATGCTGTCTGAGACACCCCACTTTCTAATTTTGTTTACCCATCAAAGCCCATCCCCCCACCTTTTTTTTTTTTTTTTTTTTTTTTAATTGATGGAGGCTTGTTCTCTCATCTGGAAGGGAGTGCAGTGGCGCCATCTCGGCTCACTGCAGCCTCTGCCTCCCAGGCTCAAGCAATTATCCTGCCTCAGCCTCCTGAGTAGCTGGGATTACAGGTACCCGCCACCACGCCCATCTAACTTTTTGTATTTTTAGTAGAGATGAGGTTTCACCATGTTAGTGAGGCTAGTCTCAAATTCCTGGTCTCAAGTGATCCGCCCACCTTGGCCTCCCAAGTGCTGGGATTACAGGCGTGAGCCACTGTGCCTGGCCTAAAGCCCTTTCTCATAGAGTACCTAACAAGTGTACGGCTTAAGAAATACATTCTGGATGCTGGTAAGTGCAGGTGTGAGAACTAAGTACCTATGTGGAAAGTAAGGGGAGGGGTACCCAAGACTTAAATCTCAGCTTATGAATTCCTTCAAGATTTGAAACTAGCTTAATTTTGATATGTAACTCTAATGCTTAAAGTACTGCAGGATCTACTATCCATGGAGGTGCTATGGAGAGGATCTAAGTATTATATGACCTATGCAAATAAATTTTCTTTTCTCTGTAACAGTGTTTAAAACTCTAAGACAGTCCATGGTTGTCAGGTAAAATGCACTCATGTCTATCTGACAGATACAAATATTTTGCATTCCAGCTGCTTTGAGATATTTAACAGGAGAGGAAAAGAGAAAATATGATTAAAGCCTTTGAAAGTCCATTTCCAAGAAATAAAAACTGCAGTAGGAATTCTACAAAACTGAAAAATCTTCAGGACTGGAAGATCTATCCAGAAAAGCCCAGTGGATTATAATGACTTATTAAAATATTTGTTTGGCAAGTCACTGACTAATACCACTTTAAGATATGAATGCATTACCAAAAAAAATTGGAGTGAGTAGTTTTTACAAGTCTTTGAAATAATCATATTTGTATTTTGACACTAATTTGAAACAAGGAGCTGGCTTGAAATACTAAACCTAAGTGATCAGAGACAATGAGCTATCAGACTGCATGATCAACGTAGAGCAATCTCCAAATAAGATGAGATGCATGCAGCCTCTACAAATTTGGCTTGGGGAGGAGTTTGCTTCGCTCGCTTGAATAAGCCACTGTCTATGGCTCACAAGGGTCCCGTTCTTAATGAGGTGGTGCGTAGCAGCAACACACTGTGAATCCAAATAGCAGATGGCAACACTGTTGAGTAGGCTGGCAGTCTGATGTCTAGCCACCAACTGGCAGCAATCATTATTAAACTGATTCATGTGCCCAGGGAAAATCTTCGTAAGAGTCTTAGCAAATGTGAGCAGCAAGAAGCAAATGATCTGCTATTCCTATCTGCTACTGAGTACTACCTATATTTCTTAAAATATTTTTCCCCAGTGCAACCTACACAAAGAAATGGCATGTTATGTGCACTGGAGGCCCTATTCCTTTCCTATAGATGCATGTATACCTTTAAACATGATAGCTGTGATTCCTCTATTTGGTGAATAGCTTTCCCTTGACGGAAATAGCTTCATAGCATTCACCCTATGGATTTGTCGCACATATTCAACGATAGGCAAGCACTCATAGATTCTGTAAATAAATAACTGAACATATTCTATCTCACATAATGAAGCAATGGCCTACTTTGCTCATAGTCCATCTACATGAGACAGGTAACTCATCCTTGGGTGAAAAGCTTGTTACACTCACACTTGGTTAGGAAAGCAGACTAAGAAAGGCTCTGGCTTTAGAAAACTTACGTAAGGATCGGATCTTTCTACAAGAAAATCTTAAAGGTATCCATTTAAAAGTTAAGTCTTTATGCTGGGTGCAGTGGCTCATGCCTGTAATCTCAGCACTTTGGGAGGCCGAGGCGGGCAGATCATGAAGTTAGGAGCTTGAGACTAGCCCGGCCAACATGGTGAAACCCCATCTCTACTAAAAATACAAAAAATTAGCCGGGCGTGGTGGCACGCGCCTGTAATCTCAGCTACTCAGGAGGCTGAGGCAGGAGAATTGCTTGAACCCAGGAGGCAGAGGTTGCAGTGAGCAGAGATCAAGCCATTGCACTCCAGCCTGGGCAACAGAGCAAGACTCCATCTCAAAATAAATAAATAAATAAATAAAAGTTCTGTCTGTACAAACCAAAATGCTAAACAAATAGCATTTTTTTTCAAATGTTGAAAGTATGTGTTGTTTGTAACCAATAAAGCCAATTTCTACAACTTTATATGTTAATAAAGAAGCCTTAAGATAAGGCTTTTTTTGAAAAACAAAACCTTGCTTTATTCACTTACAAAATACTTACAGTTAAATTAAAAAACAAAATCCTAGCCATTCTCTAAATCTTCATTACATTTTTAAAAATTAAGATACTAGAATTATTTTACATGCTCATAATAACAAGGGGAAAACACTACAGTTAAATGTCAGATATTCCACATGTTAACAAAATATATTTTATGTTCCATTTATGGTAATTTTTTAATAGAAGCCAAATTTAAAATCTTTTTTAAGAAGTAATAAAATCACTCTGAATGGATTATTTTTGGCTTTATCAATTTGATAAATCAATCCAGGCTGAAATATCATTTATAACTTCTAGAGTGAGTGCCCCTGCCCTTGTCTCAAATATGAGAGTGATTATCATCCAAAGTTAAGATACGCCAGCCCTGGCAGTCAAGCTCAAAAGCAAGCTTGCACGCCGTCTCTCAAGTCTCTCAGCATTCTCCCCAAACAAGAAATCAAGTGCCAGAGCTTATACACTTAATATTTGAGGCCAAAAAAAAAAAAAACGCCAAACGAGAGATTTACTCAAATGTGCTTGTCTCCCAGTTACTTTATAAGAAGTAAATCCATATCAGAAGAAAAGATGTTCATGTCTTGTTCTGCATGGGAAATAAGTGCCATGTACTAAAAGAAGCCTAAAAATGGTGGCACGAGTTTCTTAAAATGGCTGAAATCTCTCAAAATACTGAACATCTCATCAGACCACCAAGAGTTATGTTTTTTATCACACATTATAAAATTCTAGATATCCCAGCCTGGGCAATATGGAAAACCTCGTCTCTACAAAAAATGAAAAACTATGCAAGTGTGGTGGCCCGTGCCTATAGTCCCAGCTACTTGGTAGGCTGAGGTGGGAGGATTGTTTGAGCCCTAGAGGCAGAGGTTGCAGTGAGTCATGATTGTGCCACTGCACTTCAGCCTGGATGATAGAGCAAGACTGTGTCTCAAAAAAAATAATTCTAGATATTTGAAAAATAAGATAGGGTGATGAATGTTTATCACCGGATATTAGGGTGAACTCAGTGGTAAGTATAAAGGCAAACCAGCAATGGGTAGGCTAGTTCAAAAGATGTATTATATTTCCAGGTATTCTGATAACAGTGATAAAGACTTGATGGTGAATAGGTATGTCGATAGCAGTACTGCAGATGCTCAATTTGAGTAAGTCGCCCACACTACCAAAAGGTGAATATTCTTTCTGAGAACAGAAGAATTCTAGTGATCGTGAGCTAAGGATGCTGGAAATTCATTCCTGAAAATGTATATGTACCAAGTAGTTGTTTTCTTTTCTCCCATTCTTCACTAAAACTGTCCTTATCAAGAACACCAATGATATCCATCTTGTCCAAATCAACATTTCATACTCAGACTCTCATTTACTCGAATTCTCAGAGACATTTAATGCAGTTGATCACTACCATCATCTGGAAACACTTTCTTGGCTTGGTTTCTAGAACAACAGTATATGCCTAGTTTTCCTTCTTCCTTACTGGAAGTTCATTGTCCATCTCCTGTTTAGCTCCTTATCAAAATCCTGACCTTTGACATTTGAGTGTCCTTAAATACACTGTGTAGATTCTGATATCTGAATGAACTAGACACTCTGCTATGCACACTCTAATGAGAACAGGGACTATGTGTGTCTGGTTCACTGCCAATGTCTAATACATGGCGGACATTCAAATATTCGTTGAAGGAATGAACGAAAACTAGAACAACATATGCAGTTTGAATAGATGAGTGTAAGTATAATGAGGATGATCTGGATATTAAATAGTTCCTAACATTATTTCATTGAGGTAGGTTTTAAATATTAGAATCCTCATCTTTTTAGAGTATGAAATTGATATTTAGACAGGTCAAATAACTTGCCCAAGAACACACAGCTACAAAGTGTCAGAGCTGGGACGTCTCCTGCTGTGCCAGTCCAAGGTCATGCTCTTGACTCAGTGCTATACTTATTGATAAATACAAGAGAAAATGAGGAATAGGAACCCGAGTTCAGCTTACATTTCTCCTGGTCCTCTGCTACAGCTGAGGTTGATGTTTCTGATGGTAGCAGGACTACAAATACTAGCGGTTGTTGTTTTTTTTACATTTAGAGAGAACAGGATTGTGTCCTCATCTGTAAAATAGAAATGAAAATGCTACCAATCTACCTTCTTTTGATGGTAATTTAAGGCTAAAATAAGATAATCGATATGCCACATATAAGTCACAATACCAAAATCATGGGGGATTTTCATGTATTAATTATTACTGCTTGGAGGTACTAAAAGAAGATCTGAAGTGGAGAGACAAAAAATGTCCTTACTGATTAGAGAAGCAGGAAGAAGGCAGTCAAGAAGGAGCTAGAACATTCCTTACTGACCTAACTCAGGAAAAAAAATGAAAGGCAATATTCTGTGGTTCCCCTGTAACAGATAATGAACACCCACTACACAATTAAAGAATTAAAAGTTCATTGACTTAGCCATACTACATTTTCTTTTAAAACAAAAATCATAAGGACAAAAATCTGCTGATGCTGTGAAATAAAACTGATGATTCTTCAGTCAATTTGTTTTGTACCTGTGTGGTTTTACCTTCCATTGACCCACTGAGACATTACAATTAGTGTATCCTAGGGATGATTGGAGATAAAGTAGGCAGAGGAAATTAGGTTAATGAGGAAGCATAGAGAAAGGCAAGCCTGGGACCTCCTGTTCTTCAGAATATACAGGTCTTTAAACTGCAATCAGGTAGCACAGTTAGGAATATTCTCAAAATTTACTTTCACCACTGGATTCCAGCTTGTAATATCCAATTACTATAGAAAATGATGATCAGAATGGACTTAAATTCTGAAACTTCACTTAGGAATTTTATTCAGGTTATCTTCTTCCTTTGTTGGCAATATAGCCATCACATCTCCATTAGGGAGACATACCCAGGTTTCTTGGTCATGTTTGTGTCTATACATTGTGAGTGTAACACAAGACATTTAAGTCAGTTAACAAAAATATTTCCTAAATGAAAGAATGCAGATGGCTGACTGGGTTGAGCTTTGGAGTCACTCAGATCAATATTTAAATCTCAGTTGAGGTACTTAGCAAATAAAAGACGGCCTCAGCCTCAATACTTTCATTATTTAAAATTGATAGAGTCCTCACAAGGTAGTTTTAAAGATCTCATGATAATTTACTTAAAGTAATTAGATTGCCTGGCACAGTCAGTTTTCAATAAAGCGTGGCCATTATTATCAAAGTTGCTAATCATTGAAATGGCAATACCAAAATTGGCTGTAATTTTATTTTCACTAGTTTTTGATTGTTTGTACAAAGAGAGATCTGTATGTGTGTTTAGAGATAACCTATTCTAGAGATTTAGGAACCTATCCAACAACCACTTTGTCTTTTGTGCTGCTATAGCAGAATGACCGAGACTGGGTAATTTATAATGCACAGAAATTTATTGGCTCACAGTCCTGGAGGATGGGAAGACCAAGGTCAAGATGCCAGTATTTGGCAAGGACCTTCTTGTTGCATCCACATATGGTGGAAGAAGAGGGTGAAAGAAGGGGCTCAACTTGCCCTTTTATGATGGTGCTGATCCCACCCATGATAGGGAACCCTCGTGACCTAACTCTTACAAGTCAATGGTACTTAAATTTTAACATGAGTTTTCAAACCATAAAACACCTCCAAGGTGGTTTTTAACTTTACTTATTAATTAGTTAAATTAATTAATTAAATTGGGTCCAAGGAACAATTGCTAAGCATTTACTATGTGCTAAGATGAATGAGTGCTTTTCCTCATTTCAAAATCTTCCCATTGCTTTAGGCTCTGGAGATCAGCTTTCATGGTGCCTATACTTGAGTGATGAGTAGCAAGGCCATGTGAAGTTGAAGAGACATAAACAAGAAATGTGACGTGGTTCCTGATGGCTGAAGGGAAAAATGGCTGCTAATCAATTTGCAGTCAGATCGTGGAAGATTTTAAATGATGAGGTAAAACATTTGGACTTCATTCAAGCCTTTTGGAGAGAAATGTCAAAAACATTAACCTCACATTGAAGTGAAAAACAAAGCTAGAAGTCTTGTTGTAGATAATAAACTGACTCAAGGAACATGCATATTGTTAAGACTGGAAGAACGGCATTTAAAGTTCTTTCTAGTAGTGTTTGAAATGTATCAGAAGGAAGGAAGTCTGGAACTAGGGGCATAAAAGGTAGGAAGCTATTTCAGTGGGTCAAGAGTGAGGTAATAAGAGGCAAAACCAAGGCAGAAAAAAGACACATGAGATACGCTGGGTGGTGCTCCACGACTCTTCATAACTTTGGGCTAACTCCTTTAAAGCCAGGGAATTTGGTTAAATAAAAAAATGGAAATCCACATCTGTCTCAACATTTGTACTTTCAGGGTATAAATGTTTCCATTTTAAAATTATACATGAAACAAATAGCAAGTTACTCTGGCATGCTGTCATGCTAGCCAAAAATGTGTGTGAGCAGTTTTGTAAACTATGCCTTCTTTTCCATTCTAGCATTACTCTGTCTTTCTCCATGTTGTCCTTGTCTTCCTCATGGATTTTCAGTTTAACTCCTCCCTTAAACTTTAGATCAGCTGGCAAGTACGAAACCCCTGTCATAGCTGCAACCAGCAAGACATATTCTTCTAACTTTGAATCTGGCCCATTTTTGTGTGATGACACTTTCCTAAAGAGACTAATATTATATCTGTGAGAAAAAGTCCGATGTGTGACTTTTCATTATAAAAATATCCACTGAGTACATAACATTACTCAAGAAAACAAGAAAGCGTACAGAACAAGTAAACAACTAAAAGGGCAGCAAGACAAGACGAATGTTTCCTAGTCAAAACATGAGAATACATTTTGTTGTCTGTGAAATGTAGAAAGGTTATCCCGAGAGTTATCTAAGGTTAAAAAGTACTATGAGAGATACACTTACACACAATTATAGATAAATATACTAATAGAGCATATAAATACCAAATTCATCATATTCGCTCTTCCCCAATGGCTGCTCATTTGTATCCCACCCAACTCCACTCTGTTATTCACTGGGTTATTAAAATCAGAGACCTGGGAAGCACACTTAACTTGTCCCTTCCCCTAATCTCCCATACCTAATTACTAAAAATCTTCTCGTTATATTCTACTAACTAAATTTACCTTGCCCTTACCTAATTCCTTTGCCCTTACCTAATTTGTATAGGATAAAGTACAAACTCTTTAGAATGGCATAAAGGTCCATTAGATATAGCCACATTACAACCTTATCTCCTATCCTTCCCCCATTATATACACATGTACTTGCTGTTCCCTCTGCTTGGAATGATTCCAAGAAGGAGCAAGGATCATTTCCTCTGAGAACCCTACAATGCTCCCTGCAGCCCAAGCATACTTTCTTAAAGCACTTAATACTTATCCTCAATATTTTCTATAACTTACCTGCCTCTACCGCTAGACTTAATGAAATTCTTGAAGTTAGAGATGTTACTGCATCTATCACAGTGAGAATCATCTAAAGCACGCACAAACACACACCATTTATTGTCACTATTAACATGACTTTACGATTCAACTACCATCATTAGCATCTCTTTACTATTTCAAGAGACTTCTGCCCAGGAAAATTACCTTACAAGTGATAATACATGTTCATCCCCGGAACTTCTCTGAAATCCATCTGTTCTTCACTAGAAAATATTAACCAGCAGTTTACACCCTGAGATTCTTTACATAATGAATGTAGATGAAATAAATATATTTAAATATATTATAATTATAGTAATGTAACAGGGAATGGAGGAAACTTATTAATTTATAAAATGTACAAATTGAAGTACATTTTACTCTGTTTCTCTATAGTGTCTGACAATTATTCCCACTACTCAAAGAGAATACCAAGACAATGAGAAGGAGAAAATCTTCACACTTTTCTGAGCTCTGTAAAGAAATGCTTTTTTCAGGTAAATCTTTGATCAAAACAAAGGCATGGTCAAAAATATCCTTAAACAGTCAATTGCTGCACAGTGCTTGAGTCTATGCAACTACCAGTGACATGGAAATTGATTGATGGTGATTTTTAATATACCAAAAATTTTTAGAACAAAAAATAACCACACATATGCTGATCTGCTTAAAATACATGTTACTATTTACTGGGCTTTCATTCATCTCATCTCCTTTTCTTCGTTTACTCAATTCATTTTACCTAATCTCTCACCCTTTGCTTACTTCTAATAATCTTTCTCTCTGCCCTGTAGCAAGCATGAACTGCCATCAGAAAAAATTGCCTATGAATTCAGCTTTCCCTTTGGTTAGTCTCTATAACCTTTTTGCTTTAACTGAAACTTGGCAGTGCTCTGAGAACACAACTTACCCTTGATCCTTCTCTCATACTCTATCTTGGTTGATTCCAGTGCTAGAGAGAAAAAACGCACAAGATAAGCTTGGAATATCTTGTCATACACATAACAAAGAAGATAGTGAAGACACCCAAGGCCATATTAGAAGGACCCAGGAGCTAACTTAGAGAGGCTTTCAGTGGTCAAAGATAGGAACATTTTAACATCATTAAGAATAACACTACAATGGCCAGGCATGGTGTCTCATTCCTATAATCCCAGCATTTTAGGAGGCTGAGACAAGAGGATTACTGGAGTCCAGGAATTTGAGAACAGTCTGGGCAACATGGTGAAACCTCATCTTTATTAAAAATACAAAAACTAGCTGGGCATGGTGGTGCGCGCCTATAATCCCAGCTACTCAGGAGGCTGAGGCAGGAAGATCCCTTGAGTCCAGGAGATTGAGTCCACAGTGAGCTGTGATTGTGCCACTGCACTCTGGCCTGGGTGATGCAGCAAGACCCTGTCTCAAAAATAAAAGAATCATACCTACAGTGGATTAAAGCACAGCAAATATGTTTAAATCTGGGAGTTCCTAACTGTACTAAAAATTATTGGGGATGCTAGGGAATCATCTTACTATTTTGAAAACATGATTTTGAAACAATCATCTATTTACATGGGCTGTAACACTGTTCTTTTAAATAGGAGATGAAGGAAAATTTCTGTTTGTAAAAATGTTCTAAGGGATTTCCAATCTCAGCCATGCATGATAAAATAGCTGGTATTGAACTAACCCTTCTGCCAAAAACAACTATAAAAGCTGGTTGACATACAAATCAACTGTTTGAAGGCATTGGCAAACAAACAGTACAGGCTGGACTTTCTCAGTCCCTGAAAGAAGGAAAGCACATATGGCGAGGTCTGTATTCATGCTATGACTTTTCTCTGAGAGCATTTTTCAAATAATTACTAAGGGAAATATAGCTCAGACCAAAAGTGACAGTCTTTTTTTTTTTTTTTTTTTTTTTTGAGATGGAGTCTCGCTCTGTCGCCCAGGCAGGAGTGCAAAAAAGTGACAGTCTTATTGGACTGAGGGGAAAGAGGTCTGAGTTCAGAGAGGCCATTGTGGCTTGGAATTGAGTCTCAAAATTTCAGATAGTAAACACATTGAGAGAAGGATACAAAAATTTTCATTCAAATTCCTCAACTCATGTTACCAATGCTAGCACAAATAGTGACAGGTGGGTAAATGGAGTTAAACTGTTGAGCATTTTTATATTTGACAGTAACTGGTGAAGTTACTAATTTAAGACTGCAATAAGATATGGATGAATGTATTATAATTATATGGAAAGCACTAAAAGAATTTTCTTAAATATGTAACTGAAAAACTGATAGAGGGAATATGGAATAATAAACGACACTGATTAATCCAAAATAATTCAAGAAAGGAAAAGTAAAATATCAAGGACAGATAGGACATATAGAAAACAAATAGCAAGTTGGTAGACTTAAATCCAACTATATTAGTAGTTATATGAGATACAAATGGACCGAAGACTTCAATTAAAAGACAGAGACTGTCATACTAAATTAAAAAAAAAAAAAAAACAAACAATCACCAGCCTGGGCAACATGGCAAAACCTCGTCTCTACAAAAAATATATAAAAATTAGCTGGACATGGTGGCATTCACCTGTAGTCCCAGCTTCTTGGTGGGGCTGAGGTGGGAGGATCACTTGCACCCAGGAGGTCAAGGCTGCAGTGAGCTGTGTTCATGCCACTGCACTCCAGCCTGGGTGACAAAGTGAGACCCTGTCTCAAAAAAAATTTCCACTGTATGCTGTTTACAAGAGACACACTTTAAATACAAGGGCACAGAAAACTTGAAAGTAAAAATATACACCATGGAATGGTATGGAAAATATATATACCATGCAGAAACGAAACAGGAGGAAGCTAGTATAATTTTATTAACACCAAGTAATGTAGACTTTAAGATAAGTGTATTAGTCCGATCTCAGGCTGCTATAAAGAACTGCCCAAGACTGGGTAAGTATAAAGGAAAGAGGTTTAATTGACTCACAGTTCTGCATGGCTGGGGAGGCCTCAGGAAACTTACAATCATGGCGGAAGGGGAAGCAAACATGTCCTTTTTCACATGGTAGCTGGAGAGACAAACAGGGAAAAGCCCCTTATAAAACCATCAGATCTCATGAGAACTCACTTGTTATCATGAGTACAACATGGGAGAACCACCCCCATGATCTAATCACCTCCCACAAGGTCCCTCCCCCAACACATGGGGATTATAATTCAGATTACATTTCAAGATGAGATTTTGGGTGGGGACACAGCCAAATCATATCAATAAGTATTACTGGAAATAGTCAAAGTGATAAATAGGAAAATAAAACATTCCTAAATTTGTATCACCTAATACAGTATATAAAGACAAGAGTGACAAATCCACAGTCATATTTGGAAATGTTACAATCACTGACAGAACAAGCAGACACAAAATTCAAAAAATCTGTAAGAAAATAGAAAATTTGAACAATATAATCAACCACCTTAACCTAATTGACATATAGACAACACTATAGCCAACAACCGCAAAGTGCACATTTTTTCCAAGTGCACTTAGACATTTACCAAAATAAACAAAAGCAAATCTCAACAAATTTCAAAGAATTGAGTATGTTCGCTGACCAGAGTGGGATTAGACTAAAGGATGGTGACATAAAGATACTAGAAAATTCCTAAATGTTTGGAAATTAGCAATATACTTCTAAATAATCTATTAATAAGAGGAAAAATGCAATGGAAGTCACAAAAATAGTACGGGTTCTTACAAATCACTTTTATAAGTTGATATGCTTTTGAATTATCCATTTCATAAAACAGATTTTTGGAAAACTTTAGAGGAAGCTTATGGTCTTACTCCATTTCTCTAACCTTTTTTTTTTTTTCCAACTATAATTCCAGCAACTACTAGACTTATGTTTTTAAAGAACTGTGAAGGGTCTGTCTGAGATTTTTTTCTACTTGCTAAGGAGTTAGCCTATCACAATTTTAAGGATGCTGGAAGAAGGCTCAAGACTCCTGGGTCAGAGCTAAAGAAATTTATTTCTTACAACACAGCAAGCAGCATGAGCTTCAAGTTTTTCATTGGTTTCCATGTCTTCCAAATCTCATGGGAGTGATATGGTGCATCTCAGATGGATGCAGCTCACTAGGGTGACCACCTCCCGCATTTACCTAAGACCAAGGGGTTTCCTAATATTCAAGATTTACTTTACTGTAAGCAGGAAAGTCTCAGGCAAATTCTGACAAGTTCGTCACCCTGTACACACAAGACTTATGTAAGAGCTGAGATTCCCTGAGCTTAGGAGATAGCAGACTTTTAAAGGGACTGCCAGTAACTTGTCCATCCTTTGCCCTGGAAAGAGACATTATCTTTATTATCCTAAATAGCAAGCAAATTTGTCCTTTGCTTTGGAAGGAGACATTATCTTTACCTTCCAAAACTGTTTGCCATGCAAACACACTTGAAAAGACATTTCAGAATAAAAGCTGTCGATGTATCTGTTCTGAAGATGTACAGAAATGCAAAAGATCTGTGGAAAATTGTTTCCCAACAATATCTTTATAAAATTACAGTACAATTATAGCACACTCATCTCTGTACTAATCTGTATCCTGACTTAGAAGATGAAAATCCTACACTCTTCTAAATTTTCACCGAGTTTCCTTTTTTAATAATCCAATACAAAATGTTTGCTCATTATTTTTAATAGGAAGTTTGTGAAAGGCACCTAAGTATACTGAAAGAGGTCATCTATCTCTCAAGAATAAGTTGCTATTTTGTCTCAGTAGCAAAGATTTAACAAAGAAAAAGATATTTTCTACTGTCACAATCATCCAAGGACATACTAACTAAATCCTTCCCTTGGCATCTAGCAAAAGAGGTCAGGGTCTGTGAATAAGGCAAGAGAATTTAGGAGTGGGAGGAGTAAATCAGAAAACAAAACCAAAACCAAAAAAAAAAAAGAAAGAAAAACAAAACCCCGTGTTCCTTTTGGTAAATGAAGCATATACTAGGAGATCAAACTAATCTGGACTTTATGGAAATGTGTGCAGTCAATTTCCTTGGAATTCATCAGCCTGTAGGTTCTAGTCACTCATATTGACTGTAATAATACAAATTTCAGTGTTCTTTTCCCCGACCCAGGAGAATTTCAGTGTTCTTTTTCCCCACCCAGGAGAATTTCTAGGAATTCCTAGGGGAGGTTTCACAAGCACTCCTCAAGTCTGTTCTTACCATTCGCCGTCTTTTACCACTGGGTAAACACTGCATACCATGACATCTCTGGGATGCTGGGGGCCTCCCACCACAGCTAAGGCCTGGGTTCCACAAAATACAAAGCCTCACCACATCATGTTACTGCATTAACTTTCTATTGCTGTATAGAAAACTACCACAAACATGGTGACTTAAAATAACACAAATTATCTCACACTTCTGTAGCTCAGAATTCTGGCATAGCTCAACTGCGTTCTCTGCTTAGGGTCTCTCAAGGCTGAAATGAGATGTTCACTTGGCTGGGCTTTTTAATATGGAGGCCCTAGGAAGGAAATCTGCTTCCAAACTCATTCAAGTTGTTGGCCAAATATGGACTGAGGTCCATGTTTATCTACTGGCTATAGCCAGGAGCCACTCTCAGCTCTTTAAGACCACCTGCATTCTATGGCACAACCCGCCCCTCCCTAATCTTCAAGCCAGTAACAGTGCGTCAACTCCCTGTCATGTTTTAAATCTCTGACTTCCTCTTCTGATCCTACAGAAAACACTCTGCCTTAAAAGGGGTCATCTGATTAGATCAGGCCCACCTGGATTATCCCCATACTTTAAGGTCAATTAATTCACTTGAGACTTTAATTACATCTGCAAAATCCCTTCAAAGAAGTACTTGGATTTGTATTTGAATGAACAAGCAGAGGTCAGAAATCTTGGGCACGGATGCATCTTTAGAATCCTGCCTCCCAGTTACTGTGTGAAGATCCTCTTTCATCTCTGCTTCCCACTATTTTAGAGAGGTCCAGTAAAAAGCATTGTTTGCACATTTATATGTAAGAATTTTTCGAAGATCAGATCTTTGGAGATTTATGTATAGACCTATTGCTCTCCACATTATTTCAACCAAAACATAATAGAGTCTTTGCTACAAGTCAAATGAAAATACAAATGTTGATGCTATATACAGAATCGCACAATCACGCAGACAACTAACGCTTTATCACAGAGTCAGACTCATCCTCTCTTAGGACAAATATTTTCTCGGAAATCTCAGTCCTTCAGGAAAACTCTTGTGGGGAGATGGCCTTACCAGTACACCAGGCACGCCCAGACCTGTCTGAATTCCAGTTAAGTCTACAGCCTGTTCTCTTACTCCATTTACATACTATTGATAAGGAATCTCCAAGCTTCCTGTCTCAGAGAACATTGAGCATTCTGAGCTGCTGCTCTCTGAGGAACACAGCATGTTTCTTGCTCAGCGGCTAAATGTCTGACTTGTCATTTGAGACAAATGGGGATTTATGCTTCCCTTGTTTCTGTGCTTCCTCAAAGGACAAGCCTCAGAGTTTTTGTGCTTGGAAAGAGTAAGGGCAAGGTACCAATTAACCAAACACATTGCCAGAAAGGACAGGCAGAGAACTATTCAGTGTCATTTCTGCAAGAAGATCTGCAGGTCCAGAGCCAAGTAAAAAAATTAGACCTTGTTTTCTAAATATAGCATGGAGAATAGCAGAATCAAAACAAGAATGGCATTTTGCATTATGGGAAGGAATGATTTAGTCCTTTCCTTTTACTTTTTTCATCCAGTTTGCTTTAAACACACAGCTCAATTGTGAACTGACTGAACTGTGAAGAAGGCAGACAGAAATGTAAGTGGGAAAAAAGGCCACCAACCAATCTTTAATATTTTTCGACTTTGATTGGTAACTGGTGTTGGATAAAATCACCCTTGCCAGAAAGTAACTTCAAAAAATGGGACATAGCACTAGTACTCAAGCTACATAATATGTGTCATATTTTTTTCAAAGTCTAAGATCCACATAATGCTGTTCATTGTTTGGCAAAACCAAAAAAGTTAGATTTTGTGTCTTGACTTCTGAAAAAAGGTGGAAAATAGCCAAATAGATTGGTCAGTATATTGTATGTTTTTAGGGAGTTCTTCTATTAAACCACCCATTCAATAGACAGTTGATAAAATCAGCCAGCAAAGGCAATGAATAATTTAATTTCAGAATTTTATTTTCCTTTTATGAGTCTCAAGATAATTTATGTAGAAGAAAATGATGGGCGTGAGGAGAGACACCTTCCAGGTTTATATTCTATTCCCCCTCAAAACTAAGGAATCCGGCCGGGCGTGGTGGGTCACACCTGTAATCCCAGCACTTTGGGAGGCCGAGGCGGGTGGATCACAAGGTTAGAAGATCAAGACCATCCTGGCTAACACGGTGAAACCCCGTCTCTACTAAAAATACAAAAAATTAGCCGGGCGTCGTGGTGGGTGCCTGTAGTCCCAGCTACTTGGAGGCTGAGGCAGGAGAATGGCATGAACCCGGGAGGCGGAGCTTGCAATGAGCTGAGATCGCGCCACTGCACTCCAGCCTGGGCAACAGAGCGAGACTCCGTCTCAAAAAAAAAAAAAACTAAGGAATCTGAGCAACAACCAGGTTATACGTTTATGCTTAACCAAAGAAAAATGATAGAATCTCCTATAAGAGATATAATAATCCTATAATAATTGTCTATTTCTAACTCTGTGGTTTCAAATCAGAACAAAAATGAAAAATAAAATAAGTGGATACATGGGGAAAAGAAGAGGCTATTTTCTGTCTATGAAGAATTAAGGTAATGAATTTTCACAAGAAGAAAGTTGACATCGAATATAAATTATTGGAAGACAAGTATATATAAATCATTTCCATATTTATACTTAGCCAGCCATGGCTTTCAAAAAATATGTGCAAGTATTAAAATTCAGGTAAAATGAGAAGTAATAACCCAAATCACTTAAATCTTAGCTTCTGTTAACCACAGTTAAAGATGTAAATAGTGCCTAATTGCTGAAAACAACCAAAAGAGCTTTGAGGATGTAATGGTAAGTGTTGGGACGGGAAGTCACACAGACTCATGTTTGGTGCTTAATTCTGCCCTTTTTGTGACTGGGTGGCTATAGGCATTTTTCTCAACTTCGCTGAGCCTCAGTTTCCTTGCCTATAAGGTATAAAGCACACCTTTCTTGTTTTTCTACTGCATATGTCTTCCATGGCCTCCTTTCTTCATTCCTCCTATTCTGAGATAATGTGGCAGAGACTGACTACATAGTCCCCAAACCTGTTTCTTATTTCTGGGCCAGCAGCTGAATGATGGTGTCCAATAGCCATGCATCCAGGTGGCCCATATGACAGGCCTCTCCAACAGAACAGAAGCAGAAGTTATGTGTCTCAACCAGTCTGAGGCAGTTTCTTTTCCACCTCACAGGGTAAGCTTGGAGGCCACACTTTGAAGATGGCAGAAATACTACGTAGAAAGTCTAGATCCTTGGGTCACCATTTGGAAGAGAGCTGCCTGACCAGGAACATATATAATTGACTCTGCCTACGTGGAAAATAAATTTATACTACAATAAGCCACTGTGATTTTGGGGTTGTTTGTTACAGCAGTATTATTTACCCTGCCACTGAAATTGGTACTTCAAAGTGGAGCATTGCTATAATAAAAACGTGAAATATGTGTCACTAGCTCGGCACTTGGGCAACGAAGAGCAAGAACACAGCGATAATAGGCAGAATGCCTAGAGAGTCATACCATACAGTGACATAATATCTGTTAAAATTGTCATCTGCCATAAAATGGAAGGCGTACTACATACCTACTTAGCAAGTAGGTTTACGGGGAGAGGTTGGAAAACGGAGAATAAATAGTGTGCGTTGGTTGTTACTGACTGCTGGCAGCAAAGTATTACAAGAAAAAAGCTCAGGAAAGGACTGGCCAGTTTGGGAAAAGACTTTAAAGGGAATGAGGAGTACAGAAAGTCAAGGGCTGGCTGGGTAGAAAAGTCAACTATTTCTGAACTTGAAATCGTAGAAGATGATATTTAAAAACAGACACGAAGCCTAGAGGGAAGCCTAGTACCCTCTTGGATAGAATAACTCAGGCTTTCAGCAAAAACATATCAAGACTGTGGTGTTCCCACTCTAGCCTGGCAGCTTCAGGGTTGCCATCATTAAGTTGGGTATGTGAGACAGGGAGCTGAAGAAGCAAAGTAAAGCACCCTTGAGAACTATATCTAGGAAGGTACTTTGGGTTTGATAACCACATAAAAATGAGTAAGTAGAAAGCTACTACATTTTTTTGAGAAATACATTGTCCAGTACCAGAAGTCTGAAATTAAAATGTCAGACTTTTAAGACTTACAAAAAGCTTGAGCCTTTAACTTCCATGAACAAATAAAGTTAGGAAAACTGTATAACTCCCAAAGAGGGCTTACACTTAATACCCAGTTCAGAGAAGGCCATGGAAAATAATAAACTTGGAACAAATTGCTAGAGGGCAAAGCCAGGGGTCACAGAAAGCAACAGACTAAAAAAAAAAAAAAAAAAAAAAAAAATTCCTCAAGGACAGTAGAAATTGGCACTAATCAAAGGACTTCTCCTACCCCAGACTGACAAACCCTCACAATATTGGCTAAGTGGAATTTCAGAACTGCCATAGCCTAATGATTTTCCCGTGTCTTTCATTCTACCGATTTTTTAATGAGAATATTTACAGGTTGTCTTGTGCCTGTTTTACTAACTGTGCGTTGGAGATGGAGGGTAGCAAACTGATCACTGTCTTTTCAGATCATGGGCTACTCAACCATAAGGAGACACATCTAGGACTAAAGGAGAGAATTTCACATCACTTGAACATCTTGGACCTAGAACTAGAAGCAGGGACTGACTCGATGAGATCTTGTGTTTTCCAATTAAGAAAGGGGCTCATTTATTCTATGTGTGGGAGGAAGCATGAAATTGGTATTTGATGACCAAAAGGGCAAACTATAGCAGAAGCTTATACGATACTTATCAAATGTATTGTTGTTGTTGTTGTTGTTTTCTCCTGGGGATACTGGTAAGCTACATTTCCAGCCCTCTTGTGTGTAAGATGGGAAGATATGTCAAGTTCGCACCAATGTAATGTGAGCAAAAGTGATGTGTGCCTTCCTGCCTGAGGCAGTTGAGAGCAGAGGTGTCTTCTTCAAGCTATCCATCACTCTGAAGTGACAGTAGAGGCCCTTGGTGAGGATATCAGAGCTATCTATGAAGGAGAGAAGGCCTCAGTCTCTGAGACAGCACTTGGAGGAGAGCCATCCAGGAAGACTGCCCAACATCTGCATTAGACTCATGTGAATGAAATAACTTGTATTATGTTAAGCCACAGAAATTAGCAAATTGCCCGTTACTCTGTTATTAGCCTCTCTAAAGAATAGCTCTGTGTCTCAAATAATTTGGCTCTGCTTTCCCATTAGAGTTGATGGCCCCAGTATGGTTACCGGACCAAATTATCTTACCTGGGAATTTGGAGGTGGAACATGTACTAAGTCAGTTTGCTAGGAAAAGCCAAGCTTTAAATCGATGTGGCACCCGGGGGCCCAAATGGTAAATTAGTGCCATAAGCAACATTAAGTTGTAGAGAAACAGAAAATCCATGAAAAAAAAAACAAAACAGACAAAAACAGAAACCAAAAACAAGGTAAGTTTGCAGGGATAAGCAGGAGACAGATTAAATTAGCAGAGGAGAGCTATGAATATGCCACGCCCTGTGGCAGCCATGGATATGCGCTCCTTGAATCTCCCGTTAAACAAGAATTCGCCAACCATTAGCACCTCCAAGATATGCCTCAGCCTTTAGCTGAGGTTGTGTTCTTCCTGAGCAGCTTCAGCCAATTACTGGGCACACTGTGGGTGTGAGGGCCTGGCTTTTAATGCCTCATGTGAGACTCCTCAAATGGCAATCTTTGCTCACAATCTTTGCCCATTGTTGAATTGGCTGAGACTTTGTCAAGTCTGCATCACGGTTTGAAGTTCCCCCTGCCCTATCTGAGTTCTTCATTCTTTCCTTTCATGTCAGAGCAACAGCATGATATGAAGGTTTTTCCTGCCCACTCTTGCTTCCTCTCCATTTTATCTTTCATAGGTATTTCTCCTCCAATAAACCTCTTGCACTTTCAAGTCCATTTCAGTGTTGGCTCTTCCATGCCAGAGCCTAAAGTCATTTTAAGATTTTTAGAGGTTCTAGGTATGAAAAAGATTGTGGTGTCCTTAACTGTAATTGTAAATATAAATAATATTTAATCATAAAATATATATGAAGCATTTCAACAAAATTCTGATTTTTTTCATAATGACTCCCCCAGTGATTCTTTTGTTTGTTTGTTTGTTTATTTGTTTTGAGACAGGGTCGCACTCTGTTACCCAGGCTGGTGTGCAGTGGCACAACAATCATAGCTCACTGCAGCCTCAACCTCCTCAATTCAAGCAATCCTTCTGCCTCAGCGCCCCCAAGTAGCTGGGACTATACGCACATGACACCATACCTGGCTAATTTTTTTTGTAATGTTTTGTAGAGATGTGGGTCTCCATATGTTGCCCAGGATGATCTCAAATTCCTAGGCTCAAGTGATCCTTCCGCCTCAGCCTCCCAAAGTGCTGGGATTACAGGCATGAGCCACCACATCCAGCCCCAATGTGTTTTTGCTTATTATTTTGAATTTGAAATTTCAAATCTCCCCCCCAAAAAACTACCCCTATTTTGCCTGATCTTTAAATACATACTTATTATACCTTTTGGGTAATTCAGAACTGCTTAAGCCTCACTTTGGGCTCAATCTTCACCCCAGTGAAGTTAAAATCTGAAATGGATTTGGGCTGGGAGAAGAGATTGAGCTTGTATTAGTTATATATTGCTGTGCAATAAATAAATAAACCACAAACTTGGCAGCTTAGGACAAAACATATTTGTTATCTCACAGTTTGTATGGATTAGGAATCTGTGTATGTCTAAGGAATCTGTGCACGTCTAGTTGGGTCCTCTGTCTTAAGGTCTCTCCTTGGCTGTGTTCACAAAGCTGGGGTCTCACCTGAAGGCTGGATGGGGAAGGATCCACTTCCAAGCTCACTTAGTTGTTAGCAGCCAACAGGCTTTTGAACTGAAGGTCTCAATTCCTCACTGGCTATTGACCAGAGGCTACCATCAATTCCTTGCTAAAGGGACCTCTTCAACCTGGCACCTTGTTTCATTAAAGCATTATGTGGAGAAATCAACAGGGAGAGTCAACTAGCAAGATGGAAGTCACAGTCTTTTGTAACTTGATCAGGGAAATGATATGCCCTCAATATTGCCAGGGAAGAGATCGCACGAGGCAATAAATATCAGGAGGTGAGTCTCACTGGGGCCATCTCAGAGGCTGCAAAATTTTTAAAAAACTTATTATATTGATTGGTTGAACATTTAAAATGCTAAAAGTTGAACAATTATTCTTGGTACACGTTAATGCATTTTAATCAGTTTCTTTGCTTTTAACATCATGTCTAGTATTTTTCTGAAGAATGTGTTTTTTAATATAATATTTAAATCTTTTTTTAATAAGATTACCTCCAATGTTCTTAGAGTTACATTTTGTGATTAATAAAATTGAAATCATTATATTCTTCATTGGAAAAAATGAAAAGGAAAAATCTTAAACCAAATGAGACAGTGGCATAAACCAGGACCTCTCTGGGCAGAGTAGAACAATATGTACTTCTTAACTACAGAAGCAGAGAGAAAGGGAGAGATAGAGATAGATAGATATAGATAGATAGATGATAGATGATAGATAGATAGATGATAGATAGATAGATAGATGATAGATAGATAGATAGATAGATAGATGATATTGATTTCCCATGCAGATGTCAACCCTCCTTATAACTGGAAGATATCATATTTCTAATGGTGAAACACTAGCAGCAAAAAGTAAGGGATATCAATTGTGAGAAAACAAATCACAATTGCACATCAAATGTCTGCTGACATTGGATCTGTGCTGTCTTCCAGTTGTGCCATCCTATTTTACTTCTTAAGAAATGAGGAAATGCCTATTTTGGGGCATCAACTCTCCCTCGAGAAAAACAAAGCTGCTAAGTGAGATTCCACCTAGAAAAGGGGAAAAGCATATATCAGAGAAACACATTTATACCCCCCCACAAAATAATAGCATGAGCTGTGTTTTAGAGGAGATAGGGCGCTAAACCAAATTCACTCCCCTTAAATCAAAGCTTCCCCAAGTGCAAGTACATGGCCACACTGGGGAACCAGATCCAAGTTAGAGAAAAAGGAAATTTAGTGACAATGACTGTTTCTTTTACCCTTCAGGGAAAAAAATCCAAGTAGAAAGCATCTCTTTTCCAGTTCAGGTTGAAGAGTCCTTTCCTCCTGTCACATGTTTAGTTGTCCCCTGAGGTCAGCGGTGTAAGCTCGCACTCTCCAGAAGAGCCACACCAACCCAGCCTAAAATGGTTACTTGGCTTCATTAAATCAGGTCACAGTGCAAAGGATAAGCTTTAATTATCCACTGAAGTTATCTTTGAATCCCGTATCTCTGTTTTCTCAATATGATCTCGTAGCAGGAATTATTTCTC
Organism: Hylobates moloch; assembly: GCF_009828535.3. Classification (NCBI taxonomy): domain Eukaryota; kingdom Metazoa; phylum Chordata; class Mammalia; order Primates; family Hylobatidae; genus Hylobates; species Hylobates moloch. The sequence goes on along the minus strand of NW_026652279.1, from coordinate 54,527,329 downwards.
TCAAGAACCACAAGAGGGAGTATTCTTACTTCTTTGTCACTGTCCATCTCTGACACTGGATAGACAGTACCCTTTTGCTTTTTTTTTTTTTTTTTAATGATATGACATATTATTAAACAAGCTTCATTTTTATTCATCTAAAATATGAGTGATTATCTGTGTGTCTTTCCTATGTATTATATCCAGGACATTTTCTTAACCAGCCATGACAAAAGAGAAAGCAGACAGTATTTCGTACTGGTTCTTTCTCTCACGTTTATTATCTGGGGATTGTGAAGGAGGATTTCTTTGTCAAGGTGTGTTCAGCGAGTGCAAAATAGCAATGGATGATTCTCCCTAACTAGGAGGAAAGGAATCATTTATCTGGAAATAATTGTACCACTGCTTTGAGCTAACCATCTGCCTAGTCCTTAAAAGGCTAAAAGCAAACCACAAACATGATTCTGTCCATTTTCATCACATGCCTATAAGATAAAGAGGTGATAACTAATAGTTTCTTCAATGACCAAAGTGCAGTACAAATCAGGAAAGTATCAATCTTATGTAAGATACCACATTGACTGTGTCAGCTAAAGTAATATAATTTGCTAAAGTAAGCAACCCCAAATACCCACGAATTCACACACACACACATACACACACACACACACACACACCATACACAAGGCTTATTTCTCACTCTGGTCACTGTCTGATGGGAGTTGGGTAACTAGTCTGGGCTGCTTTCTTCCAAGTGATGACTCAGTGATTCAGGTTCCTTCTATTGTGTGACTCCATCATCTTCACACTGAATTTTCTCTTGGTTGTCAAGTAAAGAGTGGCATAATTTCAGGGGCTAGGCATGGAAGTAGTATACTTTGCTTCTGTCCCCTAGCCTGGCTAGAACCCAGTCACATGATCAACTTAGATGAAGAATGAGGCTTCCTGTATGCCAGGAAAGAGAATACGCAATTGCTGAGTTTCTAGGCCAGGAGTTTGTCTTGTTTTTGGTTTAGTTTTTGTTTTGAGACAAGGTGTCACTCTGTCACCTGGCTGGAGGTGCAGTGGCACAATTTTGGCTCACTGCAGCCTCCACCTCCTGGGCTCAAGTGATCCTCCCATCTTAGCCTTGTGAGTAGCTAGGACCACAGACTACAGGTGGTGTGCCATTACCACTGGTTAATTTTTGTATTTTTGTAGAGATGGAGTTTCACCATGTTGCCCAGACTGGTCTTGAACTCCTGGACTCAAGCAATCCACCTGTCTCGGTCTCCCAAAGTGATGGGACTGTAGGCGTGAGCCACCACAGCTAATCTAGGCTGACAGTTTTTGACATGGTTTTCATGGGATACCAAAAGTTCTGTTAGCTTAGATGGAAAAGAAATTCCATTCTAACCTCAAACTGAAATTTGGCATTTCCTTCCATTATAAATGTAGGTATGATAGACACTGGTAGTGCCCAAAGCCATATCTACTCAGTCCATCTGATTTCAGTGCAGCTGACATAAACAATTCCATGCATTCTGTCAGTGACTCTCTGCAGGTATGACATCTCCCTGGTTTTTGTTTTGTTTTGTTTTGTTTGCTTTAGAGATTTATCTGAAGTCTTGGAGGGTCACTCAGTAGATGCAAGGTGCAGCTCAGAAGTGTGGAGGATTAATAACCATGGGGACAACACTCAAACCATGCTAAACAGTAGTGTTTAGGTAAACAGACCAGTCTCAAGTTCTTTAGCAAGATTATTCTGAGGCACATTCTATAAACTTCGAAGTTTGCAAGTAGCATTGAGTTCCAGTTATTCTCAGCAGCAATCAACAAGTAAGATTTATTGGCTTTTCTCTCTTTCTTGTCTTATTCTCCTCACTGTCTCACTTCTATTTCCTGGGACTATCTCCCAAATAAACTACCTGCACCAAGTCATCATCTCAGCCTCTGCTTTCATGGCAATCCAATTTAAGCATTGGTGTGGGAAGAGGCTCTAGAAAGATGCCCCTCATTATAGACTTTGAAACTGAATTACTAAACAGTCAGATAGCAACTGTCACATGTGGCAACTGTTGGGAAAGGAGCTAACTCCTAGATTGTGTGGCCTCACAATGACTAAGATGCTTATCTGTGGCATATTGGGATGTGGTACAGGTGAAAGGCGTATGCTGCATCTATATCACTTGACTGGTATGGGGTAAATGTTAATTAAAAGAATGGGATATGTAGGTATGACTGAGAGCCTAGAATGCCCAGCTTATCCTAAACTCTAGGTCATCAAAAGTAGTTTCTGCTTCTTGCTAGAAAAGCAGCCTTCTATTGCCAGGAGACCATGCAGTGATCTTAAAGTAGATGCTTGTAAGATAATGCTTAAGGCCTGCCCTCACTTCCCTTCGTTGACTCCCGGCCAGTAACTAAAGACCTCAGCATAGTCCAAGCAAGGAAGAATAGTTCTTGCTACAAGAGTAAATAGCTTACCAAAAGATTTGCAAATCTTGGCTCGTGTACTGACAAAAGCTGGGAGTGGATCTTGAGAATAATAGAACAGAGGATATGGAGCATAATATAAGCCTCACAATGGGGGCAGATGATTAACATGGTTGCACTTTCTCAAAAGTTAATGTACTAGCAAGGACACCCGGAGCCAGTTCTAAGATAATGCTGCAATGATTCTTTTGAGCTTGGACACGACACTGTCTTATAATAAATGAGTTAGAGATGACAGATTGTGTTCAGGGAGTTGATAAAGGGAACAAAATGATCATGGAAATGGGCATCTTTAAATTGATTAATTATGTGAGCTATGAGAACTGCCTATGTTCCGTGGAAAGGGAACACACATCCTTCTTTAGGGAAGCAAAGAATGCACCAGTGAGGGGGACACCAGCATCACTGAGACACTCTTGGGTGACTCTATTTGTAGCCCAGGATTGACTGGGGTAGATGCTATCTTGGGACTAGAATCCTTCGTGTCAGTGGGGATGGTAGAATTGCATAATAGTGGAGAACAACTAGTAGCATTTAACTATCAGAGGCAACATTTATATAATTATCATAACAGAAAGCAAGAGCATAGTAGCCACTTGTTTGCCTTGATTTGTGGAGATCTGTGGTCATGGTCATTAGACCATAATGTCCTCAGAGCAAAGTATAAAAACAGTGAAAAGAACACCATATGCTTTAGCAGTCTGCCAAAAGGCTCAAGGCATTTAAAAAAAAAAAAAAAAAAAAAATGAGATTAATAGGGAAAAAAAAAAAAAAGAAAGAGCTTTGATCAATCCTATCTCTGATAGTCTACCTACCTGCTCACCAAATATTCATTTTGCCCTTTCTGCTGTACATAGTATGCAGTCACAGTTCAAAAAAGGCAATTCAAAACAGTATCCACTAAATACATCAAGTTCATTCCAAATCTTTAAAAAATTACAAAACAATAAAATAAGTAGATATGTATTTTGTTCCTACAGTAAGTGATGAAACTTCTTCCATAGCAAGAGAAAACAGAGCTTAACAAAACACTCAGCTTCTATTTCACAAAAGTCTAGATACCTTTTGCTATGTAACAAACCTCTTCAAAACTTAGTGGCATAAAATAATAGCAATATTTATATTTCCCAGAAATCTGAAATTTGACAAGGCTTGGCAGAGATAATGTGCCAAGCATCTGCTGGATTAGCTATGGATGTCAGCTAAAACACCTATACGTGCTGTCTACATGTGCCCTCACGACATGGTGGCTGATTTCCAACGATGAGTTTCTCAAGAAAGAAAGCCACAAGGAAGCCGTTGACTTTTTTAGCATGACTGTGGTAGTAGTGACACAGCATTACTTTTCAATGCATTCTATTTGTTAGATGCAAATGACAAATATAACACTGAACAATATTAAAGAGGAGGGTAGTTAAAGCAAACCTTTTGATGAAAAGAATGTTAGGCCGGCCATGGTGGCTTATGCCTGTAATCCCAGCACTCTGGGAGGCCAAAGCAGGCGGATAGCTTGAGTCTAGGAGTTTGAGACCAGCCTGGGCAATGTGGTGAAACCCCATCTCTACAAAAAATAATACAGAAAAGTCAGCTGGATGTGGTGGTACATGCCTGTGGTCCCAGCTACCTGGGAGGTTGAGATGGGAGGATCACCTGAGCTCAGGAGGTGGGGGTTGCAGTGAGCCAAGATCACTCCACTGCACTCCAGCCTAGGCGACAGAGTGAGACTCTATCTCAAAAAAAAAATTAAAAAGTGATAAAAAGTTTGTGGACATGTTCACAAACCACAACATAGACACATAGTTTTCCCTTATTGATCTAACTGGCTGGCTACATGTATTAAAATGAATTATTACATGTATTAAATAAAAATACTTGGTTGAAAATGTAAAAGCTGAGGCTAATATAAGACTAGGCAGGATACTTACTGGATAGGCTCAATAATAGAAGGGAAGTGACAGGAAAGAGGACCCGGGTACAGTACCTTTTGATCTAGTATTTGTGGAATTGGTATCCCATAAGGAAAGAAAAAGAGGATGTTGCAGAAGAATATCTGAAGAAATAATGGCTGAAAATATCCTAATGTTGATGAAAGTGACAGATTTATAGATTAAAGAAGTTTAGTCAACCCCAAACAGAATAAACGCAAAGAATTCCATGCCAAGATACATTATAATCAAACATCTGTAAACTAAAAATAAAGAAAAAAGATTTTTTTAAGCAGTGAGAAAGAAAGACATTAACTAGAAAATGGGAACAATAATTCAGATGACAGTGGATTTCTAAACTGAAATCATGGAGGCCACAAAGAAGTGACTCAACATTTTCAAGTGCAAAAGTTTCCTTCAGGAATAAAGAAAAAATAAATGGTTTCTCACATGACGGAAAACCAAGACGATTTGTTGCTAGAAAACTTACTCCAAAAGAATTAAGGGAAGTTTTTCAGATCAAAGTAAAATGAAAAGTAAAAGGAAGACTTTGAATATCAGGAAAAAAGAGAAAGCAACAGAAATGGTAGATACTTGGGTAAATATAACTTCTCAAGCTCTTAAAAATACATTTGATAGATAAAAACAAAATTGTCATAGTATCTGATGATTTATTTAATGTGCATCAGTGAAATATGTGGGGAAAGTACAACATAAATTGAGGAATATTGAAGGACCTATACGGTGCTAAGCTTTCTACATTCTAACTGAAGTGGTAAAATATAGATTCTAAAGAGATCATGAAAATTAAATATGCATACATCTTGATTGACCACTACCTAAACTGCTAAAAAAAAAAAAGAAAAAGAGAGAGAGAGTCAAGCACACGATAGATAAATTAAATGGAATACTACAAAAGTTTATATAATCCAGAGGAAGGACATAAAGGAGAAACAGAACAGCAGAATATGGAAAAGGAAAAATAGAAAAAATAAAATTGTAGACCTAAATCCAAATATACCAACATTACATTAAAGGTATATAGTCTAAACACATAGAGATTGTCAGGAAAGATTTACAAAGAAAAACTATAGGTAGGTTAAAGGTAAAAGGATGGACAAAGTATATCATGTAAACACTAATGAAAGGAAAGCTAAAGTGATAAGAAGGGATATTACATTAATATAATTAGATAAATTTACCAAGAAGCCAAAACACTTCAAAATGAATATGGACATAACAACAGACCGTCAAAATATGTGAAGCAAAAACTGACAGAAAAGAAAGAGAAACAAACTCATAATTATATTTGACAACCTCAGTTTCTCTCAGTATTTAATAGAACAAGCAGACAAAAATCAGAAAGGATGTAGAACTGAATAACAGTATCCACTAAGCAGATTAAATTTATATTTATGAAAAACTTCATCAAATAAAGCAAAGTACAATTTTTCAAGTGCACATGGAATAATCACCAATATAGACTATATCCTGAGTTACAAAACAAAACTTAAATTTTAAAAAATTGATACCATACAAAATATATTCTCTAAGCATAATAGAATTTAACTAGATATCAGTAACATAAAGATAACCGAAAAATTTCTAAACACTTGGAAATTAACATGCAATAAACAACCCATAGGTCAAAGAGAAAATTCAAGGAAAGATAAAAATTATATTATACCCGGCCAGGTGCAGTGGCCCACGCCAGTAATCCCAGCACTTTGGAAGGCTGAGGTGGGCAGATCACTTGAGGTCAGGAGTTTGAGACCAGCCTGGCCATCATAGCGAAACCCTGTCTCTACTAAAAATACAAAAAAATTAGCCGGACTTGGTGGCGCGTGCCTGTAATCCCAGCTACTTGGGAGGCTGAGACTGGAGAATTGCTTGAACCTGGGAGGCAGAGGTTGCAGTGAGCCAAGATCACACCATTGCACTCCAGCCTGGGCAACAGAGTGAAACTCCATCTCAAATAAATAAATAAATAGAGGGGAAAAATTAGTTTTTATTAACCTTTAAAAAGGTTAATAAAATTAATAAAGCTCTAGCCAAACTGAAAAAGAAGAACAGAGAGAAGACATAAATTACCAGTAACAGGAGCGAAATAGGGGATATCATTATAGACTCTACAAAAATTAAAAGGAAAATAAGGGAATGCTATGGACAGTTAATTATATATAAATTCAATAATTTATAGAAATGGACCAATATCTCAAAATCCATAAACCAACAACACACACCCAAGATGAAATCAATATTCCTGAGCAATCTTATAACTATTAAAGAAACTGAATTTTTTAATGAAAAAAATCTTTTAAACAAGAAATCTCTTGGCTTAGATTATTTCACTTGCATATTTAAAGAAGAAATAGCATCAATTCTATAGTCTCTTCCAGAATATAAAAGCTTAGGGAACACTTCCCAAATCTGTTTATGAGGCCAGAATTTCTCAGATATATCAGACAAAAAGGTCAACAAAGTAAAATAAATCTACAGAGAAGAATCATTCACTCCTGAACACTGACATGAAAGTTCTCTATAAAATATCAGCAAATAGTGTACAGCAATATATAAAAGAAATAATGACCATTGGATACCATGGCCAACTATATATCTACCACATTAACTGTCTAAAGAAGAGAGACCATATTATTATACTAAAGATGCAGAAAAACCGTTTGATAAAATTCACGATCACTTAATTATTAAAACAAAAATCTATCAGCCAAGTAGGAATAGAAGAAAACTTCCTTAACATGCTAAAGAGCATCTACCAAAAAACAACAAAAACCTCTACCTAACATCATACTTGTTGATGAAAGACTGAATACCTTCCCCCTTAGATCAGGAACAGCAAAAACATGTCCACTTTCATCACTCCTATTCAACATCATAAAGATCGGATAAGGAAAAATAAAATTGGTCCTGTTTGCAAGAGATGAAATTGTCAATGAAGAAACACCAAAGTAATCCACAAAAAACCATGATGAACTAATAGGTGGGTTTAGCAAAGTCTCAGGATACATAATAGACACACAAAAATTGATCTTTCATAGAAATCTAACAAAATATTTGTAAAACCTTTATACTGAACACTATACAATACTGAGGAAAGAAGTCAGTGCAGTCCCAAATAAGTGGAGACATACTGTGTTTATGGGTTAGAAGATTCAGCATAATAAAAGCGTCAATTCCAATGTAATTCCAATCAATCCCAACACGATTTTGTAAACACATGCAAGCTGATTCTAAAATTTATATGGAAAGGCAATGAAACTAGACTAGCCAAAACAATTTTGAAACAGCAGAATGAACTTGAAAGTCATTTAAGAATTACTACAAAGCTATAATAATCAAGGCAGTGTGCTATTGGTGAAGAGATAAACACAAAGATCAATGGAAAAAAATAAAGTACAGAGAGAGACCCACACAAATACACAAATATGGCCAACTGATTTTTTTACAAAGATGTGATGGCAATTTAATGGAGAAAAAATCATCTTACAAGAGAACAACTGAACATCTATATGCAAAAAATGAATCTCAAACCTCAATACCTCTGAAGTGGACTTGGCTCAATTAAGACTTGTTGAAAAGCTCTCTGCAGTGCTATGTTACAAAGTCGTTAGATGCCAAGGGATCAAGAGACCTGATTAGCCACACTGGAACATGACTCAGTGTGAATCCTGGATACAAATACAAAACATAAAACTATAAAACTTTTAGAAGAAAACATAGAAAACCTTCATGACATGAGGTTAGACAGAGATTTTAGATATAACATCAAAGGGACAATTCATAAAATAAAAAAATTGATACATTGGACTTTGTCAAATGTTAATACTTTTGTGAAAGGATGTTGATTGAAAAGACCGCTGGACACAGTGGCTCACACCTATAATTCCAGCACTTTGGGAGGCCGAGGTGGAAGGATCGCTTGAGCCCAGGAGTTTGAGACCAGCCTAGGCAACATGGCGAAACCTCATCTCTACAAAAAATACAAGAATTAGCCAGGTATGGTGGCACATGCCTATAGTTCCAGCTACTCAGCAGGCTGAGATGGGAGGACAGCTTGAGCCCAGGAGGTGGAGGCTACAGTGAGCCATGATCACACCACTGCATGCCAGCCTGGGTGACAGAGCAAGAAAGACCCTGTATCAAATAATAAAAATAAAAAGTTTGAAAATACCATCAATTCTATAGTCTATCAATTCTAGCAATTCTGTACTATCAATTCTATAGTCATTAACTGAGAGAACTCACTTGCAAATCATATATCTGACAAAGATACATATCTCATGTATATCTGGAATATATACAGCATATTAAAAAACGCTCTAAAAATTCACCAACAAGTAAACAAATAACCTAATTTTAAAATGGGTGAAGTATTTGTATAGGCACTTCACCAAAAAAACCCCACAAAGTTTTCAAATAACCACACGAAAATATCCTCACCGTTATTATTAAAAGCATGATGTACCACTTCACACCTATCTGAAAAGCTAAAATTAAAAAAAAAAACAAAACCTGACAGTACCAAGTGTTGCTGAGGATGGAGAGCAACTGGAACTCTGATACATTCCTGAAATGAAAATGGTAGAGCTACTCTGGAAAACATTTTGACAGTTTCTTTTTAAGTTAAATATATCTTGCCATCACCCAAAGTCCCACTCCTCAATATTTACCTTAGAGAAATGAAAACAGATGTTCATACAACATATGTTCACACACACACATATGTTCACACATGCCCAAACTGCCAAAAACTGCAATCAACTCCTCCATCAATGAGTGAATAGAAAAACTGTTTACTGCGGAGTACTATTCAGCAATAAAAGGAACAAACTATTAACACACATACAAACTTGGGTGAATTTCAAAGGCATTATGCTGAGTGAAGAAACCAGTCTCAAAAATTGATGATTCCCATTATATGACATTCTAGAAAGAGAAAAATTATAGCTACAGAAAATAGGTTAGTGTTTGTTACCGGTTAGGGCTGGGGAAAGGGTATGGCTACAGAAAGAGAGCATGAGAGATTTTGAGGGGATGATGAAACTGTTCTGCATTTCAACTGTAATAGTGGTTACATGGATATATACATGTGGTAAAACTCAGAACTATATACCAAAAATAAAAAATAAATTTGACTGTATGTAAAATCTAAATAAATTTAAATTTATTTAAAAAATAAAATGTCAATAATTTTTAATAATTTAAACTCTAAGGAAAAAATAGTTATCATTTCCAGATCTCTAACTACATGCCAGGACCTTTCTTTTATTTATTTATTTATTTATTTATTTATTTATTTATTTTTTATTTATTTTTTTTTTTTGAGACGGAGTCATGCTCTGTCACCCAGGCTGGAGTGCGGTGGCGCGATCTTGGCTCACTGCAAGCTCCACCTCCCAGGTTCATGCCATTCTCCTGCCTCAGCCTCCCGAGTAGCTGGGGCTACAGGCACCCGCCACCACACCCAGCTAATTTTTTGTATTTTTAGTAGAGACAGGGTTTCACCGTGTTAGCCAGGATGGTCTCAATCTCCTGACCTTGTGATCCACCCGCCTCAGCCTCCCAAAGTGCTGGGATTACAGGCTTGAGCCACCGCGCGTGGCCATGCCAGGACCTTTCTAGCTAAAGGCTTTATGTTCATTAACTTATTAATCCTTATCATAGTCCTGTGACTTAGTTGTCCTTATTCCACAGATGAGGAAATCTAAACATAGAGAGATCAAGTAATTTGTCCATGATCACACAACTAATAGGTGGCTCAGTTAGGATTTAAACTTATCTTTATCCATCTAAAGCCATAGTCTTTACCAATCATTACTTCGAGCATTGGGACAGAAAATCAATCGCTGGTAGAAGGATATGCTATTACTTTATCTCTTTTCCAAACTTTTTGAAGAAGACTAATAGTAGGATATTTGTTTTTGATGTTTAAGATGGGTACAAACTAACACTTACTCTTGGCATCAAAAGTGAAAAGAAAAGAGTTTTAGAAGTCTGCCAAATCTCAAGATATATGGGAACTGTAAAACTTTCCTTATCTATAAGGCAAGTAGCTAAGAAACTCAAATAACTGACTTTTTTAAACTGCAATTTACTTTCACGTGAAAGATATAAATGACAAGTAAACAAGCTGATATCAAGAATTTCTGAAGCAATTTCAAACATATACCCTAGGGTCAGCATATTTTCCACCTAATTTCGTAGACAGTCTACTTAGAAGTGTAGAATTCAAATCAATAAGTATCTGACCACCTACTATTTATGTTCATTATGATAACTGTATTACTTCGAGATCCTGAGGTGTTTTCTGAATCATTAAAGCAAGTTTAACATTTTTCAGTATGACCTTATAATTATTTATTTTGTCATTTTCCCTCTAAAATAATTGAAAACCCATTACTATTTAGCCAGATTACTAAATTAACTATTAAATTTCATTCCCTCAATCATTTCAGTTAATAGAAGTTCATGGTGTTCAACTGTTTTAAAAGAAAAATTTAAATCAAAAGCAAAAACTAATCCTTGTCTTTGTTAGTTATACTTCCTGGTTACTGACTTTGAGCTGTGTCATCAAGACACATCACAGGTTTTCAATTCCTTTTCTTTCATGTAACTCTAGGGTTAGAGTTGATATTAAATTATTAAAAAGCAATTTAAACTGATGTGAGGGAGCATGCACTCTCAGCCTCTTTTCTTTGCACCCATCACAAAATGTTCCTGTTTTGATGATGCTGGGAGACTCTGCTCAATTTAATTCAACTGTTTCAATTCTGTAGTATTCTGCCAAACATTGTATTAGATCTTGGGAGTCAAAAATTAAGTCGAGCATGAGCCTTACTCTCAAATTACTCAACAACAAGTAGGAAACACAAGCATTTAAAATAATGGCTCTAAAAATAGACATCTCTAGAGTCTAGAAAGACACAAAGAAAGAAGTAACTTTGCCTGGGTGGGTAAACAAAGGCAGCACAGAGCCCTATAAAATCACTGAATAGATCTTAGCCCAGCTGTAACTACATCACATCCCCCTGCTCCTGCAGGACCCATAAGGCGAGCAACCATACAGAAAACTCATGAGGTGTTTGAGGAAGTTTTATGAAATCATGCATTAATCCAGAGTTCAGCACACTTTCTCTGTAAAAATCCAGATAGTTATTATTTTAAACTGAATTCCACTCAGTCTTTGAGTGAAAGCAGCCATATGCAATATGCAAATGAATGAGCATGGCTATGTCCTAACAAACATTTACAAAAACAGGTGATTACACTGGGTTTCAGGGGCATGGTTTGCCAATTCCTGCATCAATTAAATCAGTACAACTAAATGTCTGAGTTTCAAATATAAATTACTTGGTCTTTTACTGATGAAACTACAAAGGAGTTATGCCTATGAAAAATGACCCCTCACCAATAAAATTAATAAAGACCCAAATTCTTTTTTTGCACATATCTAAAATAGACGAGCCTTCTTATACAAACAAAATCTCCACTCCTAAGAACTTTTTTCCTGCTTAACAAATTGTTACCTTTACTACCTAAAGTTTTGGGGAATATTAGGAAACCCTGGAATTAAAGAGGAAGAGCTTCATTAATTGTGTTCCTCTTCTTGCTCTCAGACCTCTGTTTTCAAGGGTCCAAGAATTTGAACAGATGGAAATGTATGTGAACTGTGTGTGGATGTTCTATGTTCCATTGCGGCTAATCAGGTCTCTTGATCCCTTAGCAACTAACTGCTTTGTAACATAGCCCTGCAGAGAGCTTTTCAGCGAGTCTTAATTGAGCCAAGTCCACTCCAGAGGTATATGCATAGAGCTTGACCCTTGATTTTGAGTGAGACAAGAGCTACCTGTTGACGCATGATTCAAACTCCTTTCATCACGGTGTCTGAAGAATAATAAAAACTGGAGCTGAGACTGACGTAACTAGATGATAATGGATGGGGGTGCTGTGAAAAGTATGAATGCTATGACCAGATTACCCTAATTTGTAGCTAAATCTGGGATGTTACTTTCTTAAAAAGTGCATCCAGCATCATGTAGAAGCACTAAAATTTAGGTAAGTCAGCAGGTCAGAAAAAAAGCAGTACATGCTTTTTCTCAAGTGCTGTTATAAAAACATAGTAAATACTATTGAATCCAAAGCATATACTGCTTTAAAAAATTATTCTAATGCTTTAGCAAAGGCAATGCTTTTATTTTATTATGAGCTGCCCACGTGTACTTCTTAGGTTGTGAATCATTTGAGCAATTTTTCAGTTAAAGAACATTTTATTCTAGAATGAAAATAATACCAAATGCCCCTCAGTAGCGTGGGGTTAGCATAAACATGGAATGACAGGCAGTTTAATATAAAACCAGAATAATGACATCATCTTACAGTACATTGAAGCTGCTATATGATTTCTTATGCATAGCATTTTGGTTTTCATGAGCATAATTTCAGGGACCATATTTTGATGAGTCACAGTCTTGTTTACAGTGCTAACATTTTGTTCTCTCTTGTAACTATGATGGGAGTCTGAAGAGATTTTCAGCTCATTCACTGAAGCTGCTACTTACTGTCTGCTGCTGATACTCTTTGCAAAAAGGATTATAGATAGCTCTGGATTTCAGAATCTTAAAGATATTTCCTAACCAGAGTACAAGGACCTAAAAGCCCTTAATCGAGTTTCTAATCACAAGCAAAATGGTCCTGCATTAAGGGCCCTTTGAGAGTAGCATTCACGTCATTGTATCTTTGCCCCATATCAAATAGGATTCTTATTTTAGCACCAAAGGCAATTCTTTCCTTGTAGACTGAAGAGAAGCCCTAACCAGTCTGTTAAGGAATAGAATATAGTAGCTACCATTTTATTCTCTCTCTCACATGGCTCTGGAACCTATTTTATTTTGACTAACAGCTACATATTGAATGCCATTTTACAAGTGTTAGTTCATTTCATGCTCATAACAACTTTGTGACGTAGTTACTATTGTTATCTCAATGTACAGAAGAGAAAATGAGACACTGAGTGGGACACAGGGATTGCTCCAGGCCACACGGTCAGCAGGAGGCAAAGCTCAGATTCAAATACAGATTACTCAGCTCCACAGTCCACACCCTCACAGGAGGCTGCACTCCTTGCCCAAGTGTCAGACAGGGGCAAAGAGAAAGAAGGCAACCAGCTGGCTACTTTCTTCCCTTCTTGGATGCCTCCAACAGGATGAGAAGGACTAAACAAATGACCAAGAGTCATCCCATTTTGGACATACTTAAAACACCCCATGGAATTTTTATTCTGACTTTCTTCTGCCTGTGTGGCATTTATGTTTAAATAAAAGAGAATTCAACTCGTATATCTGATATCTTCAGGACTAGTTTGCCAGGGATAGTCCCCACGTACACTTCGTTGTATCGTTGACCTGTTCAGTTTAGCATTTGCTCAGGGATTTCCATTTTTAACTTAGTGCTATTAGCAACAGTTGTGTTAAACATGCTAAGATGAGTCTGGTGAACTTTGACTTTCCGAGCTTCAATCTGGTCTCAGCAAGGAGTAATTGAGATTTTGTGCAGTGAGCAGAGTTTCGACTTTAACACGTGGTTAAATCTGATTGACTCCCAACCCTCTCTAAACACAAAGTAACTAACAGCAACTTCCCAAAAACATTGCTACAAGCTGAATATTTATGTTCCCTCCAACATACAGATGCTGAACTCCTTACCCCAGTGTGAGGGTATTTGGAGGTGGGACCTTTGGGAGATTCGGTCTTCATAAATGGGATCAGTGCCCTTATAAAAGAAATCACAGAGAGCTTCCTCTCTCCTTCTACCGTGTAAGGATGCAGCAAGAAGACACAATGAACCAAGAAGTATGTCCTCACTGGACATAGATTCTGCCAGTTCCATGATCTTGACTTCCCAGCCTCCAGAACTGCGAGAAACACATGTGTGTTGTTTATAAGTTGTCCAGATTTTGATATGTTGTTATCGTAGCCTGAACAAACTAAGACAGACATCATGCAGGACTCAGTAACAAAAGGAAATGCACACAAACGTTGTCTTGGTGTTTGCTGCCCTGTCATCTTACTGGTGGCCCATCCAGTGGAGCATGGCCGATGCAGCAGTTCTTACTACAGGCCTTGCCACAGCTAACGGGACACCTGAAACTGTCAGCTCGCCAGTTGGTGGAGTCTTTGAGAAATAGGGAAAAGTATAGGGTTAATTAAGATGAGATGCGCAGGGAAAATAAAGACAGAGATGTCCTAACCCATAGGTAATTGTGTTGTTGTTGTTTTTGTTTTGGAGATGGAGTCTCGCTCTGTCGCCTAGGCTGGAGTGCAGTGGCCCGATCTCAGCTCACTGCAACCTCCATCTCCCGGGTTCAAGTGTTTCTCCTGCCTCAGCCTCCCAAGTAGCTGGGATTACAGGCACATGCCACCATGCCCAGCTAATTTTTGTATTTTTAGTAGAGACAGGGTTTCACCACTGTTGACCAGGCTGGTCTCAAATTCCTGACCTCAAGTTATCTGCCCACCTCAGCCTCTCAAAGTGCTGGGATTATCAGCATGAGCCACTGTGCCTGGCCCCTATAGGTTATTGGCTATAGTACCCAAATAAGTACCAAGAAAAAAAATTCCTGCTTATATAATTTTAATATACAGATAATTCATATAAGTACTTTAAAAATATTGCTTTAAAATACAAAAGGAGCGAGACTCCGTCTCCAAAAAAAAAAAAAAATACCGATAGTTTAGGACATCTCTGTCTTTATTTCCCCCGCACATCTCATCTTAATTAACCCTATAATTTTCCCTATTTCTCAAAGACTCCACCAACTGGTGAGCTGACAGTTTCAGGTATCCTGTTAGCTGTGGCAAGGCCTGTAGTAAGAACTGCTGCATCAGCCATGCTCCACTGGATCGGCCACCGGTAAGATGACAGGGCAGCAAACACCAAGACAGTGTTTGTGTGCATTTCCTTTCATTACTTTTTTATTTTAAAGCAATGGAATTTTTAAAATTATGATTATATCTTGTTATTTCATTTTTAAATAGTTTTTGAATAGAATTTATATGTTTACAAATAAAAGACAATCAATTTAGCAATCAGTAATTACTTCAAGAATTATGTAATTATAATTATAAGCATGCCATTTTATTCTCAAATTTTTATATGGTCACCCTATGTGGGGAGGAAATCCGTTACACCGTAAGACAGCCCTTCTCATCCATGGTTAGAAGCTACAATTACTAGAAAGTTCTTCCTCACGCTTATTCAAAATTTCCTTTCTAATAAACTTTTTAAAATTTAATTCTGCCTTCTGTACCTACATAAATTCAATTCCAGAACCTCTTCCCCAGTAGAAATATTTTAAAATATTATCTTCTCTTTCTTGTCTACCCAAGCAGATTTGTAATATTTATAATCCCTGTATATCTACTTTTTCCTACCTTTTTTTGGTAAAAGCTTTCGGAATGTTTAGTCATATAACAAATAAACATTTGTGCCTGCTTTGAGTAGGCAGCAAGAGGTACTTTTTTTTTTTAAATCACTTATTTTTTTCTCCATGGTGATGGTAGTATTCTCATTTTTTCGCCCTAGTGATTATTTCTTGCAGAGACAGTGAATACTTAAAAAATTTTAATGGAAGGAATAGAAATATTCCTTCAGGGAAAAGAAATAATAGCAGGATACTGAGATGAAGATTTCAATATACCAATTACAGAAAATTGGCACAGGCGTCTTAAAAGGGCACTGGTTTTCAGTTTAGCTCCACCTGGTTTTGTGAGAGTTAAATAAAACAATATGAAGAAAACAGAACAGATTGGAAATACTAGGTATACATTCACTGTTTTAAAATAATTCATCTTTTTAGATCTTCTTTCTGACCAAAAATAAAAAGGAAAAAATATTAAAAAGTCAACTCTTACAAATATACAGGGAAATTGAGAGAAATTTAAAATTTTTAAGAGACTACAACGTACATCCTCTGATAATAAATTTGAAAACCCAGATTAAACACATAAACACTAAGAAAACAAAAATTATCAAACTAATTCAAGAGGAGGTAAGAAATCTGAACTGATCCTTAGATCCAAATAGGCAGAAAGTAGGAGCACAGTATACTGCTCACCATGGTAATTACTCCTGCATGGACTACCCCACCAAGTTACTGGATAGAGCCATTCAGCACATAGATGTGGAGTCATTGAATGAATCAAATTGGTAAGAAAAAAATAGAAAGATTTTTCACCCAGAAGGGCAAGAGTACTTGACGATTTTAGAGAAAGGCTCCATCAAACACTTCTGAAACAAGGAATTCTTATTTGCTCTTTAAACCAATTCCAAGCTCTATTTGAGCTATCCTAATGAAACTCGAAATAGCACCTATAAATATAGATGCCAAAATCCTAAATAAAATGTTATAAAATTATTCCAGAAGTGTAATAAAGAAATATGAAAGCAAGTTTGTTTTATATCAGTAACACAAGAGCAGTTCAATATTAAGACATTTATTAAAGCTGAAAATCGCATGATTATATCAAGAGATACAGAAAAGACACTTAATAAAATTCAACTACATTCCTGACAAAATTCTCTTAGGAAATGAAAATTGGAAAACATTCCCATAATGTGATTTTTTAAAGTATTTATCATAAACCAGCAGTAAACATTATTTTAAACACTGAAAGACACATTCTGTTAAATACAGGAATAAAACAAGGATGCCCTCTTTTTATTTTAAATGGTTTTTACCTAGACTGAAAATCCCTTGAAGGTTGGTCCAAGACCTTATTTGTGTTTATATCCCCACTTTTAAAGTATTTTGTAAATGGTATTCTTGTGCTCTATAATCTTTTAGTGAGTGCAAGCATCAAATTATTCAGTAGGCTAACTGAAATGAACTAGCAAAAATTATAATTTCCATGTAAATTTATAAGGAGGAATTTCTCAGCAACCCCAGTTCAATATAAACTGAGAATGATGCACTGCATAATTTCTTTAATCAGTTGAAATCTTTAGTCTGTCATTCATTCCACCTTCTATAAAAATAATATTTGGTCATTGATCACAACTTTGCAGCAGTCCTCCAGATATGATCTTTGATTGGCTCTTCCTGATATAAACCTTGTACTTGGAAACTTGCTTCTGTTTGTTTCCTTTTCTTCCCTTGCCACTTTCTGCTTGAGTCTAGTAAGCCAAAGTCAATAGAAAGAGGATAGACCAGTCAGCCCTAAGAACTGACAAGTCCAGAAGTTCTTGTCAGATCAATTTCCTTTGGACAAAGTTTGTCCTGTGTCACCTTGCAACACCTTATTAGGATCTTCCTCAGTCTTGTCTTTGTATCCTTGAGAACTGCTTTATTTGGTTTTGCTGCTCAGAAGGGGAGTGTTCACTGGATCCCAACTGGCGATAAATAATCTTTGGTCAGTTTCTAGAGATCAGAGGTTTGCACAAGCATCATTCTTAGTAACCCCTGCAATTCTAATAGGATCTTCTCATTCTGTTTGCCTACCAGGTAGAATACCTCCTCCCTTCCTATTTTATTCATGTGCATTTCTCTCTAACTGGCATAATTCCACCAGGGACACTTTGATATTTAGTGACCATTTGGGGAAAATTTTGAAGTGAATAAGATTATTCATCTGAGAGGTACATTCAAAGAAAAAAGGAAGAAACACTCATGAGGAGATTCTCTGTCTTATCAATCTAAAAGAGAGATAACTTCCATAAAGAAAGAGAAACCCTTCTCTTTGCTTTTGTACTTCAGGGAATTAAAAAGTATCATTTTAAATTATAAATTTGATAGAATTGTCAAGGGCCTGAGTTACTGTTTAAACTGGCTTAGTTCCTCTCACATGCTCTTTCTCTCCTCTCACCTAATCCTGTGTATGTGCACATATACGTGTGTGAAAAATGAGTGTTCCTACATCTATGTCTATGCCCTCTCTTATGGCCTGAACATTTGTGTCTCCCCAAAATTCATGTGTTGAAATCCTAACCCTCTATGTGATGATATTAGGAGGTGGGACCTTTAGGAAGTGATTAGGTTATGAGGGTGCAGCACCCATGAACGGAATTAGTGCCCTCATAAAAAAAGACTCCAGAGAGCTACTTTATTCCTTTTCCACTATGTGAGGATGGAGCAAAAAGGTGCCATCTATGAACCAGGAAGCAGACCCTCACAGTGTTGGGTTTTGAAGGGAAGGCAAAGGTTAAAAAAAGACAGAGAGAGAGAGAGAGTGGTGGCTCTACAGCAAATCCAGGCTCTATGTCCAGCATAAGACTTGCAGAGGTGGGGGACCAGCTTAATGCCAGTGCCCACAACTGCTTACAGGCTGGAGCAATTGCAGGCCTGGGCAGGAGGGGTCTGGGGAACATGGCCTGCTGCCTAGGAAAATGTCAATAATATGTTCTCATGATAAGGCAGTTTGGCCCTTATACCGGCAGAATATGATGTTCCTTGCACTTTCTCTCAGGAGAATATGATAAGAAAGTTTGGTGGCTGGGCAGGCTATTTATCATGGCCTGAATCCCCATGGAATGTTTTACTTTGACCAAGGTCTGGGAAATGGCGAGGGACTTACAAAATTGTGCAGTTTGGACTAACACACAGGACATCAAATCTTTTGACAATTTTATTTTGGACTTTCCAGTCTCCAGAATGGTGAGAAATAAACATCTGTTGTTTAAGCCATCTAGTCTATGGTATTCTATCACAGTAGCGTGAATGGATTAAAACACCCTGTCATAGTCTGTTTTGTAATCTATAAAGAATACCCAAGACTGGGTAATTAATTTATAAAGAAAAAAGGTTTACTTGACTTATGATTCTGGTGGCCGGAAAGTTCAAGATTGCATCTGCATCTGGTGAGGGCCTCAGGCTGCTTCCACTCATGGTGGAAGACAGAAGGGGAGCCAGGGTAAGCAGAGATCACATGGTGAGAGGGGAAGCCAGAGAGACTTAGGGGAGGTGCCAGGCTCTTTTTAACAACCAGCTCTTAGGGGAACTAACACACTGAGAACTCACTCACCGCTGAAGAGAGGGCATTAATCTGTCCATCCACCCACATGACCCAAACACCTCCACCCACGTAAGCTCCACTTCCAACACTGAGGATCAAATTTCAACATGAGGTTTGGAGGGGATGAACATTCAAACTATAGCACTCCTTCTTCGCAGAGGGGAGATAATGAGCCTTTACAATGTTAATAATAAATTTATCTGATGCCAGCTATTTGTGTTTTTTTGTTTTTGTTTTTGTTTTTTCTTCCTTTCTTTCTCCTTTTCCCTACTCTTAGGAAACTTTGGAGAGTCACTGATTATTTAAAAATGGTTCTATACTAATGTACACACTCTAAGAGTATCTACTCCAGATAAATAGTCAAGAAAGTCAAAAAGAAAGAGAAATATTAAACTGTGTTTCTTTTGTATGTTTTCCCAGATAAAACACTAATTCAGAGAAGTTTAACTGAAAATTTGGTTAATGACCTTGGATTCCAAATGAGAAGAAAAGCTAGACACTGAGAGTTTAGAATAAACTCAAGAATCTTAAAAATTTTCCCATAGAATTGCCTTTGCACCTCTATAAAAAATTAATTGACCATATGGTAAGTAACGTGAGTTTACATTGGGAATAGATGAGCCTTTGGACAAAATTAGAGTGATTTAATTTTACAATAAAAACAACTCTATGTCTTTTTCTTGGTTCTGTCATCATGTAAAAAATAATGCTTGCAAAATATTTTTATTAACACAACACTTGGGCTTAATTTCCAATAATTTCTATTTTTAAAATGTCTTCCATTAGTATCTTGGTTCTTGGAAGATATAATTCTGTCTAGAAAATTTTTAAGATAAGATAAAATATATATATATACACACACACACACATACATACATATGTGTGTATATAAATAATTTAAATGAAATTGTCTTGACACATGTTTTTCAAAAAGAGTATAATCTTGTGAACTTTTCTAACACTACAAATCATAGGATTTAATCATAGGATTTAATCTTCTGACTTAAATTGTACTTTCCAGATATTTAGTCACTCTAAGATGTTAAACTAATGTTAAATTGTTTTATTTAATAAATAATCTTTGGATATATAATTTTTCTATAAGAAAAAACAGAAAACTTGATTATTAGATATAATTTTAAATTTCTTTTACCTTTATATATAAAATGACTACAGATTAAGGAGATGTACAAATGTCCTTAAATTATATTAAATGCATTTACTTTGCCTTCTTAAAATTTATGTAAGTAAAGTAACATATATGCTCATAAAAATAGTTTTATTGATCTTGGTTACCTATCTTCTAGTTTTCTCTTCTGTCTGGAAAAATAAAAGTTGGTTAATTTTGTTGAAGGTGGTAATTAATAAAATCGACTATGCAGACATTTATACATTTACTTATACATAAAAATATATTTATGTACTTTAATCTCTATATTACTCTTCTAATTCAATTTTTAAAGTAAAGTTCCATTTTTCTGTATGGTTCTATGAGTATAACACATGCACAAATTCTTGTAAGCTTCATCACAAATAGGCTATAGAACAATTCCACACCCTCCCCAAAATGTCCCTTTTCCTGCTCAGTAGATAGTCAAACTCTCCCCTCAAGCCTAAGCCTTGCAACCACTGATCTTCTTTCCCTCTATTTTTGCCATTTTTAGAATGTCATACATATTTAGCCTCTTAAGATTTACTTCTTTAACTTAGTAAATGCATTCGAGATTCAATCATGTTGTTGCGTGTACCAATAATTTATTTCTTTTTATTGCTGAGAAGTATTTTGTGGGTTGTTTATCCATGTACTCACTGAAGAACTTTTAATCTGTTTCTATTTTTGGGCAATATGAATAATGCTGTTCTGTTATAAACACTCATGTCCAGGTTTTTGTGTGAATGTAAGTTTTTATTTCTCTAGAGTTAATACCTAGGAATCAGATTCCTGGGTTATATGATAAGTGTATGTTTAACTGCCAAACATTTCTAAAGTAGTTATTTCATTTTGCATTTCTACCAGCAATTTATAGGAGCCTCAATTGCTCCATAAATTTGCCAGCATTGATATTGTCATTAAAAAAAAATGTCATTCTAATAGGTGGGTGGTGGTATCTCATTTTGGTTTTCATTTGGATTTCCCTAATGACTAATGATGTTAAGCCTATTTGATGCACTTATTTGACAATCATATTTTTTCTTTGATAAAGTGCCTCTTTAAATCTTTTGACTTTTTTTTTTCAATTGGGTTGTTTTCTTATTGTTGAGTTTTGAGAATTCTTTGAATATTCTGAACTCAAGTTCTTTGTTGGATATATGATTTTGAAATTATTTCCTCCTTATCTGTGGCTTGTCTTTTCACTCTCTTAAAAAAGAATACAGAGCAAATGTTTTCAATTTTTATGAGGTTCAATATATTGATTTTTCTTTTATGACTCATGCTTTTGGTGTGATATCTAAGAACTCTTTGCCTAACCTGAGGTCACAATGATTTTCTCCTGTTTTCTTTTGAAATTTTTATATTTTTACCTTTTATTTTTATGAGTTAAATTTTAGTACATGATGTCAGGTAAGAGTGGATGATCATTTTATTGGCATAAGAATGTCCAATTGTTCTAGTACCATTTGTCAAGGCTATACTTTTCCCATTGAATTGCCTTTGCACCTCTATAAAAAAATTAATTGACCATATGGTAAGTAAAATGTGAGTTTATGTCTAGAATCCAGATACTGATCCACTGGTCCTGTTCTATTGATCCTTTTGCCAATACCACAAGATCTTGACAACTCTAACTTACAGTGAATCTTAAAACCAGGTAGTGTCAGTTTTCCAACTTTGTTTTCATACAAAATAATTTTGGCCATTCTAGTTTCTTTGCACTTTCATGTAAATTTTAGAAAGAGTTTATCTATATCCACCAAAAAATCCTCCTGGGATTTTAAATGGGAGTACATTAAATCTATAGGTAAAGTTGGAGAGAATTGACATTTTGCCAATGTTGAGTTTTTCAACTATAAATACACTGTATTTCTATGTTTATTAGGATTTTCGTTGATATTGTTCATCAGTGTTTAGAAACTTTTAGCAGATAGATCCTAAAAATATTTTGTTAGATTATACCTAGGCAAATTTTCAGTCTTTTGAAAAATGATCCTGATTTTAAAACTTCGATTTCTGGTTGTTCCTTGCTAGTGAATTAGTTCTTGGATTTTTAAAATCAATTCTTTAGGATTTTCTGTGTAAACAATCATGCTCTCTGTTAATATGTATTATTTTATTTCTTCTTTTCTGATTTTATGCCTTTTTTTCTCTTAGCTTATTTCACCAACTAGAACTTCCAATAAAACATTGAATAGAAGTGATGAGAGTGGATATCTTTGCCTTGTTCCTGATTTTAGATGATAAACATTTCGTCTTTCACTTTAGATATGATGTTAGTTCTAGGGGATTTTTGAAGATGAGCATTATTACGTTGCAAAGGTTCCATCCTCCTCCTAGTTTGTGAGGAAATTTTTATCTTAAATGGACACTGAATTTTATCAAATGTCTCCTCTGCATCTATTGATATGACCACATGGTTTTTCTTAAGTCTATTAGTATGGTGAATTACACTGAAGATTTTTGAATGGTGAACCAGACTTGCATTCCCCCAAATAAACTCTACTTACTTATGATGTATGGTTGTTGAGGGTTTTTTAATATTATTCTTTTATATTGATTCGCCTCTATGTTTTTATGTGTTCAATTTATTTGATGTCTGCTCTCATTTTTATTATTTTCTTCCTTCTGTTTCCTTCTGGGGTAGTTTGCACTTATTTTCTAGTTTATTAATGTGAAGGCTTTTCTTCTTGATTTATATTTTTGTTTTCCAGTGTAAGGATTTTTAGTGCTATAAATTTCCCTCTAAAGACTGCTTTAACTGCATCCCATGAATTTTAGTATGTTATATTTTTACTTTCAAAATACTTTCTGATATTCTTTGAGATTTTCTTTTTGACCTATATAATCTATAGAACTATATCACTTAATTTCCTGGATCCAATTTGTTATTACATTATTATCTTATTGAGGATTTTTTAGTGTGCTTCTATGAGAGATATTGGTTTACAATTTTCCATTCTTGTACTAGCTTTGTCTGGTTTTGGTGTCAGAGCAATGCTGGCTACATAAAATATATTAAGAAATAGTTCTATTTTGTGAAAGAAATTGTACAAAATTGGCATTATTTCTTCCAGAAATGTTTGGTATTTCATCAATAAAATCATCTGGGCCTGGAGGGTTGTTTTTGGACCATTTTTAACTATGAATTCAATTTTAAAATAGATATGGGACTCTTGAGTTCTCTATTTATTTTTCTTTAAATTTTTCAAGAAATCAGTCCATTTTATCTGAGTTGTCAAATGCATGTGCATGGAGTTGTTCATAGTAATCTCTTATTATGCTTTTAATGTCCGTAGGGTCTATAGTAATATCTCTTCTCTCGTAACTAATATTAGTATTTTGTGTCTTCTCTCTTTTTTTTTTTTTTTTGAGACAGAGTCTTACTCTGTTGCCCAGGCTGGAGTGCAGTGGTGCAATCTCAGCTCACTGCAACCTCCACCTCCCAGGTTCAAGCAATTCTCCTGCCTCAGCCTCTCAAGTAACTGGGATTACAGACGTACACCACCATGCCCAGCTAATTTTTGTATTTTTAGTAGAGATGGGGTTTCACCACGTTGGCCAGGCTGGTCTCGAACTCCTGACCTCAGGTGATCCACCTGCCTTGGCCTCCCAAAATGCTGGGATTACAGGCATGAGCCTGGCTGGCCTTGTGTATTCTCTTTTTTGTTCTTCATCAGTCTTCTTAAAAATTTATCAGTTTCTTAATCTTTCCAAGGTATTATTTATTGGTTCTCCTCTATTGCTTTTACGTGTTCAATTTATTTGATGTCCACTCTCATTTTTATTATTTTCTTCCTTCTGCTTGCTTTTGGTGTAGTTTGCACTTATTTTCTAGTTTATTAATATGAAAGCTAACCTTATTGATTTATCTTTTTTTCAGTATAAGGATTTTTAGTGCTATAAATTTCCCTCTGAGGACTGTTTTAACTGCATTCCACAAATTTTAGTATATTTTTATTTTCAAAATACTTTCTGATTTTCTTTGAGACTTCCTCTTTGACTCATGTAATCTACAGGACTACGTCATTTAATTTACAAAGATTTAGAGTTTTTTTTCAGGTAAGTTTCTTATGTTGATTTTTTGATCCATTTATGGTCATAGGCTATGGTTTGTATGATTTCATTTATTTTAATTTAATAAATTTTTGGTGACTCAAAACATGGACTATCTTGGTGTATATTTCATGTGCACTTAAAAATATGTATTCTGTTGTTGATTAAAGTGTTCCACAATGATAATTAGATTAAATGTCTTGGTAGTATTGTTCCAGTCTTTTATATCCTTGGTGATTTTCTACATACTTTTTAAATAATTACTGAAAGAGGAAGGTTAAAGTCTACAATTGTGGATTTGTCTATGTCTCTTTTCAGTTCTGTTACTGCCTGTATTAGGTAAAACAGAGCTTTTAAAGTTGTTACTAAATGTATACACAATTAAGATAGTAATGTCTCGTTGATGAATTGAGCCTTATATCATTGTTTAAAGTGCTTCTTTCTTCCTGGTAGTTTTCCATGTTCTGAAATCTATTCTGTCTGATATTAATATAACCACTCCAGCTTTTTGTATTAGTGTTTGCATGGTATGTCATTTTTCAGGCTTTTGCTTTTAACCTATCTATATCATTATATTTCAAGTGGTGTTTTTGTAGACAGCATATAGTTATGTCCTGGTTTCATCATCAATGTGACAATCCCTGTTTTTAATACAAAAACTTTTACATTTAATGTAATTATTTATATGGCTGGATTTAGGTCTATATATTATTATAGTTGTTTAATAGCCCTTCTTTTTTCTTTTATTCCTCTGGTTCCCTTTTTGCCCTTTTTTATTTTCTTTTGGATTACATGAATTTTTTTGTCTGTTGGTGTTTTACTATACCTCTTCATACACACACACACACACACACACACACACACACACACGAATAGTTACTCTAGGGATTATAGTATACATACTTACCTTCTTTTGAATTATTACCTAAAATGTAAACTGAGAGTCAATATTTTACCCTTTCAGACAAACTATTGAAACTTTACAATCCATAACTGCCTTTACTTCCCCCATATTGTAGTTGTGATACATATTACATCTAATGCATAGAAAAAAATTGCATAGAAAATTCCATCTCACGATGTTATAATTTTCAATTTCAATAGAAATATATATAGAGAGATGGATATAGATATGTTTTAAGTACATGCTATGAACTACATATGTGTTCATATGTAGGGAATTCGTATGCTGAAATCCTAATCCCCAAGGCAATGGTATTAAGAGATGGAGACTTTGGGGAGGTAATTAGGCATGAGGGCTAATGGGATTAGTGCCCTTATGAAAGAGGTCATAGGGAGCTGCCTTGCCCCTTCCATCATGTGAGGATACAGAGATACAGTGCTACCTATGAGGGATGGGTCCTCACTGGATGCCAGCTATGCGAGCACCTTAATATTGGACTTTCAGGCCTTCAGAATTGAGAAATAAATTTCTGTTGTTTATAAGCTACCTAGTCTATGGTATTTTGTTATAGCAGCCAAAATGGGCTAAGAGTACATAAAATCCCAAAAGTAACCTATAGATTTACTATGGGTAATGGATTACATGCTGTTCCCCTCAAAATATGTCCCTGTCCTAACCCCTGACACAGGTGAACGTGACCTTCTTTGGAAAAGGGGTCCTTGAAGATATAAATAAGTTAAGGATCTCAAGATGAGGTCATCCTGGACTGCCCAAATGGGTCCTAAATTCAATGATAAGTGTCCTCATAAGAGACAGAAAAGAAAACACAGCCGTGAAGAGAAGGCCACAATGTGACCACAGAAGCTAGAATGATGCAGTCAAGGAAGCCAAGGAACGCTGACAGTCCCAGAAGCTGGAAGAGGCAAGGAAGGATTCTTCCCCCGAGCTTTGGAGACTGCACAGTCCTGCCACACCTTCTGGCTTTCAGAACTGTGAAGGGATAAATTTCTGTTGTTTTAAGCCACCAATTATGTGGTAATTGATTATGGCAGTTCTAGGAAAGTAATACAGATATCATTTCAGTTTCTTTTCCTTAACTCATAAAGTTCCTATTTTTACTCTGTTATAATTCCTTCCACCTGAAGAACTTCTTTTAGCATTTCTTTTAAGGCAGGATCTTATAGCAATAAACTGTTTTCCTTCATGTGAGAATGTATTATTTGCCTTCACTCCTGAAGAATTTTTTCACTGGTAATAGAATTTGGGGTTGATAGTTTTTTTTCTTTAAGCACTTGAAAAATGTTATTGCACTATCTTCTAATCTCCATAGTTTCTGATGAGAAATCTTCAATTATTCAAATCGCTGACACTTTTCTTTTTCTTTATCTTTTTTTTTTTTTTTCTTAGAGACAGGATCTCACTCTGTTCAGGCTGGAGTGCTGTGGCGCAATCATAGCTGACTGCAGCCTCAAACTCCCGGACTCAAGCCTTCTTGCCTCAGCCTCCTGAGTAGCTGGGACTTCAGAAGGGCACTGCCATGCCTGGCTATTAAAAAAAATTGTAAAGATGGGGTCTCACTTTGTTGCCCAGGCTGGCCTCGAACTCCTAGCTTTAAGTGATCCTCCTGCCTCAGCCTCCCAGAATGCTGGGATTATGAGCTGAGCCACCATGCCCAGTCCATTGACATTTTTCAATGATTCTTTTCAACAATTTTCTTTTTCATATTTGGTTTTCAGCAGTTCAATTATAATGTGTTTGGAAGATTTTTCTTAAGTTTATTCTGCTTGGAACTTGCTGGGCTTCTTAGATCTGTCCATTTATTTTCCATCACCAAATTTGTGAAATTTTCAGCTGTTCTTTGCTCAATAATAAAGAACTTTTTTATCACCAAGGTATTTCTCTAAGTTTTTGACATATTCCTCATTTGTTTTGATAAAAGTTTTCTTATTTTCTTAGAAAAAATAAGTTATTAAAAGTCATATATCATTGTATATCTTCAAAATATTGCTTAAAACTAGGACTTGTATTTAAATGTTTTTTCTTCTTAAAAACAATTTTAATTTGTGATTTTCTGAATTCGGTCCATAAATTCAGATCATTCAAACTGTTAAGATGTCTTTTATGCTGAAATTATTTTTAGATTTCCTGGAATTTCCACCAGGTAACACAAAATTCTGCTCCTTTACCTCATAAAGTAAAAATAATGGAGATAATTAGGTTTATTTAGCATTCTCCAGATGTTTTTAAGTAAAAAATGAAGAGAGACCTTTTATTTTTTCAACTTAACAAAAAATGGACATATCCCAAAAGTTTAGACTTCCTATCTTAATTAACAAAACATTTTACTATTATACACATTTTTATGTTAAAATAAGCATGCTATTGTTCATGTACACAGACTGGTATAATAATTGTTTAAAATATTTGATATCTAGGTTACTTGACTCCAATACTTATGTTAATCAGGGCTGATCATAGTAACTTTACAGCACAAATCAAAGGCCCTGGAGGTTTGTCGATGTCTTCACTGTTCATAATGTGTTCTTACTCCCAGAGTTATTATTGACTACAAGCTTATACTTGTGTTGTGTATCATACCTAAAAGATAATTTTGCTTCGCTATATATCCAGAAGATTTAGATTTCGAAAGAGACATCACAGGAAAAAAAGTGTCCTTGCGGCTTGATGAAAATGATATTTTCAGATCCTATTAATACCTAATACAAAAGAAAAACTGTAGGGTGTGGACTCTAAGATCTATATCTCTCAATTAAAGAAATATAATTCATCCGTGAATCACTGAAAAGACTGTCTTAGCAGGACTTCAAGCTGAGGATCCTTAGGAACTTAGGAATTCTCCAAAAGCATAGATTTTGAGGGTGGAGACAGCTTCAAATTAAGACCATCAGATCATGGAAACAACTGTGAATAGTAGACAACTTCCATTCAAGATCTATGAAGAAGATCCAGATGACCAGAACCAGTGATTCCCATGCTTTAATCTGCAATATGTCATTCTTTATTTCCCTTGCTATTTTCTCTCCTCTTTGTTAAAGTTTCTGATTGCTAACAGAAAGTTATTATTTCTTAAACATAATATCTGTACGGTTCCCATCCTTAATAATATTTCGGCATGCTTACATACTTCTTGGCCTAACTCCAATACCTGCCAGCAGTTTTATTGCAATTTGGCTAAAGAATACAATCAAACTGACCTTTGGATTTGTACTCATTTTTATCTGGGTGCCACCCAGCTTTATTTGCTACCTTTTCCTTGTTATAAATAAGTTGGTTTCTACCAATCAACTTATTTAGATGACAAAAACCGTAACAGACCAGAGAGTCAAGAAACCTAAAGACTCTGCTATGTCAAACCTATAAATGAGGTGTTTCTTTTTCTGTAGGAAAAGAATACACAGAAGAGTTAGCCTTTGCAATCAACCCTTTGCAGAAATAGAATGTAGAAAAAGCCAGGGAACAGTTGGGGTATATTTAAAACGTTGCCTAACTTTTACAGACCTTGCAAGAAAGGTGCATTAGTTAAGCTAAACTCCCATCCCTGTCTGATTTACAGATTGCAGTCAATAGTCTTTTGTGCTTCAAATCCAATACTAGTTGTGAGGGATTACCCAATGATCTGCTTTCAGTGGAAATGCTCATATGGGGATGTCAGAATTGGCCTAGCACTGGGTCATAGACTTTATGCCAGGCCAATTCTATTTGACATCCCCGTATGAGTATTTGAAGCACAAAAGACTATTGACTGCAATCTGCGATCTGTAAATCGAACAGGGATCTATAATGTGAGTAAACTGAGGTCTGCCTTCAGGAGAGTTCTTAGTATCACCCCGCCTCCATTTTGACCTGCAAACTTCCCTTCTAAGAAAAAAAGACATTTAGATAATTTAATTCAAAAATGCTGAACTTTGGTTTACATTTTAAAAGTAACCACTGAAAGAACATTTCAGACTGCTTTCTTTTTCATTTCACACTTTCCATGAGACTTGACAAGTAGGCAGGATTCTACAGACAATGGTACAGAGAACAGCGAGAGAACGGCAACATTGCTACAGCCATAGAACTTCTCACCTAAGACGTTCACAACTGTAGTGATGGTTCAGAACAAAGGTCTTTCGAGGTAGGATGTGTGCTGACTTAGGGAAAGAATGTTGTACCTGCATTATTACAGACCTCTTTTGGATCTTTAATGTTGCTAAAATTATCTGGGTGGCAAACATAAAAATTGTGAAATTACGTAATTTGGCTAATACTCCCTATCTGCTTGTGTGGCCTTTTCATATTGGAGATAAAATGTGGTCACTCTTGGCTTCTGCCTTAAAAGTGACTAGAAGTTCATATCATAATATTTCTCATAGAAATTATCTATGTTGGGCCTGGCGTGGTGGCTCACGCCTGTAATCCCAGCACCTTAGGAGGCCAAGGTGGGAGGATCATGAGGTCAGGAGTTCAAGACTAGCCTGGCCAACATAGTGAAACCCCAGCTCTACTAAAAATACAAAAATTAACCAGGCATGGTGGCACGTACCTGTAGTCCCAGCTATTTGGGAGGCTGAGGCAGGAGAATTGCTTGAACCCAGGAGATGGAGTTTGCAGTGCGCCAAGATTGCACCACTACACTCCAGCTTGGGCAATAGAGTGAGACTTCGTCTCAAAGAAAAAAAAAAAAGAAAGAAATTATATTGCCACTCTCAAATGTGTGCTCTCCAGAGTCTTAAATCCTGCTATGCAGTTGCTGTTCCATAAAATGATCCAAACATGATCTTCCAACAAAATGAACAATAAAAAAAATCTGTTACTAATAATGGATGGAGTGACTATCATCAGAAACCCTTCATATAACCACAACATATTAAACAGTGATATAAATCTGGATTGATCATGTCCCTAGTTGATAATCCTCTATTCTGTAGCTTAGGCTGGAGAAAAATGAAAAAGACTCCTGAGAACTGAAACCAACATAGTTCCAAGGCCTTATGTTAAACACTATTGGGACTGGGCATACTTTCCTATTCTTACGTGAAACCATACTGAGGCAAGTAAAAATAACGACTTGGTCTTACTCTAGGAAATACTCATTGTCAAGACAATAAAACTGTGAACCAACTTAACAGCTTATTTAGCAAGATCAACAATTTGTTTATCAAGACTCTCTTCAAGTACGTAATCTTGCTGTGCTTATCAACCAAAGTTACCATATCATAAACTCTGCCCAATACCAAGTTACCTACTTTTCATGACTCAGCTTGAAATCTCCCCTATAAATACCTAAATACCTATAAATACCTATAACTACCCCCTATAAATACCTATAAATACCCCCATTTTGAGAAGCTATAAACACTTTATCAAATTGGTGTCCTCTCTCACTACTGTAAGTCTAATAAATTCAGTCTTGGTTGATCGATAGTCTTTTCTGGTGGTTTATTGGGGGTGGTTAACACTGCTAAACTTTTCATCAATCTTTTCTTACCCTGAGTTGCAAAATGGGCCTCTTGTCCTCAGAGTATCTTACCTGACTGGTTTTCTATCAATTAAATACCTGTTTCTTTTGGTTTTTCAAAAGTGTATAAAGGCTTTCATTCCTCACCTTCACTGAGCCTGACTTGTGTAGGTCATCCCCAAACCATGAAGTCTACAGAGGAATACAGATAAATCTTGGTGATGGTAGAAGAGTGAGACATTATTTATTGCCCCACTCCTCTGCCAAACCTATTTTGTGAAAATTGCCTTCATACACAAATATAGAAGTGTATTCCCTGACTATCTAACAAAGAGAAATCTCCCAACCACTTCTTTGGTCGCATATGTAACAGACTTTGCTTCCTGGGAGTCAGTTATTTTACGTTTCTCAACTGATTTAATAGTCTCAAATTCCCAGTCAAACTACCTTACCTTGTCTTTCTCTCTATTCACCCCCACATTTGTTAAAGAAATTTTTAGGACTTTTGGTTTCCTGTCCTCCCCATCACCTTTCAAACGCAGCATGGGAAAGCATGAATTGTTTCAACTGTTTGTTGTTCTCTTCTTATATATTTACAAACTATCCTGAAGCCTAAGTTGCCCACACTTACGCAATCAGGTCAAAATTTTTCTCCAGAAAGTTTGTAAGAAGGGATATTTGCACATCATAATACTCTTCTCCCCTCCTTGTAGAATTACTTCATAGCCATGGGGCCTAAGTCTGTTGGACTGCAAGCTAATTAGTGTCAATTAACTAAATAATATTATCAGCTGAACAGCACACTTTCGTGTCTCTCAGAAAGACTAACTTATGAACTAACCTCATTTTACTTTATTTTCTCTAGAGAAAACTAATCAGTGCCCAGTTTCTTTCTTCTAGGGATGAAGGAAGGAAGGGGAAGGTAAGAGGTCCTTGTTCTTTCTGAGGGTTTTGTGAGGCCCTGCAAGGCAAAGTCAACTGCTATTGACTATCTGCTACCCTCAGGCACACGTTTAATCCTTAAAGAGTGGCTTTCTTTTGTTGGGAGAAGCAATTTTGAGAATAATTTGTTAGGTCCTTCTATCAGGGTGGTAGTTTTCACTGAGAAATGACTGGCATACAAGCAACTCAATGCACATTGTTAAATGTGTGCTCTTTCCTTACAATATCTAGCAAAATTTTAATCGTATAATAATTTGGTCAAAATTTTGATTACGTAATCACTTAATTATGTCATTATTCATTGTCAATCTTCCTTCACTAGAATATATTTTCCAGGACGGCAGGAACCATGTTTGTACATAGAATATAGTTCCTTGGCATATAATTGGTGCTCTTTCTCTCATAGTAGGCACTTCTTGCAACATAGAAAGACCTCAATGAAGACCTGGAGTGAATGAATAAAAGAAGCTGCACAAGTACAAAGGAAACCAATCATTTATACACAGTCTTGCTAAATTATGCCTGCCATTGAGGTTCTTACCAAAATGCAGTGCAATGAGGAAAATAAGTAGAATGGGGTAAACTTTCATAATATTATGTGGTTAATATTGCATTTTATTCCACTCTTTTGGTATGAAAAAGCCCTGCACTGCCTATAATAAAATGGTGGTATTTGTAGAGGATAGTTTTCCATTTTGTGATTTTTAAGTGGACATTACTTGGAAAATTAAAACTGGCATCCATCTTTATTTTGTTTTAATAATTTTTCTTCTTTATGAAATCTGAAAGTCTGAGAACCACTGATCTAAATCATGTCAAAGTACAATTTTCAAAAAATTAAAAACATGGCTCTTATATGGGTATATAGTATACAGATGTCAAAGATGTTTTGAACTCACCAATGAAAGAATCAGCAGGGATGGTAAGCCTGTTTCAAAAAAGGATATGAGAAATTAAAAAGAGAGTTACTAAAGGAAGAGACCTGAAATAAGATTGCTAATTTAGGTACAGGGCAATGAAATCATAACCCTCAGAGGTTATTTTTTCTATAGGACAAAATTCATTTGAATCGCCACCAAAAAAAAAAGGTAATTTGCAATTTATCCATTTTCTCCAAGTTGACTGTACTTTATAGAATCTGAGCCATAACCAAAAGTAAATAGTAAATCAAACAAATTACCTTCGCTTAGTGTGATAGACGACTCAGACCAGCTTGTTACCTAGTCTTCAGTAAGAGTTTGAAAGGTCACACAGTTATCTTTCTGCTGTACTTCCAAATTTTAGACAATGTTCTTTTTTTTTGAGACAGAGTCCCACTCTGTCATCAAGGCTGGAGTGCAGTGGCACAATCTCGGCTCACTGCCACCTCCTCCTCCTGGCTTCAGGCAATTCTCCTGCCTCAGCTTCCCAAGTAGCTGAGATTACAGGTGCCTGCCACCACACCAGGCTAATTTGTGTATTTTTAGTAGAGATGTGGTTTCACCATGTTCACCAGGCTGGTGTTGAACTCCTCACCTCAAGTGATCTGCCCACCTCGGCCTCCCAATGTGCTGGGATTACAGGCGTGAGCTACCTTGCCCGGCCATGGACAATGTTCTTAAGAGGAACCTGCCTCTAATATTTAGATGGAGACTACATATATGTATGTATGTGTATAAGTAAACTTTGGCCTCTATAGATATGAAACTGAAAGAAGAGAAACCAAAATTTAATGGTTGTTATTACTTGGAAATGGCATAACGGGTGTTACAGTTTTCCAGAGCTGCCGTAACAAAGTACTCACAGAGTGGCTTAAATAACAGCAATTTATAGTCTCACAGTTCTGGAGCTAGAAGCTGTAGATCAAGGTGTTGGCAGGGCCTTGCTCCCTCTGATGGCCCAAGGGGAGGGACGGGAGGGTCTGTGCCAGGACTCCTAGCGTGTGGTGGGTGCTTGGCTTGTGCTAGCACAGCTTGTGTTCACATGGGATTCCCCTGTGTGTCTGTGTCCAAATGTCCACTTTTCATAAAGAAACCCATCAGATTAGATTAGGGACCCATCCTAGTCCAGTATGACCTGATCTTAACTAATTACATTTGCAACAACCCTGTATCTAGATAAGGTCACATTTTGAGGTATTGAAGGTTAGAATTTCAATATATGAATGGGGGGGAGGGCAGGACTCATAATCATGGGTAAGTTTTTCTGAGACTTTTCTTCACTTTCTAAGTGTTAAGAAATAATACCAACACCCATTTCCCAAAATACTCAAGAACTGTTTTAGATGTCTGGATTATTAGTTTCCTTGGGGCTGCTGTAACAAATCACCACAAACTGAATGGCTTAAAACAACAGAGATGGCGGGGTGCTATGGCTCACACCCATAATCCCAGGACTTTGGGAGGCTGAGGCAGGCGTATCGCTTGAGGTAAGGAGTTTGAGACTAGCCTGGGCAACCTGGTGAAATCCCGCCTCTACAAAAAATACAAAAATTAGCCAAATGTGGTGACAGGTGCCTATAGTTCTATCTACTCAGGAGGCTGAGGTGGGAGGACCACCTGAGCTTGGGACGTGGAGGCTGCAGTAAGCTGTGAATGTGTCACCACACTCCAGCCTGGGTCATAGTGACATCCTGACTCAATAAAATAAAATAAAATAAAATAAATAATGAAAATAAATAAAACAAAATTGTATTCTCATATTTTGGGAGGCTAGAAGCCTCAAATCAAGGTGTCAGCAGGCCTGAGCTCGCTCTGAAGGCTCTAGGAAAGAATCTTCCCTCCTTTTTTTTTTTTTTTTTTTTTGAGATGGAGTCTCGCTCTGTTGCCAGGCTGGATTCAGTGGTGCGATCTCGGCTCACCGCAACCTCCACCTCCTGAGTTCAAGCGATTCTCCAGCCTCAGCCTCCCGAGTAGCTAGGACTACAGGCGTGCACCACCACGCCCAGCTAATTTTTGTATTTTTAGTAGAGACGGGTTTCACCATGTTGGCCAGGATGGTCTCCATCTCTTGACCTTGTGATCCGCCTGCCTTGGCCTCCCAAAGTACTGGGATTACAGGCATGAGCCACCACACCCAGCCAGAATCTTTTCTCTTCTCTTAAGGGAGAAGCTCCCTTTGGCCCTCTAAAGTTTCTCTGAAAAATCAGCTCACCAAAGTCAGATTAATTGGAGAAAAGGCATAAAAATTCATTTAATGTTTATACATAGGAGCCTCCAGAATGAAGACTTAAAGAACAGGAGAAATTGTCCATTTTTATGCTTAAGTTCAACAAAGTACGGACAGCCATGTAGAAATATGATTGGAAAAGAAGGGTGTGATCCAATGCTAATAGACCAAACGGGGAATGCCAGCAAGGCCTGTCTGTCTAGATTCCTCTCGGCCTCTCTGAGCATGCATTCCTGCCTTCTGGGTGTGGGGCAAGGCTCTCTCTGGCATAGGGGTATTATCACCCACAGTCAAATAAGGCAGATAAAAATTTCTTTATGGCCACTTTTGACACCAAAAGGCAGAGGGAAAGTGAGAGTACTCTTTTTAGGTTTTATGACTTTGGGGAAGAGGGATTCATGGTTAACCTCAGGGGAGAATTGGACTGAGAAACAGGAGGGCAGAAGGTCAGAGAAAAACTTTTGCTTCTGAGGCCTTCATTTTAGGGTACTGTTTTCTGAGCCCCAACACCACAATTCTTGGCATTCGTTGGCTTGTACCTTTATCACTCCAATCTCTGCCTCAGTCTTCACATTTAATTTTTTTTCTCGCTTTTCCCCCACTTACTTTCTTAGTGGTTGTTCTAGGGCTTACCATAAACATATAAGTGATCAGAATAAAGTTTAGATTTATACAAATTTATTTTCTTTATTAATTATTATTATTATTATTATTATTTTGAGACAGAGTCTCACTCTGTCACCCAGGCTGGAGTGCAGTGGCACAATCTCAGCTCACTGCAACCTCCACCTCCTGGGTTCAAGCGATTCTCCTGCCTCAGCCTCCTGAGTAGTTGGGATAACAGGTACTCACCACCACGCCCAGCTAATTTATGTATTTTTAGTAGAGACAGGGTTTTGCCATGTTGGCCAGGCTGGTCTGGAACCCCTGACCTCAGGTGATCTGTCCACGTTGGCCTCCCAAGGTGTTGGGATTACAGGCATGAGCCACTGTGCCCAGCCCAAACAAATTTAATTCCAGTGAAACATAAAAGTATTATTCCTATATAGGCCTACTCTCACTTCCTCATTATTGAGCTGTTGTTGTTATATTACAATATGTTCCAAACCTGTTAATATTTTGTTATAATTATTATTTTATATACTTTTCTGTCCATGAAAGAGGCTGAGAAAAAAAAAGCAAGTATATATTTATACAATTTGTTATATTGATCTTATTTATCATTTCTGGTTCTCTTCACTTGTTCCTGTGCGTTCAAGTTACCATCTGGTGTCTCTTCTTTACTCCAATACATCTTTGCTCTCACCCACCTTCTTTATGCTGTTATTGGCAAATATATTGCATTTCTATGTGTTATAGGTCCAACAATACAATTTGTAGGTATATTTTTACACAGTTGCATTTAAATCAGATAAAAGAAATGCATGTATATTGCATTTTATAATTGCTTAGTTACCTTTACCAGTGTTCTTTGTTTTGTCACATGGATCTGTATTACTGTCTTGGGTCACAGGTGGTTTCTCTAGTCTGCTTTTTCTTCCTTTGTATGGGTCACATTTCCCTGTTTCTTATCATGTCTCATTCTTTGTTGTTGTTGAAAACTGGACATTTGGGCAACATATTGCAGAAACTGGATACTGGTTCCCCTCTCCCCGCTCTGGAGCTTGTTTTTCTTGTTGCCTGCTTGTTTATTTTTTTAATGGCTTAGATAGATAATTTTAGTGAAGTCTATTTCCCCTACAGTCTGAAACCTCTGATGTTGCTTTTCAGAGGGCATAGCTTTGGGCATGCACGCAGTCACCCTGATTTGACAGTGATTTCAGCAAAACTTTCTTTGACTGCCCCTTTTCCCAATCTCTCTGTTAAGCTGTCTGCCTCCTTTGGTATCACACTGAGCTGTTAGGCTCCACTAACTGCTTGCTGATTGCTCTATTGACTGCTGGCTGATTGATCTCTTGTTTTTGGCAATGCCCTTGGGCATAAATTGTTCCACAGTCTGATCTAATTGAATTTGGACCACTTTTCAGGGATAGAGTATTTTGGAGGACAGTTTTTGAGGTTTGTTCCCCTGGAGGGCTCCTCTTAACTGTCTGTTGCCGGCTGTCTGTTAAATTAGCTGGCCTGTGGTTTTGGTTGTTACTCCCATAGATGTACCAACCTCCTCTTAACTGCTTTCCGCCAACATCTCCATTGTTTTTGAGAGTACCCTTAGGCTTGAACTTTACCACACTCGGTTTCAAATAAAATCAGTCTCTGTGGGGAGAGTTTTGGAGCTCTCTGTTCCTATAGATTGCCTCCCCACCTGGGGAAAAAAAATCTGAGCAGACTGGTCTGAGTACTGAGCAGTAGCAGTAGCCTCTGCTCTTCCCAGATTGCTCCTCCTGGCATGGCTCTTCCACTCCAGTAGTGAGCTGTGGCAAAAGTTACCAGGGCCCCAGTACTCTTAGCCTGCCACGTCTGGGTAGAGCCTCCTTCCTATGAGTTGCAGCTGGGTAAATGCAGGGCACCATGACCACAACCACACTCACCAGGGATTTAGCTTCTGCAACTCATAGTTGGAGTATGACAGAGGCTAAAAGCTTGTGCCTCCCTGTGAGATGCTGTATCATTGGCTATGAGTTTAGGAAAGGCATCCATTATATTGACTACCCCCACCTGGAATGGAATTTCAATCAAGTTGCGCTGAAGAGAGAGTCATGGATCAAGTACCACAAAGTCCTGCTATTCTTACCTGACTTTAGTAGATTTTCTTAAATAAGTGTTTCTTCATCTGCTGTGTGCCCTTATAACAAGTTCCAGAGACTTGAAATGGTTGAGGTTTTTAAAAAATAATTGCTACTAGTTATGCTTCTTTTGTTGGAGAGTGGGTCCACAAAACTCTTCATTACTGCCATTCCTGATATTTGTTCATCATAACAAGTGTGGTCATTCGTTTTCAATTGTAAACTTGAACTCACACATGGTAGTTGTTAAAATTAGGAACAATGTTTTACTAATGTTGAGTTTTTATGACATTTTGCAACAGGAAATATTTAAAGAATGGACAAAATGACATTTCAGACTTAATTTTTTTCTCACAACATAAGGGAGAGTGCTAATATTCAATAGAATGTGGTTAGAGAAAAATGTCTCAGAAGATTCTATGTGTTTATAGTCTCATAAAAATGTTTGAAAACCTGTGTTTAAAATCAAAAGCAGCCATCTGTTGGGAGGCAGCTGAAAGTGGGTATTAGTGCAACGTAGGTGCAAAACCAAATTTACCTGTATAAGTCAATCTAACTATAAGGGCCGATTTACTTATGATACCTTGTTTAATATTCTCTAACACCGGTAACGGCCAGTCAGTTAATTAAGATTCTGCATCAGAGTAGAAGGTAGTGGCTAAAATGAGTATATAGCCCATGCCGTTTGTCAGTTTTCTTAGTGCGTTAGAAGCGGTTGCAACTTCAGAAAACTAAAAAATCTTATTTTAACTTTTATTTTAGGTTCGAGGGTACATGTGCAGGTTTGTTATATAAGTACATTCATGTCATGGGGGTTTGTTGTTCATATTATTTCAACACCCAGGTATTAAGCCTAGTTCCCATTAGTTGTTTTTCCTGATTCTCTCCCTCCTCCCACCCTCCACCCTCACGTAGGCCCTAGTATCTGTTATTCGTTTCTTTGTGTCCATGAGCTCTCATCATTTAGCTCCCACTTATAAGTGAAATCACGTGGTGTTTGGTCTTCTGTTCTTGAGTTAGTTTGCTAAGGATAATTGCCTCCAGCTCCATCCATGTTCCCACAAAGGACATGATTTCGTTCCTTTTAATGGCTGCTTAGAAATATATTTGTATACGTACCACATTTTCTTTATCCAGTCTGTCATTGATGGGCATTTAGGTTGATTCCATGTCTTTGCTATCGTAAATAGTGCTGCAATGAACATTCGTGTGCATGTAACTTTATGGTAGAAAGATTTATATTCCTCTGGGTATATACCCAGTAATGGAATTGCTGGGTCGAATGATAGTTCTGCCTTTAGATCTTTGAGGAATCTCCAGGCTGCTTTCCACAATGGTTGAACTAATTTACACTTTCACCAACAGTGTATAAGGGTTCCCTTTTCTTGACAACCTTACCAACATCTGTTATTTTTTGACTTTTAGTAATAGCCATTCTGACTGGTGTGAGATGGTATCCCATTGTGGTTTTGATTTGCATTTCTCTAATAATCACTGATATTGAGCTTTTTTCATATATCTATTGGCCACATGTATGTCTTCTTTGGAAAAATGTCTGTATATGTCCTTTGCCCACTTTATAATGGGGTTGTTTGTTTGTTTGTTTCTTGTAAATTTAAGTTCCTTATAGATGCTGGATATTAGACCTTTATCAGATGCATTGTTTGCAAACATTTTCTCCCATTCTGTAGGTTGTCTGTTTACTCTGTTGAGAGTTTCTTTTGCTGTGCAGAACCTCTTAAGTTTAATTAGATCCCATTTGTCAATTTTTGCTTTTGTTTTGATAGCTTTTGGTGTCTTCATCATGAAATCTTTGCCCGTTCCCTTGTCCAGGATAGTATTGCCTAGGTTGTCTTCCAGGGTTTTACATTTAAGTCTTTAATCCATCTTGAATTGATTTTCGTATATGGTTTAAGAAAGGGGTTCAGTTTCGATCTTCTTCATATGGCTAGCCAGTTATCCCAGCACCATTTATTGAATAGAGAGTCTTTTTCTCATTGCTTATTTTTGTCAGTGTTGTCAAAAATCTGATGGTTGTAGATTTTCATCCTTATTCCTGGGCTCTCTATTCTGTTCCATGGTCTATGTGTCTGTTTTTGTACCAGAACCATGCTATTTTGGTTACTGTAGCCCTGTAATATCGTTTGAAGTTGGGTAATGTGATGCCTCCAGCTTTCTTCTTCCTGTTTAGGATTGCCTTGGCTATTTGGGCTCTTTTTTGGTTCCATATAAATTTTAAAATAGTGTTTTTCTAGTTTCGAAAAGAATGTCATTGGTAGTTTGATAGGAACAGCATTGAATCTATAAATTGCTTTGGGCTGTATGATCATTTTAATGATATTGATTCTTCCTATCCATGAGCATGAGACGTTTTTACATTTGCTTGTGACTTCTCTGATTTCTTTGAGCAGTGTTTTGTAATTCTCCTTGTAGAGATCTTTCACCTCCCTGGTTAGCTGTATTCCTAGATATTTTATTGTTTTTGTGGCTGTTGTGAATGGGATTGCCTTCCTGATTTGGCTCTCAGCTTGGCTGTTGTTGGTGTATAGGAATGCTAATGATTTTTGCACACTGATTTTGCATGCTAAAATTTTGCTGAAGTTGTTTATCAGCTGAAGGAGCTCTGGAGCCAAGACTATGGGGTTTTCTAGATACAGGATCATGTAATCTGCAAACAGGGATAGTAGTTTGACTTCCTCTCTTCCTATTTGGGTGCCTTTATTTCTTTCTCTTGACTGATTCTTTGGCCAGAACTTCCAACACTTTGTTGAATAGGAGAGGTAAGAAAGGGCATCCTTGTCTGTGCTGGTTTTCGAGGAGAATGCTTCCAGCTTTTGTCCATTCAGTATGATGTTGGCTGTGAATTTTTCATGGATGGCTCTTATGATTTTGAGAGATATTCCTTCAGTACCTAGTTTATTGAGAATTTTAACATGGAGGATGTTGAATTATATTAAAAGCCTTTTCTTCATCTATTGAGATAATTATGTAGTTTTTGTCTTTAGTTCTGTTTATGTGAATCACATTTATTGATTTGTATATCTTGAACCAACCCTGCATCCCAGAGATGAAGCTTACTGGATTGTGGCAGATTAGCTTTTAGATGTGCTGCTGGATTTGGTTTGCAAGTATTTTTTTGAGGATTTTTGCACCACTGTTCATCAAGGATATTGGCCTGAAGTTTTCTTTTTTTTGCTGTGTCTCTGACAGGTTTTGGTATCAGGATGATGCCGGCCTCATAGAATGAAATGAGGAGGAGTCCTTCCTCCTCAAGTTTTTGCAATAGTTTCAATAGGAATGGTACCAGATCTTCTTTGTACATCTGGTAGAATTTAGCTGTGAATTCATTTGGTCCTGGGCTTTTTTGGTTGGTAGGCTATTTATACTGATTCAATTCTGTAGCTCACTGTTGGTCTGTTCAGGGAGTCAACTTATTCCTAGTTCAGTTTTGGGAGGGTGTATGTGTCCAGGAATTTATCCATCTCTTCTAGAGGTGTTCATAGCAGTTTCTGATGGTTGTTTTTATTTCTGTGGGGTCAATAGACATATTCCCTTTATCATTTCTAATTGTGTTTATTTGGATCTTTTCTTTTTAATTAGTCTAGCTAGTGGCCTATTTTATTAATTAAAAACTCATGGATTCATTGATCTTTTGAATGGTTTTTCATGTCTCGATTTCCTTTGGTTCAGCTCTGAATTTTGTTATTTCTCATCTTCTGCTAGTTTTGGAGTTGATTTGTTCTGCTTCTCTAATTCTTTTTTTTTTTTTTTTTAGATGGAGTATCGCTCTGTTGCCAGGCTGGAGTGCAGTGGTGCAATCTTGGCTCGCTGCAACCTCCGTGTCCCAGGTTCAAGTAATTCTCCTGCCTCAGCCTCCTGAGTAGCTGAGACTACAGGTGCATGCCACCACACCCAGCTAATTTTTGTATTTTTAGTAGAGATGGGTTTTCACCATGTTGTCCAGGATGGTCTCGATCTCTTGACCTCGTGATCTGCCTGCCTCAGCCTCCCAAAGTGCTGGGTGCTTTTCTAATTCTTTCAGTTGTGAAGTCAGGTTGTTAATTTGAGATCTTTCTAACTTTTTGACATGAGTGTTTAGTGCTGTGAATTTCTCTTTTAACACTACCTTGGCTGTGTTCCAGAGATTCTGGTATGTTTTATCTTTGTTCTCATTCGTTTCCAAGAACTTCTTGATTTCTGCCTTAATTTTATTATTTACTCAAAAGTCATTCAGGAACATGTTTAATTTCCATGTAATCGCATGATTTTGAGTGATTTTTTTAGTTTTGACTTCTGTTTTTATTGTGCTGTGGACTGAGAATGTGTTTGGTATGATTTCACTTCTTTTGCATTTGCTGAGGATTGTTTTATATCCAATTATATGGTTGATTTTAGAGTATGTGCCATGTGGTAATGAGAAGAATGTATATCTGTTTTTGGTGGGGGTGGAGGTGAAGAGTTCTGTAGAGGTCTGTCAGATCCATTTGGTCCAATATTGAGTTTAGGTCCTGAATATCTTTGTTAATTTCCTGCCTTGATGACCTGCCCAGCATTTTCAATGGAGTGTTAAAATCTCCCATTATTGTGTGGGAGTCTGTTTCTTTGTAGGTCTCTAAAAACTAGCTTTATGAATCTGGGTGCTCTTATGTTGGGTGCATATATATTTAAAACAGTTAGGTCTTCTTGTTGAATTGAACTTGTAACCATTGTGTAATGTCCTTCTTCATCTTTTTTGATTTTTGTTGGTTTAACGTCTGTTTTATCTGAAATTAGGATTGCAACCTCTGCTTTTTTTCTGATTTCCAGTTGCTTGGTAGATTTTCCTCCGTCCCTTTATTTTGAGTCTATGCTTGTCATCACATGTGAGATGGGTCTCTTAAAGACAGCACACCATTGGGTCCTGCTTTTATATCCAGCTTTCCACTCTGTGCCTTTTAAGTGGGGCATTTAGCTCACTTATATTCAAGGTTAGTATTTATATGTGTCGATTTGATCCTGTCATTGTGTTGTTAGCTGGTTATTATGCTGGCTTGTTTGTGTGGTTGCTATATAGTGTCACTGGTCTGTGTATTTAAGTGTACTTTTGTATTAGCTGGTAGCAGTCTTTTCTTTCTATATTTAGTGCTCCTTTCAAGATCTCTTATAAGGCAAGCCTAGTGATAATGAACTCTCTCAACATTTGCTTATCTGAAAAGGATCTTATTTCTCTTTTACTTAGGAAGCTGAGTCTGGCTGGATATGAAATTCATGGTTGAATTTTTTTTCTTTAAGAATATTGAATATAGGCCTCTCATCTTTTCTGGCTTGGAGGGTTTCAGCTGAGAGGCCCACTTTTAGCCTGAAGGGGTTCACTTTGTAGGTGACCTGCCCTTTCTCTCTAGCTGCCTTTAACATTCTTTCTTTCATTTCAACCTTGGAAAATCTGATGACTGTGTGTCTTGGGGATGATCTTCTTATGTAGAATCTTGCAGAGGTTCTCTGTATTTCCTGACTTTCACTTCTCTAGCTTCTCTAGCAAGGTTGGGAAAGTTTTCACGGACAATATCCTGAAATATGTTTCCCAAGTTGTTTGCTTTCTCCTTATCCCTTTCAGGGAGGCGAATGATTCATAGATTTGGCCTCTTTACATAATCCCGTACTTCTCAGAGGTTTTGTACATTTCTTTTCATTCTTTTTTCTTTATTTTTGTCTGACTGTCTTATTTCAGAGAGCCAATCTTCAGGTTCTGAGATTCCTCAGCTTGGTTTATTCTGCTGTTAATACTTGTGATTGCATTGTGAAAATCCTGTATTGTGTTATTCAGCTCCATCGGACCCATTAGGTTCCTTTTCATACCAGCTATTTCATCTTTCAGTTCCTGTATAATTTTATTTTGATTCTTAATTTCCTTGGGTTGGGTTTTGTCATTCTCCTGAATCTCAATTATCTTCATTCCTATTCATATTCTGAATTCTATTTCTGTCACTTGAGCCAGCTCAGCCTGGTTAAGAACCCTTGTTGGAGAACTGGTACAGTTCTCCAACTTTGGAGTTTGGAGGACATATGACACTCTGGCTATTTGAGTTACTGGAGTTCTTGTGTTGGTTCTTTCTCATCTCTGGGTGTGAGTGTTCCTTTAACTGCAGTATAGATTGAGCACAGTCAATAAACTTCTTGCTGGATGTTTTCACAGGGCCAAAGCTTTCTGCAGGGTCTTTATTTGCAGCAGACTTCTTGTGTCTGGTTTCACAAGAGGGTATGTTAGCAAGGTATTTTTGGTATTGAAGCTTTGGGGTGTGATTCAGTAGGTGGTGCTTAGGCATATTGGTCACTTGGTAGGCTCTTGCTTGGTCACGTGGCTCCCCTATATTTCCTCATAGTTGCAGCCATGCTCCCTCTCAATGCTCTGAAAGTGTGGGCTCCTCTACCACTTGAATGCTCGCTGTAGACTGAGGCTTGGCACTTTTGGGCTGCCCACCATAGCTCTGGGGCAATCTCAGGGTTTATTTTCCTTCCCCAACTTGGAGGCAGTAGAGGAAGGAACCTTAGTAGCCGTTGTGGTCAAGGGTCTTTTGCTTGTCTCCTGGAGGCTCCACCCCAGAGGGATGCAGTTCAGCAATCACTCAGTGCAATCATTCCAGGATGGAGGGTCTGTGCTGTGGGTCCAAGCTGGGGTTCCCTGTCTGGTGACAAGTAGGGTGGGGGGGTGTGTGGGACCCATGGGAGACGAGCTGGCCTTCTCTCCTTGGGTTGACAGCAGTTTGGTTTTTTGGAGGTGTGGATAAAGCACTTAGGGTCTTTGCTCCTTTGTTAGTCTGAGGGTGGCAAGGGCAGTTCCACTGCAGAGGCAGTGGCAGAGAAGCTTTTGGTTGCCCCTGGGGTCTCCACCTCTAAGAAACTCAGAGCCACCATTATTGGGGGTGTTCAGCCAGTGGGGTAGGGTGGCTGCACTGCTGCT
Source organism: Hylobates moloch (assembly GCF_009828535.3). Lineage (NCBI taxonomy): Eukaryota > Metazoa > Chordata > Mammalia > Primates > Hylobatidae > Hylobates > Hylobates moloch. Next base: position 54,482,604 of record NW_026652279.1, on the reverse strand, counting down.
GTGAGCTTGGAATTCTGCTTGTTGGGGAGCAGGGGGTTGAAGGCTTACAGGGAGGCAAGGTTGGTCTCCTTTCCATATGGTGGCTGTGGGGTACTGTAAGTTCACATGTAGTCCTCAGGCTCTTTGTTTCTTCCCCAGACCAAGGGCAGGAGGGATAGAATTGTTACTGTGGCAGTGGCAGAGGGGATGTTGTATGCCTCTGGGAGCCTCTCCCTGGGGAAACTCTGGGCCACTACCAGTGGGTATGCTCAGCTGTGGGTGGAGCAACTGTTCTGCATTCATGAGCCAGGGCCCCTGCCTGGTGAGAGTGAGGGCAGTGGTTCCCAGGGTCTGGACTTCCCTCCATATGGTGGCTGCAGTGTGCTGGAGGTGCGAGCGTAATGACTAGGCCCTTTGTTCCTTCCTAGTCCAAGGGCTGTAAAGGCTGAGCCACTACACCTGTAGTGGTGGAAGGGTTGTGGGTTGACTCTGTGATTTCCTCCTTGAAGAAATGCTATGCTGTCTTTGATTGTGGTGATCAGGCAAAGGTTGGGTGGTTGTGCTGGAGTCCCACGTCAGGCGGCCCTGCCTAATGAGGAGAAGTGAGGACCAGGATCTGCGTGGAGAACAGTCTGGCCACTTTTCTGTAAGGGGATTGCTCTTTGTTGGGGTCCAGACCAGTCCCCGGTCCCCACAGACTATCCCAAGCCTGGATACAGCAAGGGCAAGGGCTGCAAGACAGTGAAGATGGCAACACTCCCTTGTCCCCTGCCACTGTGAGGTCTGTCGAGGCAGTTGCAGAGCTGCTACTGGCTTAATAGCCCCAGCAGGGTGTGGGTAGAGGTCCAGGCCTGGAGGATCTGCACGGTGAGGAGATATGGGAACAGGCCCCCATGTAACAGTCTGGCCAATTTTCCGTAGGGCTGCTACTGGGGGTTTGCTTTAGTCCCTAGTCACCTTGGATTTTCCAGTATCTGAAGGTATCAACAGTGGAGGGTGCAAAACAGCAAAGATGGTGGCCTGCCCCTCCCTCCGAAAGCCCTGTGCCGGGGAGGTATGGACCCGTTGTCCACCCCAAGGCACCTGTAGAAGGTGGCTGGAGACCCTAGTCGGGAGGTCCCACCCAGTCAGGAGGAATGGGATCAGGGACCTGCTCAAAACAGTAGCCTGGCCACGTTTTCACACAGTAGCTGTGCTATACTGAGGATCTAAAAAATCTTATGTTAGAGATTTATACTTTAATATGAGAATAAAGAAGCATTATGAAATGCTTCCCAATCTGTGTTTTCATTTATTAGTATTCTCTGTGATATGCCAAGTGATAGTTTACAAAATGTGGCACCTGTAAATATACTTTAATTACTCATTCGGTTCAATCACTTAGTCAACAAATACTTATTGAGTAAATACTGAGCTGTTCTAAATTCTGGGGATATCAATGTATGAAATAGACAAGGTCTCTGTTCTCTTGGAGCTTATTCTAATTATTGTCTTAAAATAAACAGATAAAAGTAGAAACGGGTTGTACTGGATGGCATAGTGCACTGTTCAGATACCTCTGTCAGGACAAAGGCAGTCACTTGTGAGCTTCTGGGAGTGCTGGCTACTGTTAACTCATAGGTACATCTCTCTTCTGGAATTGCTTTCTGTCAAAGGAACCTACTTCATCCAAGGTTACAAGCTTTCTCCTAGGGTAGCCTATGCCCGACGACTGTTTAATGTGAAGTGTGAAGATGTGTTCCTCTTGCATCAATTTATAGATAATTTTGAAGAGCTGTTTTAGCTCCAGAGAGCCCCAAAAGATTACCTACGATTTCTGTTATAATTTTATCACTGTAGGATTTTTGTCCCTTTCAACTGTTTCCTGTACTTAAAGGTGTTGTTTCTGGGGAAGCTCCCCAATAAACATCATACACACAAATCTCCAACACAGATCTGATTCTGGGAAACTCAACCTAAGCTGGTGGGTACTAGGAAGTAGATTCTAAACAAAACTTTTGAGGTGAATCACCTGTTAAAATGTGAAAAAAGCTAAGGTCAGTGCAAGAATTTAATTATAAGTGTAGTGGAGCCTCAGAGAAGGTTGAACTGTTAACCCCAGCAGCTCTGAAACATTAGTAAAAAGGCTTCATTTAAAAAGTGGGACCCTTGGATTAGGATGGGTACATCTGGGTCAATAGCATTTGAAAACTTGTATACCCAAATATAGCTAAACCCTATGGGCCAGCAAATGTGTCTCACTCCTCCCTGTTAAAGGCTAGCCTGCCCCTCTAGTTTGTATTTGATGCAATGATCTATTCTTGAAGAACAACACATGGCACCCTCAGGGTCTACTCCCACCTACCTCCTAGCTACTGGACCCCTAGTTAGGGTCAAATCTTAGGATAACCTGAAAATGTTCTGGGTCTGCTAAGGAAGGGAAAGGAACTGTACACTGTAAGTGTATAGGGTTACCCAACATGAACCGGCACGAGCCAGGAGAGTATATATAGAACAGGAATGTGATAGCTGGTTTAAGGGATGAAACATAAAAACGAATAAGAGAGTTTTTTTAATACAGGAGTACCTTCCTATAATACAGAATTTAACACCCTCACAAAGACCAAAGGAGATGCTACTAATATCTGCTAGGATAGCTCTTGGAAGCTGGAGGAAATCAACAGCCCACACTATGTGCAGTATAAATGCCAGATCTTTTGGGGATGACAGTGGAGAAAGAAATCAAAAGGCTCAGAGAAGACAGCACGAAAGAGTGAATATAATTCTCAAGGCCTAACAACTCAACAGCTAACTCTGTTCTATGGGAGGACCCAGAGAACACTCCATTTACCAAAGAAATGAGAAACGTGCTGGTGAGAAGGGCATCAGCATCATTGAAAAGCTCAGTTATGGTTCTTCTCCTTGAGTCATGGCTAACAGCAGGAGATGCTATTAGAAAACCCGGCCCTGAGTGTCAATGGAGATGATATAATCATGAAATAATAGGGTCTAGATGGTAGCATTTCAATGACAAGAGCAAGGTGGGAATAGTCGGTGAAATGAATAGCAAAGTTGGAAGGACAGCCAAGAGGGCCTGATTTGCAGGTTTCTATGGAGATGCCATAAAAAACATGGTATTTAAAGGTGCAGGATAAATGAGCAACCAACAAGACATTGCTATATATAATTATTGACATATATATATATATATATATAGTCAAAGATGATCAAGAGTGCATTAGCAGAAAAATGGAGTCAGTCACTCCAACAAAAACTCACAATCCTTTCCCTCGTTTCCAGACCTGAGCTAATTCTTAGACCTGAAGCCTATTGATTGAAAGATAAGTTGGGTCCCTATTAAGTAGGATCACAGCAAATATCTACCATAATGATCCAACCACAACAGTAAAGATTTTAGGGGCCAAATCTGAGGAGCAAGATTCTAAGGAGTAAAGTTTGAGGCACACCAGAACATCCATTTAAAAGCAAAGGACACATTATTGCATCTCACCACTTCCAGCACTAGGAAGGAAGCATAGAGCTTGCTAGGTGTCTCTGGGTTCTGGAGCAGCATTTTCCACAGTTGGAAATACAGCTCTAACCCATCCACCAGGCAAAGAGGAAGGCTACCAGCTTTGCATGGGACTTATAGTGGGAAAGCATCTGCAGCAGGTCCAGACTGCAGTGCAATCAGACTGGCATCTTGGGCCATGTGATCCAGCAAAGTCTAGGTTACTAAAGATATCTGTGCTATGAAAAAATGACATGTGGAGTTTAGGGAAGCCACGGTAGAAGAATCATAACATAGAGCTCCTACAGTTTGCAGCAAGACCATGCCATCTGCAGCAAACAAGTATACACCATTTGAGAAACATGTTGGTGTTTCCTGGTTTACTAGGGTTACTGAACCCTGGTAGTGAAAAGGCTTCCGACCATAGGACATCAAGTGACCGTGGGTGAGACATGACCATCATGAGGTGCATCCTGTCAGATTCGTCACATCATGAGATAAGGTGGCACAGCTGCAGTTCATTGTGGGGTGAGAATAGGATCAGTTATAATCAGTTGTGAGCAGGGCCAGAGGGCATTAAAAAATACACTGTACCAGTGTACTGCCCAGATTTCCACATCATTTACCACTATTGCATTAACAACACTTTCCCGGTTCACACCTGTGCCACCTCATAAGTGCTGGGGATCCCTTATGAGCAACAATAAAGGGGAAAAACAGCGTTGCTTCACTGATGGAGGTGTCGTAAGTGCATGCAAGCTGAAAATGGACTGCTGTTATGCCACAGTCCACTCAAGGGTGAGCCAGGGTGTTTGTTCCCTAGGGTTTCCATAATAAACATCATGAGCCAAGGGGCTTAAAACAACAGAAATTTATTCTCTCACATTTCTGGAAGCTGGAAGTCCTAAGTTAAGATGTTGCAGGGCCACGATCTCTCCAAGGGCTCTAGGGAAGAATGCTTCCTTGCCACTTCTAGCTTCCGGTAGTCATTGGCAATTCTTGGCCTTCCTTGGCTTGTGGCTGCATAACTCCAACCTCTGCCTCTAACACATGGCCTTATTTCCCTTTGTCTGTGTCTCTAAAATTTCTATTTATAAGAAGCTTTGACACTGGAATCAGGGCTACTCTTATCCAGTATGAACTCATATTAATAATTATATCTGCAAAGGCCCTATTTCCAAATAAGATCACATTCTTAGGTACCAAGGGTAAGGATTTCAACATGTTATTGAGGGGACACATTTCAACTCACAGTGCCTTGAAAGACAGAAGTGAGAGAAAATTCCCTCCACTGGGGATAGCTTTAAACAGTGCACTTGGTCATCTACATAGTGTATAGAAGGAGAAGTGGCTTAAGCCAGGAATACACAGAAACTCATATGCAAGGTGAATGATTTGGCTAGTCAGACAGGGTTCTGGAAGATCAGAGACAAAAACATATGGGGAAAAGACATGTGAATGGAGCATGGTAGTGGCTCAACGAGGGTTACAAAGACTCAGCCCCTTCGTCTCATTTTAGCAACAATTTTAAATGGCCAACCTCATTGCAAATTACAGATATAAAAAAGGATTTGGAGAGAAGAGGACTGATTTGGGATGTTATAGGAGTTCTAGGAGTTCAGCATATAGGACTCGCTAGCACCCAGCACCTGAATGAGCGCTAGGCATGGTATTTGTACTCGATAAATATAAAGGTTGAATAAATGACTGCTAAGTTTTGGCTCCTGCTACTGACTACATTGTGGTGCCATTTACTGAACTGGGGAAGATGGAGGGAGAAATTGCTTTGGTGAGGTGACAGAGCAATCAAGACAGTTTTTCCCATGCTGAAGCTTTCTTTCTGCAGGCTTTCTCTTGTGCCTCAAGAGCTGCTGGCCACAAGCATGAACAAACTAAAATATTGGGGATACACCCCTCAACCCATGGAAGGGGTATGTAATAGCTGGTGGATGAATGCCTCCGCCTCTCCCTCCCTACTGGTGGAATAATTCGGAGGCATGGTTCAACTTTCTTAGAGAATCCCCAGTGAGAATGAGCTCCATTTGAACACAGTGGTGGCCAGCTTAACAAAGCCTTTACTGGCTTTCTTCATTACCCCACCTCTTTTTCACTCACTTCCTCACTTTTGTTTCCTGAAATACCCTTCCAAATAAATGCTCGCCTTGGGCTTTTAGAGGATACACAAACTAAGGCAAACAATAATGATGAGAAGGTCAGGCCTTGGGTCTACAGATCATCTTTGTCTAAAGTTCTCTCCCTTGTCTCTCCATCCAAGTTCTTAACATTCTTTAAAACTCGGTTCAAATCTCACTCTTCATGTGAAGAGGTTAGAGTGAATCTCACTCTAATCTCAAGTGGCCACTTAGTGCTAAGTAGCAATTCTAATTTCTCTAATCCATTTTTTTGCCTGCTCCTTGACAACTATTTCATAACTTTACCTCTTTCTCAAAACTTCAGAACTCTATTCAGCCACCAGTTTGGATTGTTATGACTATTTGTTTGTGACTAGAGTCCATTTTGGCTGGAACCAGTTTGAACTGCAACACCATGTTCCTTATCCTCAATTTCTGTTGTTGAATTTACTTCCTCTGTAAGTGAGAATTAAGTAGAAATGAGAATTAATCCGAATAGAATTCCTATACCCTCCCAACATAACATCTGCCCGCTTCCTACATCTGGACCCAAAACCCTGCTCTCTCCCCACAATCCCATTAATATAAATGAACTGTCTCTGCTTCTATGCAAAGCCATCTACTTCCATCCTTTCTCCATTATTCAGGACATCACTCTAGCAGTTGTCCCTTTTGTTTCTCCATCATCAAATTTTCCTTCTATACTACATAATTCCATCTAAATAATAACATTTTTATTTCTCACAATTCAAAAACAAAACAAAAAACGATCACATGACCCAATTTTTCCCTCCAGACACCACTCATTCCTCTGTTTCCCTTTTTTCAAAACTCTTTGAGAGTTGTATGTGTTTTTTATCTTTCATTACCTCTCCCTTCATTCTAAATTGTTTGCACTTTAGAGAAGTTTTTATTTTCACTGTTAAACCAAAGCAGTTCCTACCAAGAACACACACAACTTTTATGAAACTAAATTCAATGGTTGATCCTCAGTCCTCAACTGCTGGGTCACATGACATGATTAACACTTTCTTCTGGACACATTTTTCTCACGTGGCCTCTGGATCATCTCTCCTCATTCACAGTTCTAGCTCTCTTTTGTTTGTTCCTCCCAATATCTCTGATCTCTAAGTAGAGTGTCTTATACCCTAACTTTGTTCTTCTCCTTTATATATCTGTTCCCTATCTTCTCTTTTCTTCTTTCCCCATTTTTTTCCTATCTGTCCCTTCTTATCTGTTTTTGTGATCTTAAATGCTTTCTTTATGGAGATGAGACTCCCAAATTTGGATCTACAATCTGGATCTCCTTCCTCAATTCCAGAATCATACATCCAACTGCTTAAATGTCATCCTCCCACTTGCTTTCAAATGACTTCACATTTATTAAAGTCCAACTATGAACTTCTGATTTACACTAAAGACCTGCTCCTTCTCTTTTCTGTCTCAATAAATTTCAGCCAATCCATTAGCAAATGCCATCAGCTCTACCTTCAAAAAATATATAAAAACAACAACAGTGTGTGCCTCCTCCTCACCACTTCCACTGCTATGTCTATACTTTCACCCACCACTGGATGTTTGCATTGACTTTTTATAGGTCTCCCTGCCTCTGCCCTTCACTCCTGGCAGCCTATACTCAATGCATCCAGGGCCAGCATCATGGGCATGTGACCCATGCAGTCACAAAGGGTCCCTGACTCACAAGGACCCAGTGCTCGGTTTAATGCTCTGCTGTTGCCATCTGGAAATTCTTGATAATTTTTGAAAAAATAGCCTCATACTTTCATTTCTCACCAGGTCCTTCAAACTGTAGCCAGTCCTGAATGCACCCAACTAGGCCTTTTAAATCATAAACTAGATCATATCATGTCTCTGTTCAAGACACTACAAAGGCTTCCTACCTCATTCAGAATGAAAGGCAAAAGCCCTACAATGACCTCCAGGGACACATGTGACACCCCTCCCCACCCCTCACCTCTCTGATCTCATCTTCTATCATTCTGCCTTTTGCACATTCCTTGATGTTTCTCAAACACACTAAGAACACTTTCAACCTTAGGGCCCTTGCATAGCTTTTTCTTCTGACTGCTGCACTCTTACTTGAACATTGCATGACTTGCTCTTGTGTTTTCTTCAAGCCAAATTATAAGTGAGGCCTTCTCAGATTATTCTAAATAAAATAGAAATCAATATCAACCCCTTGACACTCTGGTGCTTTCTACCCACTTTATCCTGCTTTATTATTTATTTATTTATTTATGACAGGGTCTCACTGTCACCCAGTCTGGAGTACAGTGGTGTGATCACAGCTCACTGCAGTCTCAAACTCCTGGGCTCAAGCAATCCTCCCACCTCAGCTTCCCAAGTAGCTGGGACTATAGGCATGTACCACCACACCTGGCTATGTTTGTTGTTGTTGTTGAGGCAAGGTCTCACTATGTTGCCCAGGCTGGTCTCAAACTCCTGAGCTCAGGCAATCCTCCCACCTCAGCCTCAGAAAGTGCTGGGATCACAGGCGTGAATCACTCACTCACATGCCCAGCTCACCTGCTTTATTTTTTACCTTATACCTATCACAAGCTGACATTCATTCTTACTTAATTACTTATATATGGCCTGTATGCGTCTCCAAATCTAAAATGTAAGCTTCCCAACCTCAGGGATATTGCACTGTTGTTTGTGATATTTCTCTCACCCGAGGCACTGCATACCACATAGTATTTGTGGAATGAATGAATGAATGAATGCACATATCATATTGAGAGGCAGGCAGCATTGCTTCCATGCCCATGTTGTGTATACACTTCAGGTAAGCTAATGGCAGTGAAGCTGATGTCACTTCTCAAGTATCTTGAAAGTATCAGAGAGAAAGTGTTTCAAAAGAGCAAAGAAGTGACTCTAGTCCAAATGAAGTCACAGCCATTCATGTGACAATTGCCTTCTATTTCTTTGAGAGCCGCTGTACTGCTGCCTCATGGAAATCGTTAACTTTTCTACTGTTACTTAATGTTTTTACACATTGAAATATGATTTCCCCAACCCTAAGTTACTCCCTGTAGATAGCAAATTCTCCCTTATGACCCAGAAGAGCACACTACCTCAGAGAGAGAAGACTCACTCTGTCAATGTGGGATGATTAGTTGGTTGTCAACACCACAAGACTCTCCTCATCTGATAGATGTAGACGTACCACAGTTTCAAACTTTCAGAGGAAGAGCCAGAAATGTTCATCAAGAATACATTTGTGCTGTTTAGTTAAAACTCTCTGCAATGGATGCATCGCTGGTGCTCTGCTCAGTTCCTCTTTACCTGCTTCTGCACTCATGCTGTGATGGGAACTGTGAGTACTGATGGATGCCCCCTTCTCCTGAGAATTGCTCTCGGCCAATGCTAGCACAGGAAGCTCTACCTCTTTCCCTTCCCACCAAACCCTGGGCCAAGGACTAATCGGCCCAGGGGTTAAAGGGCAACCCCATGCCTTGGGATAGTATTAACCGTGTGGTGTAATTTGTGCTCCAGAGCTTCCTCATGGGTGAGACAGAAGCACATGTCCTGTTGTGTCCACAACTACACTCAGCCTTTTTTGCTCATTCAATCCTCATTTTGGGCTATGTCTTCAGAAACTAAACCGAAGGCACTATCCGAAGATTACTTGTGTATTTCTTACAGAAGGCCCCACTCCACCCCCACACACATACATTCCTTAAATAGGTTCCTATGACCTACCAGTTGAAGCCCAGGCTTCTTATCTGGACATTAGGTCTTCGCATGGTCAGTCGGGTCTCTGTCTTTCAAGATTTATTTTTCACTATCATATACCATATTAACCTACTCAGGGCTGCCTATTGTACATTCTCTCCCAGCCCTGCACATTCCTTGGAAAGGCCTCCCCTGCCTCGCCTGAATGATGAACACCCTATTCCTTATTCAAGACTCTAACATCACTTCCCCTGTAAAGGCTCCTTAGATTCCTCTAGGCTCAGTAGGTGCCACTCCTCAGTCCCCTACAGCATATGGTGTCAATGACAACAGTGATATGCTTGTCTGATTCCTCCACTTAACTATGAATTTTTTGTTGCTGTTAATAAAAATGTTTATTTTGCATTTTATACAGAACAGCCTGAAGTCTGCATCATGACTTGATGGTTACCCAGGGGTTCACACGTGTCCAACTGAACGCCGTGGTTCTGGGATTGGGGATCCACACAAACACAGGCAGGAGTTTGGAGGGAAGAAGAGGGCACAGCAGGAGTGTATCTCATGCCCACCTCAAAGGCAACAGAGCATTCCAAGTTGCTGAAAACCTGTGCAAATGGGGCCTTTAAAACAAACATTGTACTGTGAGCTCTCGGGGAAGGGGAAGGAAAAGAATGTTGATAAATAAGGGGGCATTTTCTTGAGGCAGCAGATGAGGAGGGAGGCTAACTATTTTTAATGCTCTCAGCCCCAGGACATGATAATCAGAGGAGATCATGTCCAATCTTGAATCAATTCCCTGTTCAAAAAAAGGTGCTAATACCCCAGGGACCAGACTCTGAAAATACCATGAAAATACTCTGAAAATGCCATGCTGGTCATTCCTGAGTCTCTGTTCTATGCCCTACAACATATTAGAAGGGCGAGGGAAGGTCAGAGGGTAGTGGCTTGTGTTCTGTGGAAGTAAAAAACCTCAGTTCATATTAAGCACTGATAAAACCCAATGACTGGGACCACAGATCTGTTGAGAGGTCGTTAGTAGGGACCAAGAGTGGGAGGTCCGGAACATCCTCAGCTTGAGATGCAGCAGGTGTGGAAAGTCTGGGAGGAGGTAAATATTAAAGTAATGGGAAACAGAACACTTCCAAGCCTTAATTTTAATTGGATAGTTTTAAAAATTGAAGTAGAATCTAACATTGGGTGCCAGTCACCACAAATGCCATGCCTTTATGGTCACTTGGTATCATAAAAAATTTGCCAAAGCATGCGTGTCTGGCTAACGAAAAGGTCTTGCTAGGAGGTGTTTGTGTGCATGAGAGAGTGCCAAGGGCCTTGGACCACTGACTATCCAACGTGATTCCTATGGTAACAGAAGGGGCAGAGTCTTGGTTAGCTGGCTTGCTGAGGTTTGGCAGAGAAGAAGCAAAAGCTCCAAAGTGACTGCAGATTCTCTGCAACTGGCTTTGACCCAGAGAAAGAGGAGCCAGATTCTCACTCTAGAGATAGAGAGGGACCAAACCTAAACCATAGCACATGCATTAGTTCTGGTCATCCTAAAGTCTATGGGCAACTAATACCAGGCAAGGGAAGGGAACTGGTTAGGGAAGAACGGCTCATTTTTCATTTTTTAAAGTCTTAATTAATATTTTAACCTCAAACAGATTATCAGTGCCTCAGATACTATTTAATCTTAAGTCTTTAAAAGGCCCCCTGAAACAAAAATATACTTTTTTTTTAAGGCTTCCTTACTTTCTGACAGTCAGTTTCCCCCAGTCTCCAGTTTTACCCTGACTTAGAGTCCACAGACTTCATCAGACCACCTGTGCTCATGGACTTGGGTCTTTCTAGAGGGAAGCCTCAGGCTCGGCTCCAGATGAGCTGTGCCAGTACACCCAATGCCTGTGATGCCCCAAACAGGACCGCGTAGCAATGTATCTCCGTTATGCTATAGTACTGGAGAGCACCCCACCGTTTGCATCTACATTGGGCCCAGGATTCTCGGCCTTACCCTACTGTCAGAGGATATTGGGCACAATCTTGTATAGCTGAGCAACCAACTTAAACAAAGGATCATTATGCGATGTTTCAGAGCAAACTCTTGCTGACAGGTACATTGTGGCTCAGTCTTCCTTAGTACTGCACAGCTATAACCTGGAACAACCCATCTCGAGTTGAATGTAGTCTCGTAACTTCTCATCTGACACATCTTTGCCAACTTCCTTCTGTAGTTGTGTTAGCCAGACAAGCACTTCCTGATTTGCCAGTCCATGTAGAGGACCTGCCAGCCCGTTCATGGCTGCTGCAAAGGACAGGGAAGGGTCTGAAAGAGCACTGCCCACCAAATGGCTGGTATGAGCACTTATATTGCTGTGCTCATGGTCACTGTGGATGGTGAGCTACAGGTGCATGAGCTCAGTGAACTGAGCATCAGTATAGCCTAACATGTTGGTGAAACTGTGGGACTGGTCCAGCTCAGAGTCAGTGACCCCAATACCATTGCCCTCTCCACAGATATTTCGGTAGACCTTTTCTGCAATACAAGGTAGCTTTGTGATTAGATACGCATGGTCTTCATAAATCAACTCCCAGTACTTGGTTTGACTGGCACCCTCTGGATATGCTCAGGCAAAGTTGTTTAGGGCTGCCATGGCTGCACTGAGCTCAGATATGGGTGTGGATTGGTGGGAAAGTTGTCCAGCATGGTGACCACATGGGAAGGTAGAGCTGCCCTCTTTGCCCACTCTCTTGAGAGCCAGGACACCTATTCCTCTCTTGGGATCTGTCCAGTTACCAGCAGCCAAAATAAGCCCCTGGGTAGGGGTTCTTCCCCACCCTTAGCCTTGGGTAGCAGTTTTTGGTATTCAGGGATACCGAAGCCTCGGAAACAGATACCCTCATCAGGATCAAGAACTAATGTTTTATACATCAATCCCTTAATGCCTCTCATGCCGCCATACATTATGTCTGCAGTGATTTGGCCCGCCACTTTCTTGCCATGTTGCTGCCTGAAGGTCTTAATTCTGGCCTGCTCCTTAACTATCGGGTCAGCCAATATGTCTTTCAAACTCTTGGAGGAAGCACTGGCATGCCAGGCAGCAAGAACAAGACAAGATGCACTGTTGCTTCCCAAGAGCCTGGCAGCCACCTGGATAAAACCGTGGTGAGTGAACTCTGCGATCTGGTGGAGAGGGAAGAAGGGGAGAGAGCTGCGGCAGAAACAGGAACCACCACCGCGGCACCAGAGGCCGCAATGGGGTGGACAAGGTTGAAAGGAGGCAGCTGAGGGAACGCGTAGATGAACCCGCAGCAGGTGCCCAGCCAGGGGTTCTCAGCAAGGCCCTGCCCACTGCCAACTATGAACTTATTAAGAGTGACTTTCCAGTAGTTCTTAGCAGTGTGTGGAGTAGAAGATGGAACAACATATACCTTCAGAATGCAAAGAGCCAATGCATTTTTGGATTACAAATAAATCAATTTAAGACCTATTGCTTCTGACAATGATTTGCAAATTGAGAAAATTCTGGAAAAATAGACATCCAACAAGTTAATAGTGATTATACCTAATGACAGGGTTACTGGTGGGGATTTGTTTATTTGTATGTTCTTATTTGTTTCTTGTTTCTTATGTCAGCAAATTTTAAATAGAATATGCAAAATGATGATCCCAATAATAAAAAATATTGTGTTTATTCATAAGAGTTAAATAATGTTTATAGAAAGGAAAAGATGAGAATGTTTTTGGACAGATTAGGATTTAAACAAAAATATTAAACACAGAATACAAAATATGTTTTTTCTCCTGTTGTCTAGCTTTTGTACAGTGAACACATGTTGCTTTTATAATAAGAAATATACATTTTAAGTTTCAAAATTACTCAGAAAGATTTTGTAAACAATCTAAAAGAAAATAAATGTGTTTGGAAAATCCATTTCCTAGTTTACAGTAGTGTTGAATAGCCCAGCCAAACAACACATGACCTGAATCAAACACAAGTTTACTAGACTCACTCACTATTCCAGAAGGGTGACAACATTCTTTTGTGTTACTACATGTCATCAGTGCCTGTAAGAGACAAAGATCTTTGAATGGTGTTAAGGATTTTCATTGGTTTTCTTGTATTCTTAACATTTTATGGTCAAGGTCCTTTGATGTGGGTTCATTCCATAATATTTGTGATGAATGAAGATACATGAACACGGAAGGAAAAACAGGAATGAATTGAGAAAAATCACATCATTCCAGGTAGTCTGTCTCTCCGAAAAAAATCATCAAACTAAACCACATGATATGAAAATTCATTCCTGAATCCTCAGAACAAATAAACTTCTGGTTCTTTTTTCTTGGAGAGGAAAATAAGGAACGTGATGACAATATTTAAGATGAGATATCATTTTAGCTTTACATATTCTATGTTGAGAAGTCTTTTCTTTAAATATTAATTTGTCCAAACAGCTTTCACCTTTTCCTCTCTATATAATATTATTTAGGACAGGCGTGGTGGCTCATGCCTGTAATCCCAGCACTTTGGGAGGGCGAGGCAGGTGGATCACTTCAGGTCAGGAGTTCGAGACCAGCCTGGCCAATATGGCGAAACCCCGTCTCTACTAAAAACATTTTTAAAAATTAGCTGGGCATGGTGGCACATGCCTGCAATCCCAGCTACTTGGGAGGCTGAGGCACGAAAATTGCTTGAACCCAGGGGGCGGAGGTTGCAGTAAGCCAAGATTGTGCCACAGCACTCCAGCCTGGGGGACAGAGCAAGACTCTGTCTCAAAAATAAATAAATAAATACATACATACATATTATTTAATTATCAGTTCACTATTTAAGGGATACAGTACTGTGTTTTCATTTTTGGGATCATAATTTTATATATTGTTATTCAAGTTCACTAATAATTTAGAGATTTTCTGCATGTTTTCAGGGATAATATAATAGGAAGGGTGAGCTACATGTTTTGATTCCATAATTTTAAAAAATTTGTTTGGTAAGGCGTAGTCAAATGAACTGTAATGACACCTTATTTCCGCAGTGCCTTTCATCTGAAGATCTCAAAACATCCAACATTTTGAACACATTATTAAACCATTCTGACTGTGACAAAAGTACTATATTTTAGAAATATTTAAATTTTTCCATTCTGTATCCTCCTTAGATTTGTTGATGCCTTTGGAATTTTCAAAGAAAATGTTCATATTTAATAGAGAGGCAATTTGGAAAATATTTTACAATGTAACTTAGTTTCTACAGTAGCACACAAAGTATATGGGGGGATATTCTTAGCTCAACCAGTATAACAACAACAACAGAAAAAGAATTAAAGCTACCTGTAATCCCAGCACTTTGGGAGGCCAAGGCAGGAGGATTGCTTGAGGCCAGGAGTTTGAGACCACCCTGGGACAACACAGCAAGATCTCGTCTCTACAAAATAAAAGAAAATAAAATAAAAATTAACTGGGTGTGGTGGAACATGCCTGTAGTCCTAGCTACTCAAGAGGCTGAGGTGGGAGGACTGTTTGAGTCCAGGAGTCTGAGGTTACAGTGAACTGTGATCATCAGGTCATTGGATTTCAGCCTGGGTGGCAGAGAGAGACCCTGACTCTAAAATAAAAATAAAAGTACCTGTAGTATTTTGAATATCTATTATGCACCAGGCCCTATGCCAGGCATGCTACATTTGATATCATAAAACCTTGACTGGGCGCGGTGGCTCACACCTATAATCCCAGTACTTTGGGAGGCTGAGGTGGGTGGATCACGAGGTCAGGAGATCGAGACCATCCTGGCTAACACGGTGAAACCCCATCTAAACTAAAAATACAAAAAATTAGCCGGGCATGGTGGCGGGTGCCTGTAGTCCCAGCTACTCGGGAGGCTGAGGCGTGAACCTGGGAGAAGGAGCTTGCAGTGAGTCGAGATCGCGCCAGTACTCTCCAGCCTGGGCGACAGAGCAAGACTCAGTCGAAAAAAAAAAAAACTCACAGAATCCTTCTAGACAGATATAATTATTTTCATACACTTAAACTACTTAAGAGCTCTAAACTGAAAAACCTGGATTGGAATCCAGCTTTCTCTAGTTACATTTTCTTTTAACACCCTGATTGCTCCACAGTTAGATGAATGTGGAGGAGAGAGTGGAAGAGGGTTTTATTCAAATTTTTCTTTGCCTCTTTCATTTATTAATCATTCCAACTACTGGTAATTTTTTAAAAAGTTAGATTCAGAAGCAAGAATCAAGAATACTGATAGATTCTTCATGACAGTTTGTCTTTATTTATTTATTTTTTTTATTGAGACAAGGCCTCACTCTGTCACTCAAGTTGGAGTGCAGTAGTGCAATCACAGCTCACTGCAGCCTCAACCTCCTGGACTCGACTGATCCTACTGCCTAAGCCTCCCGAGGAGCTGAGACTACAGGTATGTACCACCACGCCTGGCTAATTTTTGTAGAGATGGGGTTTCACCATGTTGCCCAGGCTGGTCTTGAACTCTTGGGCTCAAGTGATCCACCTGCCCCAGCCTCCCAAAATGCTGGGATTACAGGCATGAGCCACCTGGCCTGGCCAACAGTTTATATCTTTTTTTTTTTTTTTTTTTTTTGAGATGGAGTCTGGCTCTGTTGCCTAGGCTGGAGTGCAATGGCGCGATCTTGGCTCACTGCAACCTTCGCCTCCTGGGATCAAGCAATTCTCCTGCCTCAGCCGGAGAGTAACTAGGATTACAGGCGCGTGACACCACACCCGGCTAATTTTTGTATTTTTAGTAGAGACGGGGTTTAGTAGAGACCATGTTGGTCAGGCTGGTCTCAAACTCCTGACCTCGTGATCCGCCCCCCTCGGCCTACCAAAGCGCTGGGATTACAGGCGTTGAGCCATCATGCCTGGCCCAGTTTTTATCTTCTATTGGCACAATATGAATGGTGAGATGACATGAAGATGGTGGGTTTATTTAGGTGACTCACAGTCCTGATGTTATAGGTTACAGCAGCATTTCCCAAAGCATACTCCATATACCACTGCTAGTCCTCAACATAACTTTAGGTTAACATTTGAACATTTTACTAGCTATATAGTTTTAACATTTTAACAGTTACTTTTTTTTTTTTAAAGACAGTGTCTCGCTTTGTCACTCAGGCTGGAGTGCAGTGGCAGGATCTCAGCTTACTGCAGCCTTGACTTCCCAGGTTCAAGTGACCCTCCCTCCTCAGCCTCCCAAGTAGCTGAGACCACAGGTGCATACCACCATGCTTGGCTAATTTTTTTAATTTTTTTATTTTTTGTAGAGATGCTGTTTCACTATGTTGCCCAAGCTGGTCTCAAACTCCTGGGCTCAAATGGCCCACCCATCTTGGTGTCCCAAAGTGCTGGGGTTACAGGCATGAGCCACCATGCCTGGCCAATGTTTTTAACATCTATCAGGAAACAAACTAGCAGAATAAACTTTATAACACTAACAGGTGATTCAGTCATTAATAAAGTTTTACAACTATCAACACTAGTGCTCTTATTTGTTATAAATCTCTTCTATTATGTCTAGGACTATTTTTAAACCTCTTAACCATAATTTTAAAATGGTGGCTTACACCTGTAATCCCAGCACTTTGGGAGGCCGAGGCAGGCAGCTGACTTGAGGTCGGGAGTTCGAGACCAGTCTGGCCAATGTGGTGAAACTCCATCTCTACATAAAATTAAAAAAATAAAAAATATTAGCCAGGCATGGTGGCAGGCATCTGTAATCCCAACTACTCGGAAGGCTGAGGCAGGAGAATTGCAGAGGATGTAGTGAGCCAAGATCGCACCACTGCACTACAGCCTAGAGGACAGAGCAAGACTTTGTCTCAAAAAAAAAAAAAAAAGAAGAAGAAGGATCTTTTTTTTAAAAAAAAAAAAAAAAAAGAGTCCTTCAAAACCACAATATGATACCATCTCATACCAGTCAGAATGGCTACTATTAAAAATTTAAAATAACTGATACTGGCAAGGTTATATCATTTATACATTGTATTGCTTGCCGTAAGGCCAATATATGTAAAGCCATGGACTGAGTCTGGTTACTTATGCTGACCTATGAATGGATCAAAGTGTCAATAATTAAAATGTCTGCCTTGTATGTAAGGATACTGTGAATATGCAAATGACCACTATAGTTTCTCATAATATTGAATTTTCAGTCTCATCATCATATATTTCTTAGTGATATATCAATTCAGCACTTCTAGAAGTCAAATGTACGTATATATTATCATGAACTGCAATCCAGGTTGGACTTTTTTTTTAATTTAACTTTTAAGTTCAGGGGTACACATGCAAGTTTGTTATATAGGTAAACTTGTGTCATGGGGGGTTTCTTGTACAGATTGTTTTGCAACCCAGGTATTAAGACATTAGTTATTTTTCCTGATACTTTCTCTCCTCCCACCCTTCACCCTCCACCCTCCCATAGGCCCCAGTGTGTGTTGTTCTCCTCTATGTGTCCATGTATTCTTGTCATTTAGCTCCTACTTATAAGTGAGAATATGTGGTGTTTGGTTTTCTGTTCCTGTGTTAGCTTGCTAAGGATAATGGCCTCCAGCTCCATCCATTCCTGCAAAGGACACGATTGTTCTTTTTTATGGCTGCATGGTATTCTATGGTGTATATATACCACATTTTCTTTATCCAGTCTACCACCGATCAGCACTCAAGTTGATTCTATGTCTTTGCTATTGTGAATAGTGCTGCAATGAACATACATGTGCATGTTTCTTTACAACAGACTGATTTATATTCCTTTGGGTATATGCCCACTAATGGGATTGCTAGGTGAAATGGTATTTCTGTTTTTGGGCCTTTGACGAATTGCCACACTGTCTTTTACAATGGTTGAATTAATTTACACTCCTACCAACAATGTATAAGCATTCCTTTTTCTCTGCAACCTTGCCAGCATTTGTTATTTTTTGACTTTTTAATAATAGCCATTCTGACTGGTGTGAGGTGGTATCGCATTGTGGTTTTGAAGAACCCTTTTTAAAAAAAATTGATTCTACTATGATTAAGAGGTTTAAAAAATTTCTGGACATAATAGATTTGTAAAAATATGAGCACAGTGTTGATCATAGCAAAACTTAATTAATGACTGAATCACCTGTTTGTGTTATAAAATGCAAGCTTCAACAAAAATAACATTACAGAAAAATGACAAAAATAGTTTGAAATTTGCAATTTAATTGCCAGCTGAGAGTGAACCTATTTCATTGTAGGCTGTGTCTCAAGATACTGGTGTCATTTGACACATACAAAGAACATTATGAGAAACTTATTAAAATTTCTGAGGCAAAGTAGAAGAACATTCAGGCATCCTAGGAACTAACATGGTGTATAATACGGATAAGAATACAAAAGCTGGAGAAACCTTCCCTGTGTTGTTGTAAAATAATTGATGAAACACATATAATCATACAGGCAAATAAATGCAAAATCAGTGACTGGGGACAAAGCAAGCAAAATGATTGATAAGGTGCCTCTGTCAAATAAGAGTCTATTTTGGAATTGCAGCTGTGAACAGAAAGTAAAGGACCAATTATTATTCAGAGAATGACAAACTCAATAATATTCTCTGAAAACTGATGAATCTACCAGTATTGTACAGTCGGAAAATCTTTGGTAATTGTCTGACATGATCTGAGTAAAGTGATGTATAAAAAATTTTTCTCAGCCAAATTGTACATTTGAAGTAATATTTTTTAAATGTATTGATTATTTCAGGTAATCAATAGCAATGATAAGAAGTGATATTGAGGCAGGAAATAAGCTCTGCAGACAGGGAACCTAAAGAATTCCTAGAACTAAATTAAACTGAAAAACCCCAACCTTCTAAACCCAAGTGTTAATAAAGAGCTTTGTAGCTTCACTTCAGCTATGGCAGGAAACATCCTCTTCATTTGCATAGGACGTACACCAAGTAAATAACTTTGTAACTTCACTTCATCCTCTTCATTTACATAGGGAATACACCAAGTAAACAATGGGAAATCTCTAAAGGGTATTTAAACCCTAGAAAATTCTGTAACCAGTGCTCTTGAGCCGCTTGCTCAAGCCGGCTCCCACCCTGTGAAGTGCGCTTTTGTTTTCAATAAATCTCTGTTTTTGTTACTTCATTCTTTCCTTGCTTTGTTTGTGTGTGTTGTCCAATTCTTTGTTCAAAATGCCAAGAACCTGGACACCTTCCACCGGTAACAATATGACCAGGAATTCCACTCTGAGGTATCTACCCACAAGACCTGGAAGTATGTCCACACAAAGATTTGTACCCAAATGTTCCTAGCAGCATTATTCATAATATTCTGAAATTGTAAACAATCCAACATCCATCAACCTGAGAATGGATAAACTAAATGTGATCCTCATACAATGAAATGCTATTGAGCAATAAAAAGGAACAAAATGTTGGTATTTGCTACAAAATGGCTGAACCTCAAATACATTATGCAAACTGAAAGAAACCAAATGAAAAAGAGTATACATTATATGATTCCATTCATATGAAATGCTCAAGAAAAAGACAAATGTGTAGAGACAGAAAGCAGATCAGAGGTTTTCTGGAAATAAAGATGGCAGAAAGGATTGATTTCAGACAGCCTCAAGAGAAGTTAAGGGGAGGAGGTGATGGAAATGTTCTAAAACTCTATCGTAGTGATGGTTCAAAAACTAACAACTCTATAAATAAAGTTGCCCCAATGGAGTATCACAATCCCCAGCCAGCTCTTTGACTCAACCATCTACTGAAGGAATGAGCAGGTCCCCATGAGGAAGGAGTCGAGACACAACGGTAGTAATTAACCAGTTCTTCCCTAAAGGAATCTGATTATTTATTCAGGTAAGTGTCCATGGGAGAAGAGGAAAACCCAGAACTTATGATGGTTGTTGAATACAGAGTCTGAGTCAGCTATCATACCTGATACCAGCACTGAAATGTGTAATGTGTGGATCAATGGTCCTCAAACTTTAACATTCATTGAATCACACAAAAAAAGAGCTTGTTAAAACAAATTCCTGAGCTCCTTGCCAACAAAGAGATTCTGGTTCAGCACAATTCTGAATTTCTAACAAGCTCCCAGGTGATGAAGACAATGAAGGTCCACAGACCACACTTTAGGTGGTGCTTGTCTACGTGATATCCACATGGGAAACTTCCATTTAACCCATTCATATTCCAAGACAACTTCCCTCTTAGAAAAGTTGCTTAGGCCTGGCGCGGTGGCTCATGCCTGTAATCCCCGCATTTTGGGAGGCCGAGGTGGGTGGATCACCTGAGGTCGGGAGTTTGAGACCAGCCTGACCAACATGGAGAAACCCCATCTCTACTAAAAATACAAAATTAGCCAGGCGTGGTGGCACATGCCTGTAATCCCAGCTGCTCGGGAGGCTGAGGCAGGAGAATCGCTTGAACCTGGGAGGCGGAAGTTGCAGTGAGCCAAGATTGCACCATTGCACTCCAGCCTGGGCAACAAGAGCAAAAACTGTCTCAAAAAAAAAAAAGAAAAGAAAAGAAAAGTTGCTTACAGGACATGCATATGAATTCTAAAATTACATACAAATAAAAACATAACTCAGTAATGATATTCACATCAATGTACAAAGAAATTACATCACTGCCTGCATTTAGTCAAGGATAATAATTCCTTTCACTCCTTAAATTTGTCTCAATTTTTTAGTTCAATCATTGGAACTCATTTTGTCTTGTAATTAAGAAAGATTATCAATTGTTTCCAATGAAATAGATGAATAAACACAATGCATTAATTTTTATTAATAACTATTATGATCCACTAGCAAAAGCATATGTTACATGGAAGACAGCTTGTTTAAATGAAACTGAGACCCACAAAAAATATCCTACCATCTATAAAATCAAATAATCACAGATCTATTATGAAGATGGTTAACAACAAAAATAGGCAACAATTTTTAAATACTGAATTAAACTCTAATCTAAGCAAACAACACACTGCAAAACTCTACCTAAAATGGGCAGGAGAATCTCACCACAACTTGACATTACTTTTAAATATTGTCAAACAATTATATGTTGCCTTTGTTCCCTGCCTTCATTTTTACTGAAGTATGAAACTTCATATTGATATCATCAATTAAAATCCAACATTTCCTCCCAAGCACTGCCACTCAATAAAGTCAGGAATGTGATCACATCATGGGTAATTGCTGAATTATTGTTTTAAAAATAACATCTGTATGTGTGTACTTTGAGCTGAAATATGTCAGCTCCATTGCCAGAAGTTGGTATTATTATAGCATATTTCAGAAATGTAGCAGCTTTCAAAATAATTTTTAAAAGCATTTTACTTTTATCACAGGAACTTCAGAGCATGCATGTGAGCTCGACAAAGCCATGCTTCCCAATGACATATCATTTTTCAACATACTGTTGTTGTTACATTTACACCACTCAGAAGACTGGGGGGAGTACCTGTTTCTCTCATCTTCTGTGTCCCTCTCTCTAGTAAACAAGATAATACCTGCCTCTTTGATGAAATATTGTGAAGCTACAGGAGCTAACACTATCATACAATTTCTGTCTAAAATTTTGTTTATAAATGTGCTAATAAGGAGAGAAGCTTTGAATACAACATCAGTGCTGAAAATTTCCATGAAAGCTCATTTTGGTACAACTCTAATTGGGCTGAGTGGGTGAGTGAGTCACTCCTCTTCAGTGCATTCCTGGGTAGTCTTGGGATGCTGGTGTAGACCAGAAGAAGCACTGCTGCCTAGAGAGTGTAGCCAACTCAACCAGACTTCCCACCCACTCCCAGACTTGGCCTGACATCCAAGAGCCTGTTATAAGAAGTGAAGACCCCTAGAAAGAAGCCATTTCCGAGTATTTTCTTGTCTCCCAACATTTCCATAAACTAACAAAACAAGGAAGAAACTCTTGAGCATGTTGCTGTTTGTCCACTGTTGATGTAAGATATAAATACACGACTCTCTAAAACAGTACCTACTGTTAGCAGCCTTTTATACTTATTTTTGTTTTGTTTTTAAATAGGCAACTAATTGTATTATCCAGAAAACATAACTCAAATCCATTTGAGTGTCACTTCAACATTCCTGTCTCAGTAATAGGACAAGTAGACAGAAAATAGGTATGCATGTAGCAGAACTGACCAACACCATCAATCAAGTAGAC
This sequence comes from Hylobates moloch, assembly GCF_009828535.3. Lineage (NCBI taxonomy): Eukaryota > Metazoa > Chordata > Mammalia > Primates > Hylobatidae > Hylobates > Hylobates moloch. The sequence goes on along the minus strand of NW_026652279.1, from coordinate 54,460,120 downwards.
CTAATAGACATTTTTGGAACATTTCACCTAAAAAGAGGAGAACACACTTTCTAGTCAGCTGTACAAAGACCATTCACAGAGATAGGCCACATATAGGGCCATAGATAGGTCTCAATAAAATTAAAAAGATAGAAATCAGACAGACCGTGTTCTTTGACAACAATGCAATTTTACAAGTCAATCACAAAAAATATGTGGAAATCACCAAATATGTGGAAATTAACACAATTCTAAGCAATCCATGGGTCAAAACAAAAATATTGCAGGGAAAATTAGAAAACATTTTGAACTGAGTGAAAATTATACGTGCTGCCTATCCTTGACGGGATACAGTGTTCAAAGGAAAAAAATATTGTTGGAAATGCCTTATATATAAGCAGGTAGATAGAATTAAAAATCCAAAATTAATGGCCTATGCTTTTTATTTTCAGAAAGAGAAAAAAAGGAAAAGCAAAGAGAAAGAAATGTATTTGAGTGAAAGGGTATTTCCTGAAGAACCTGGGTTATGCCCCCAAATTGAAGAAAGAACAACAGGAACGAGGGCCCCTGTGGGGACAGCGCCAGAAACAAGAATTCAATCAGCCCTGTCTGCTTTCTCTCTCTCTGTTTGCCCTATTTTATTCATCACTGCATAATGCCACTGCTCTCAGTTTTTTCATGTGGCAGGGAACATCCCACATTTTCACAGCTCCTGAACACACAGAAAAGACACGTTTTCTCTCCCAGCTTCTGATTAGAACTCCCTAGAGAAGGATGCCGGCCAACCTGCTCTAGACCCCTGGCTGCCCCTGGCCAGGCCACAGCAACCACTGTGATTGGCTCAGTCTGGCTGGGTATCTACTCCTGTGACCAGGGCATTGGGTGTGTGATTATGGGATTGTCTGCCCCTGGCAAAACCACAGGGCACTTCCCCCCAAAGGAGCAGAGTGGCAGCATACAGCAACAGAACCACAATCATTTTGGCTTCAGAATAGCTCTCTTTGCTATCAGCCCCAGGAAAGTTATTTATTCCATTCATAAATGAGAAAACAGAATAAGACACAAATTAAGACACACACACAGTGGAAATAGATGGAGTCAAATCATATTCATGACATTCAAACAACATCACTTTTGAAGATTTTAATAAACATACCTTCCTTAGCAATCTGTTACTGATATAGTTAGATTTTCAGAAATTTTATTTTAGGAAAAATTGAGAATTTCAGACCTTAAAATGGATTAATCAAATACTCACTTTTGGAGGGGTCAGGGAAGATAGGAGAAAGTTTCCAATACATTGTTCAACAGTCTGGGGATGTGTTAGTCAGTATCTGTAGTGACTCAGAATACAGAAGTGAGATGGTGTTTTGAGTATCCTTTATCTCTGTGCACAATGGCTCCCCTGCTAACAGGTTCTGTTTCCAGAGAACAGGAAATATTCTGTGCTTTCTAGATTCACTCGCACTTCCAGGTAGGACTTGGTATCTGAATTGAATATATCCCAGCTGAGCAGTCTACAGCAAACTCTGATGCTGTCATTGGTTGTTTTGTTTTGTTTTCAGTAAAAGAAACTTACTTAGCTGAGTTCAGATCTCTGACAAATGATCAGTAGCTATTTGGAAGTGCCTAATGGTCTAACATCTAAAACTTTGGTATTATGCATACAATTTTTATTTTTAGTTAACTGGGTGGTTCAATGGGACAGATACAAATTGAGACATCATTATGAGCCAGGAAAATATTTACTTTTTTTTCTGTGTATTTCTTGCAATCTAAATGAGACCAAGTTATTTATGAGAGAAGAGAAATCCTAATAGGAACCAAAGGCAAAGCTTATTCAAAAACACTTCAGGCTTTAGAAAATTAAGTCAAATTAGATGAATTATTAAACTTCATGCATGCAAAAGTAAAAAAGCAAATATTAAATAAAAGTGTCTTAACTAATTGAGTATAAACCAGGTTGAAACTAAATTTTAGGGAAAGGCTTGGATTTGATGTAATTATAAATAGTCATGTAATCAAAGTATCACCAAAAGCTCACAAATCACCACTAAAGAACTTATTCATGTAACCAAACACCACCTGTACCCCAATAACCTATGGAAAAAAAGCTGAATTCTGTAAATTTACATATACTTGAGTTTTTTAATAAGAACAATGCTACTTGTCTAGCCCAGGGTTAATACAGGTATTTTTCTCTCTAACATAAATTAGAATAATTTGATAACATTTGGGTTTTATGAATAATACAGAGATGAAACCACCTCACATAATTTAGTATTAAATTACTTAATCCATAAACATTTGTACCTGATTTCTCATAGGAAGGTAATGATACAAAATAGCCTCTCAGGCAAAGTTAAAACTGTTATTTCGGAAGCATAAGGATATTCTGATGATGAGCCATAGTCAGATAATATACAGGGGTCTGGGACGCTAAATTCTGTTCTTGTATTTTAGAAAGGCCAGAACAGGAAGCAGTATGATGCAGAGGAAATAACACTCAACTAGGAGATAGGATGTTTGGACTTTGATGCCTTCTACAACCAAATAGTCAGATGACCTTGGATGAGCCACTTAAATGCTTTGTGACATAGTTACTTCTGTAAAATAAGAAGGTTTGAGAGATGATCTCAAAGTCCATTCCAGCTCTATAATTCCATGACTCCTTACATGTAAATGTGATTAGCATGCTGCTTAGACCATGGAAAATAATTTTAAAATGCTACTATATCTTCTTTCTTTCCTTTTCTTTCTTTTTTATCTTAATCCCTTTGATGAATCCAACCACATTCCCAATCCATATTGATTTCTGTATCTCCAACACATATCTAGTACAGAAGCTGGCAAAAATTGTTAGCTATTAAAAGGGTAGTACCTGTTGTCAAGGAACTCAGTCTAATAGGGCAAATGTGTAAGTAAATTGCATTACTGTGACTGAAGTCCAAAAACATTAGTAATTTATGTTCCTTACAAAACAGTACATCAAAAAGACTGATGAGCTATTCTTTAAGGTAGGCCAGAGACAATTAAGCAGAGAACATCTCAATATCTGAAATATATTTTTTAAAATGATCAGGAGCTAGTCAGGCGATAGAGAAAACAGAATAGTCATTGGAGGCGTGACACAGTAGTGTATTCAACTTAGGTGCAAATACAAAAATTGTGGTTAGTTGTCATAAATTTCCCGTCCTTAAAATCAGATTTCCTGGCATATACTATCTCGTCTGAGTGATTTCTTTTAATGACAAATGGCTTATTTAGTTTAGAGCTTCTACTGAAATATCTCTATCACATTTAGTATTCCTTGATTATTATAGATATCATTATGTATATAACATTATATGTTTACATAATTTGGGGTGTTTTCTATTTGGTTCCACCAATGAGTATGCCTATTCTTTCACAAATATGAAGTATATTAACAACTATAACTTCATAATATATCATGATATCTAACATGGCAAGTCCTCTCAAATTTATTTTTAAAAATTTTTCCTCTTTAAGAATGTCTTGCCTATTCTTGAGATTTTGCTGTTTCATATAAAAGTTTAGAATCAGCTTGTCAAGTTTCACTAAAACCACCATTGGAATTTTACTGGAATTTCATTAGTCTAAAGATTAATTTGGGGAAAACACACATCTTTATGATATTTAGTCTTTCTATTTATGAAGTGTTACATCTGTATTTATATAGGTCTTCTTTAATATATTTTAATAAAGTTTTAAATTGTTTCCATAAAGGTTTGTCTATTTATTATTAGATTTGTTACTCTCTACCTATTTGCCTATTTTTATTGCTATTATAAATGGTATTTTTAATATATTTTCAAATTACATATTTGCTAGAATCTCTAATACAATGTTAAACAGAAATGTTGATGATAAACAACTTTCCTGATTTTAAATAAAATGCTAATATATTTTACCATTAAAAAGGATGCCTTCTGTTCATTTTTTGCAGAGAATTTTCATCAGATTAAAAAAAGACCTTTTTATTCCTATTTTGCTAAGAGTTTTTATAGTGAATGTGCATTGGCATTTCAAATGCCTTGTTTTCACTTATTGAAATAAAATTATGCTTTTTCCCTTTAATCTATTATTGCGGTGAGTTACATTAGTGAAGTTTCTAATATTAAACTCCCTTGCCTACCTGGGATTATATGTATATATATATTATATATGTATATATATTAAATATGTATATATTTATATGTATATATATTTATATATGTATATATGTATGTATATATATTTATATATGTATGTATATATATTTATATATGTATATATGTATATATGTATATATATTTATATATGTATATATGTATATATGTATATATGTATATATGTATATATGTATATATGTATATATATTTATATATGTACATATGTATATGTATTTATATATGTATATATGTATATATATTTATATATGTATATATGTATATATATTTATATATGTATATATGTATATATTTATATATGTATATATGTATATATATTTATATATGTATATAATATATTTTATATATGTATATATTTATATATGTATATATATTTATACATATATGTATATATTTATATATATATATCTCTCTCACTGGATTTGATTTGCCAATAGTTTGTTTAGGATTTTTGCATCTATGTTCATGTCTGATATTGGACTATAAATTTGCTCCCCCATACAGTCTGCTCCAGCTATGTTATTGCTGCATAACAAAGTACTCCCACCCATAGAGGCTTAAAGTAACAACTATTTTATTATGTCTCCCGGTTTTGTGGGTTGGAAATTTGGGCAGGGCTTCTCTGGGAAATTGTTCATTTCTGTATGCCATTAACTCAGATCACTCAGTGGTAGTCAGCTTGTGACTGAACTGAGCTGAAGTCCAAGACAAATTCAATCAAATGCCTGGTACATTGGCAGGGAAGGCTGGAATGCTGGGCTCAGCTGGGCCCCTCTCCTTCTCCATATAGTCTCAGGGTCTTACCGCATAGTCTATACAACAGGATAGTTATGCTTCTTCCACAGTAGTTCAGGGCTCCAAGCAACCAAGGTAGTACCCATCAGTCCTCTTAAAAGCTGGGTCCAGAATTATCACCGCACTACTTCTGCCATACTTTATTAGTTTTAAAAAAAGAGGCAGTATAAGCATTAAATACTGTAGAGGAGAGGTAAACCTAACTCTTTATGGAAGTAGTTTCAAAGACTTTGCATCCATGATTTACCTACCACAATAATTGTTTATGTTCTTGTTATCAAGACCAAACTAGCCTAATAACATGAGTTTGATTTCCTCTTTGTCTATTCGCAAGAAAACCCTTAGTATGATTTTAATCATCTGCTCCTTAAATGCTTGTTAGAAGTTTCTTCTAAAACCATTTTTGCCTGTTGTTTTTTGTATGAAGATAATAATTTTAAGACTACTCAGGCTTTCAATTTTTTTCTGAGTCACTTTTGATAAATCCTTTTTCTAAGGAATTATTCATTTTTTCTAAGTGTTTAGTATATTGGCACAAAATTGTTCATTGTTTTCTCTTTTTATTGTGTACAGATCCATAGCTATGTCAATTTTATTATTATTACTACTTTTTTTGAGAAAGCATCTCATTCTGTTGCCCAGGCTGGAGTGCAAGTGGTACAAATATGGTTCATTGCAGCCTCGACCTCCTGGGCTCAAGTGATCCTCTGTCCTCAGCCTCCCAAGTAGCTGGGACCACAGGCATGTGCCACTACACTCAGATAATTTTTTAAATTTTTTGTAGAGATGGAATCTCACCATTTTGCCCAAGCTGGTCTCAAACCCCTTGGCTCAAACAATCCTCCCATCTGGGCTTCCCAGAGTGCCCAAAGTGAGATTACAGGCATGAGCCACTGTGCCCAGCCTATGAATACTGTTTATGTGTTGTCTGTTTATCAATCTAGCCAAAATTTATTTACCTCACAATATTTCAAAAACTAACATGGTTGATAATTTCTATTGCTTGTTTGATTGTTTCTCCTTATTTTCTGCACTAATTTTTACTATTTTTTCTCTCATCATTATTTCTATTACATTTATTGTGATGTTTTATCTTTTTTAATCTCTTATTCTTATCCACATCTTATCCATTTGTAAAAGTTTTTTTATACATTCGGAACATAAGGTTCTTGTTGATTATAAGTGTTAGTAGTATGTTCTCCCACTCTATTTTTTTGCTGAACAAGTTTTCTTAATTTTAAAGTATTCTAGTATATCAATATTTTCTTTTATGATTAATGTTGTGTGTGCTGCTCAAGAAATCTATCACAATTTTCAAAGTCATAAATATATTCTATATTATTTTTAAAAAGATCTAGCATTCATATAGAATCAATATTTGCATTTGTTATCAGTAGGGGTCAGATATATGGTTCATTGTCTAGTTATGGTTATCAAGTTGAGCTGGAACCACTTATTGTTACCTAGTTGACCATATGGTTATCTAGTTGACCCAGAACTATTTATTGAAAAGACCTCCCTTTTCCTACTGCTCTATTATTTCTTCTTTAATATAAATCAAATAGATGTATATATGTGGGTTTGTTACTGAGCACCATTTTGTTACATTGGTCTATTTATCCATCTTTGTTCCAGCACCACATTATTGCAATTACTATAACTTCGTAATAAGCTTAATATCAATTAGAGTAGTTCTCTCATCTTGTTCTTCTTCATGAAGGAAGTTGATTATTCATGGCTCTTGGCTCATTGCGTTGCTCTGTGAACTTTATAATCAACTTGTCAATTCATACCTTAAGAAGACAGAAATTTCGCTAGAACTGCACTAAATCTAGTGGGTCAGATTGAGTAAAATTGACATCTTTGAAATATTGACTCTTTAAATCCATAAATGTAGTGTATGTCTCCATTTCTTTAAGTCTTCTAAAAATTTATCTTTAAATTGTTTTTTGAATAGCAGTCATGCACAACCTATGTCAGATTTATTGCTAGGTATTGGTTGTTGTTTTAATGCTACTGTAATTGTTATTTTATTTCATTTTCTAATTCTCTGTCAATACATAAAAATATAAGTTATGTTTTCATATTGGATCTTGCACTCAATAAACTTGCCAAAATCATTTCTTAATTCTAATAATTTATCAGTGATTATTTCGGATTTTTGGAGCATGAAATTATATTGTACATTAATAATGATAAATTTTCTTTCCTTTCAAGTGATTGTATTTTAATTTCATTTTGATTTATCGCACTGGCTAGGACCTATACAAAAATGTTGACTTAAAGTGATGGTAGGTAGTGCCCTTACATTATTTTCTATCTCAAACAGAAATCTTTTAATATTTACCATTGAATTTGATGTTTGCTGCAGTTTGTTTTGTTTTAGAATATCTTGTATTTGAAATGAGATTAAGTTCTCATTCTTAGTTAGAGAAGAGCTTTTACCATTAATAACATTAAGTTTCATCAAATACTTTTTCTGAATCCATTTGAATACTTACAACATTTTCTCTTTTATGCCGTTAATGTAGACTACAATGACTGATTTTCTAATATTAAACCTACCTCATATTTCTGAAATAAATCAAATGAGGTCAATATTTTACACTTTTATCTATTGGCTGATTCAAATTTCTACTTGAATTTATAGACTTTCATATCATTGTCATAAATGAATTGGCCTATAATTTTCATTCTTTAATATTCTTTTAAAATTTTCATTTTGAAAATTATTCTGACCTAATAAAGTAAGCTTGGACATGTTTCTTCTATTTTATTCTCCAGGAAAGGTGACAAAATTAGCACTTTATTTCACAAAGTTTACTAGCAAATATACTACATTAAGAATATTTATAATTTCTATTTCTTCTTGCATCAGTTTTAGTGTTTTATTATTCTAGGACTTTATTAATTTTACATATTTTTCAAATTTATTGTCATAAAGTTGGAAACATAGGATCTGTAGAAATATAATCTTTTCATTTCCAATATTAGGTATTTCTGCATTCTCTCTTTTTAAACTTTTTCTTCACCAGTCTCAGAAGGAAGGAGTTTGTCAATTTTATTACTCTTTCCAAAGTACCCCGTTTTGGTTTTGATGCCTCTATCTCATTTTTTAATTTTTTGCTTGTCTCTTTATGATTTCTGTTCTTCTGTTCTACTGTCTTCAAGATTCATCTACTGTTTTTTTCTAATTTCTTGAGACAGTTCATTAACTTTAATCTTTCTTCTTTTCTAACGTATGTATTTAAAACTAAAAATTTCTCATTCAGCATGCCTTTAATTACATACCATGAGTTTTGACAGGTATTATATTTATTAACATTTTAAAGTATTTTCTAATTTTTGTTGTAATTTATTCTTTAACTCACAGATTACTTAGGAGCATATTATTTATTTTCCAACTATTTGGGGGATTTTCAAGTTTTCTTATTGTTGTTGACTTTTATTTCTACTGTGGTCGGTGAGCACACTCCATTTTATTATAATCCTTTTAACTCTTTTCCTGATTAGAAAAAAAAAAAAAAGGTTTCTGCCAGTGCTTATTTAATTTTACATAGATATGCTCTCTGAGGCTGAAGCAAATCTGACTGGTTTTCACTGGGAAAATAAAATACAAAAACTGAGCTGGGCATGGGGCTCATGCCTGTAATCCCAGCACTTTGGGAGGCCGAGGTGGGTGGATCTCCTGAGGTCAGGAGTTCAAGACCAGCCTGGCCAATATGGTGAAACCCCACCTCTACTAAACATACAAAAAAATTAGTCAGGCGTGGTGGCACACGCCTGTAATCCCAGCTACTCGGGAGGCTGAGACAGGAAAATTGCTTGAACCAGGGAGGCAGAGGTTGCAGTGAGTCAATATCGTGCCACTGCACACCAGCCTGGGCAACAGAGTAAGACTCCATCTCAAATAAATAAATAATAAAATATAAAAACTGTTCTTGGAGTTTTTTTTTAAACAGAACTGACATCAGAATTGTCTATCTCAGAAAAACTGGATTCATCAAATGTCAACACCTGTCAGAGAATGATGTTAATATCACACATAAGAATGCTACTTTTTCTAGAATTCGACACTTTCAGTAATTGAGAATTACTGTATTTTGTAAATGGGAATAACACTACTAAGGACAGAATGCATAAATAAAAAGATATCTTTTCTTTCCAAAGTCCATATATGAGAGCAATGTGAAAATAGTAATAAAAGCGGGATATTTTGTTGCAAAGTTAGTTACCTCAGGGTCAAATGCTCCAGCCGCCAAGTGTGGCCAGCAAGTATTCTTGCGGCTTCTCGGAGCAAATGGGCAAAGAGTTAAACATGTTGCGACATGCTTTCTGCCCTAGCTAGCATGCATGTACTGAATTTTCATAAATTTTCTCTGCTCACAGAGAATTAAGCTAAAAATGGCACCATTTAGTGTTATTTTTTCTTCTTTCTTACTTTAAATAATTGACTATTTTAGTTATATATTCTTTACTTTTTTTTTATTACCCTGAGCGATTAAAACCTGGATTCTTCATTTATCAAAGACTAGGATAATTTAGTCCTTATATTTCTTCCAAGACAGTTCCAGAACCTTTGAATATGTAACCTCAGTTTATCATTCTTTAGATTTAGATGGCATTGTTGTCATATATTTTAACTCTATATGTTTTAAATTTTAAATATGATATTATTATAATTAATTTGAATAGTAAATATTTAGGCCCTTTTTGCTGCTCTTTCTCTTGCATCTCCACACTTTTCTGTCTAGTTTTCTGTCTAGTTGTCTGTCTAAAACTATCCATTTACCCTTTCTTACTGAAGAACATGCCTTAGTATTTCTTTCAGTGTAGATTTTCAGGTGATAAATTCTTGCAGTTTTTGGTTGTGTGGAAAATACTTTAATTTCACCTTTATTCATGAAGAATGTTTTTATTGAAAATAGAATTTAAAATATATGTATATATAAAGAAAAAAGAGAAAATACAATTTTAGATTGGCAGTTATTTTCTTTCAGCCTTTATTTTACTGGGCTTGAGTTTCCATTGCTTCTATTAACTCACTGACTTTTTTTTTTCTAACATATATATTTGAAATGAAACATTTCTCTCAACATAGCTTTAGCTACATATTATGAGTTTTGATGGTTAATCCTATTTTAATTCATGTAGAGTTACAAAGATTTCTTCCTGGTTGCTTTTAAGCATTTTTCTATCTTTGTAGTTCCGCAACTTTACTATGATATACTTATGTGCGATTTTGCTTTTATTTACCCTGTTTGTTTCATAAAGCACCTTGAAGCTATGGCTTTAAATCAAGCTTGTCCAAACCATGGCCCATGGGCTGCATGCAGCCCAGGACATCTTTGAATGTGGCCTAACACAAACTCATAAACTTTCTTAAAACATTTTGAGATTTTTTTGTGTGATTTTTTTTAAAGCTCATCAGCTATCGTTAGTGTTAGTGTATTTTATGTGTGGCCCAAGACAATTCTTCTTCCAATGTGGCCCAGGGAATCCAAAAGATTGGACACCTCTATTTTAAATCTTTCATCCTTTTTGGAAAATTATAAGTCCATTATTATTTTAAATACACTTCTGCCTTATTTTCTTTCTACTCTCCTCCAGGACTCTCATTATCCACGTGTTAGTTGTGACTCACATATTCCCAAACTTAGGCTATTTTATCTATTTTCTGTCTTAAAAATATATTTTCTGCAAGCTGTCTTCTAACTGTTAGTCCAAACTGCACCATTTTGTAAGCTCCCTGCTATTTTGCAGACCTTGGTCAAAGTGAAACATTTCATGGGGGTTTGGGGCATGAAAAACCTCCTGCCTAACCACCTGACCGTGTCACAAGGCGGTCAAAGGCCCAACTAAAGAAACATCCCTATCATATCTTGCTGGACAAAGGTCCAAGGAACACCACGATGACATCCTGCCGGAACAAGGGCCAGAACCGCCTCATCATTGGAACATCTTATCAATATCCTGCCAGGTAGCAAGCTATACTGCCCAGATCCCTCCTGCCCATACCTATAAGTACACCCAGCCTGTAAGCAGTGGTGGGCTCTGGCATTAGGCTGGTCCCCCACTTCTGTAGGTTTTATGCTGGACATGAAGACATGAAGCCTGCATTTGCTGCTGTGCACCATTTTCCTGCGTGTGTGTGTGTGTGTGTGTGTGTGTGTGTGTCTTTCTTTAACCCTCGTCATCCCTTCAAAACCTAACACTAATTCATTAATCTTCTCTTCTGTCAGATCTCATCTGACAGTAAACTCATCATTTAGTTCTCAGTTTCAGGTTTTTGTTTATTTGTTTCATTCCAGGATTTTCATTTAGTTTTTTTGTTCAAATTATCTTGAACGTTGTTAGCATAGTGTCTTTAAAATCTGTGTCTGGTACTTCCATTTTCTGGATCCCCTAGAATCCCCTAGGTAATGGGGCTCTTCTATTATCTGTTGTTTCTCTTGGATTTTGATCATATTGTTTGATTTATTTATGTGTCCTTCTTAATTTAGTGCCAGATAGTATATATAAAACATTTTAGAATTTAATTTAGGCTATATTATCTTCCCTCAGAGAAAATTTATATCACCTTTGGCAAGTGATTATGGGCTCTATCTGGAATCACCTTAATCCAACTTGAGAAGCTGAGATTATTCAAACTAGGTTTCAGTTCCTTCAAGGACTTCATTTACAGTTAATCACTTCTAGAGTGAGCTGTTCAGGATCCCAACCCAACCCAAAGCATGAGGATTCTACCTCTTCTCAACATTTCTTGATATGCCCTTGTCTCCAATATTTAGGAGGAGGGGAAACTGGGGACTAAATTGAATATGCTATTACCCAGGGAAAAATTAAATTAAAATTATTTCTTCTAAGACTCAGCTAGTACTACAGACTTGAGAACACTCTGGCCCATTCTAAGATGCCCAGATTAATGTGGGGGTTTTAGGATCAGCAACTCAACCTTGTTGCATGCCTAAGGCTTAGTCTCCTTGCCTTAGCTCTGGCACTGGCATTACAATCAGGGTAGCCTTGCTTTTCACAAGGGTTTACTTGTGGCTCTGGCTTTACTTCACAGATTATATTTTGTGTATTCTTCTTTCTGCGTTTGTGTGTTTTGGGCTGCTGAAGATTTTCCTTTCTTCCTGTAAGCCCAGTGATGCAAGAAAAATTTCTTAATGCAGGATTTATGCAAAATCTTCTTTGTTTCCAAGTTATCATTTTGTAAGTTTTTTTGAGAAAGATAACATCCTCAGAATACTTAACATACTGAAGTCAAGTTTAAGCTTAGTGTTCTTGTGGAAAAACTATACACTGAATAAAAACATGCTTCCACTAATTACAAATGCATCTTTTTTGAAATGCTTTATAAGATAAATAAAATTATTAATCCCTTATTTTCCTCATTATGTTATAGTTGCTTTATTGGTGACATTATAATAAGTCTCAGGTGAGTCAATGGTATAACATTGGATTCTCACATGGGGATCAGTAGGTATTCAAGACAACCTCTTATTTAAACCTCAAATTCTGGCTTTACCAGAAAGATCTGCACAATGGCAGTCATCCCAGTTCTCGTATTCATAAGCCTCAGACCTGCCTGTATACCCTGCTAGCTGACTCAGCATGAATGGCAGCTTTCAGTAGATGTTGAGCGAATATGAAAGCTGGAGAACTAGACTGAAATCTATGGAATAAATTACCAATTTCTTAAGTTGCAGTGAAACAATTTGTATTTTTTTTTTTTTGGATTAAACATATCCACAATTTGGGAGGTTGAGGCCTCCCAAATTTGGGAGGATTGCTTGAGCCCAGGAGTTTGAGGCTGCTGTGAGCCATGACTGCACCACTGCACTCCAGCCTGGGAGACAGAACAAGGCCCTGTCTCAAAACGAAAAATAAAAAACATATCCAGAGAGTTGTAGTATGTTAAGAAAAGAGAGAGGCATTCCAATGTCCTAGCAGCACAGTTCCAAATGGCTTACTTCTGCCTAATCATTCAGATGTTAACTACACAAACAGTACTAGTGTGTGATAAATTATGAATAAAAAGGTGGTGTAGGGCAGGCTCCGATCAGACTGACCTTTATGCTTAAATCTCAGTTCACGCAGTTATGAGCAATTAAATTTTGGGTGAATTTCTTAACTTCCTTAGTCTTCCATTTCCTCAGTAAAATGTTACTACTTGCCTCATATGATGATGAGGTTTTCAGATATGACAAGTTCCTAAAATATAGTAAGGATTCAGGAGATTTTTATCAAGTTATTTCTTTTTTACTAGGTTTTTTTCTTGTCCAGGAAGAGTAATAGTATTCTGAGGGTCAGTTCTCCAGCCAAGCTCCAAAATAGACCTCATGGCTTATAAGGCAACATGAAAAAATATAAGCTGGTGCTCAATCCATGCTTTGTCTAAACCCAGTAAAGCCTAAATAGCCAACAGAAATAATGAAAAGCACACAGGATGTTCAGGAGTCTTCGTTATAATCATATATGACATTTTTATTTCAAAATGCATTATTTAGGCCGGGCACAGTGGCTCACGCCTGTAATCTCAGCACTTTGGGAGGCTGAGGCAGGCGGATCACTTGAGGTCAGGAGTTTGAGACCAACCCGACCAACAGGGTAAAACCCCATCTCTACTAAAAATACAAAAATTAGCCAGGCATGGTAGTGGTAGGCGCCTTTAATCCCAGCTACTTAGGAAGCTGAGGCAGGAGAATTGCTTGAACCCAGGATGCGGAGGTTGCAGTGAGCCGAGACCACACCACTGCACTCCAGCCTGGGTGGGTGATGGAGCGATACTCCATCTCAAATAAATAAAATAAAATAAAATAAAATGCATAATTCTAAACCTAACAGTAATTAAACATAAAAGAATTATTAGTACTGTTGGAGGATATAAATAATAAATTTTAAAAAGAGGTAAATGGCTATTAAACAGAGCAATTAAATGTTTGAGAATTAGGAAACAGAGGCAACTACAAAAGTAAGCTCCAAAAAATTTATATTGAAATGGTTAATATCAAAAATAATGGAACTTTAAGAAAGTATGCGACTATAAGAAAATATCCAAAGCGGGAATTCAGATATCTAGCCACCTAAAATATCCTGTTGTACCGAAAAGGACCAGTTTTCCCTCAATTCATAGTCACATTTAGCAGTTATTTGTACATTTTTAATGTTTAATATATTTTTAATTAAAAAAATATATTAATGTGTTGTTTGATCAGTATTTACTGAGCATTTAACTACCAGCAATTACCGTTCTGGCTCCATACAAGTACAAAACAGCATGGGTCATGGTTTTTGCCGTCAAGCAAAGACATATATTATAATATGATTTTAATTGACTGCATAAAAAGCTGTGTGATCATACGGCCATGCAAGACACAGCATATATCAAGAGTACAAAAACTGAGAAAGAAGAGACGTCTGGAAAGATCAAGGTAAAAAGACTTGAACCATGTTGCTTATTCAAAAGTGTAAAGACCTTTCTGTGGTTTTTCTGATCTACCCTAGCAAAAATAATAGATTACATGTATTTATTTCTGCCTAGTACATGGAACAGGCACTATGTCAAATTCTTTAAATATCTTATTATTGTTTACAATAACCCTGTATGGTAGGCACTTTTAAAATCCCATTTTCTAGATAAGGGGTTAAGAGATTGACTTGAGCTCATTCAGCCAAGTGGCAGAGCTAAGTTCTGAACTTAGGCAGGCTATCCCAAGAAAAAGCACTTCACCATGCACAATACTGCTTCATAAGCATCCAAGCATACTGCACATTTGGTCCAATGCGAATCTGTCTCAAATAAACTGAAGTCGACACTTGCTGTTTGTGTTCTTTGTAGTCTTACTTCACATCCTGCTGCAACATGAGCTCATGGTCTTTATTTACAAGTTGCCCCCAAAGCTTCTAGATTCCTTTATTTCAAGGACTGAGTCTTATGTTTGTATCTGCATCTGTTCTAACACATACTTTAGCATGTGATAAATTTTAATGTAGTTCTTTCTATATGCCGAGCCCTGAGAATACACTGGTGAATCTGAATTTCTGCCATTTCTGCTTATTATTGAACTCAATCTCATGAGTGAAGTATCTGTAGCCACCAGTCTTATTCTGGTTAACTTAATTAAGACATTTAAAACATACATATTGAACTCAAACTACATACATGGCATTGATTTAGATTCTGTAATGGATACAAGAAGTTTAAGACACAGTCCCTGTTCTCAATAAGTGTATACTTCAGCTGCATAAAATATAAAACAAATATGTAAAAGGTAAATAATTCAAGAGTTCTATTTCTACACAAGAGAATAAAACCAAGCTCATCACAGCGTGTTACATGATGATGAATTTGTTAGGATATTAAGAAAAAAAAAGAGGTTCTGTAGTAAAAAAATAATTTGGAGATTCTAGATTATATATATTCAAGTAATTTTCTTTAATGCACAATTTTTCATCGGCTTTATTATGGCAATGTACATTGCAATCTTGCACACGAGTTTCATTCTTTGTAATGTTTTCCACATTTGTTTTGAAAAATGCTATGGTCTGAATGTCTGTGTTCCCCCTAAAATTCATATGTTGAAATTATAACCCCCAAAGTGATGGTATTAGGAGGTAGGGCCTTTGAGGAGGTGATTAGGGCTTGAGGCCTCTGATAATGGACTAATGCCCTTACAAAATAGGCCAAGGGAGCTCATTTGCCACTCCCACCATGTAAGACGAAGGGGTTTCTATGAACCACGAGACAGCCCCTTGCCAAATACCAAATCTGCTGGCACCTTAATCTTGGACTTCCCAGCCCCCAGAACTGTAAGCAATACATTCCTCTTGCTTATAAGATCCCCAGTCTAAGGCATATTGTTACAGCATCCCCAATAGACTAAGACACAAAGGAACACTGGTTTTACAAGATTTCATTGCTTCTGTGGAAAAAAAGTTGTCCACTGTGGAAAAACTTTTAAAGAACTAGTCAGGAAGTATCATTAAATAAATAACATGCATGCCACAGCCTCTATATTCCAAATTCATGGGCCACATTTCCCATGGCAGCCTTGCACGAGAGTTGAGACACAGTCTCAGAATTCCCACCGATGCACTCTACTAGTCACTCCCTATGAATTCAATATATGTTAAGAAACATTTTTGCCATCTTTGGAATGAGAAAATCAGTTGTATGAGTTTAAGGAGGAAGAAACCACTGTGATCTGAAATGAACCAGCTGCAAGGAGGAGGTAAATGTTGAACTGAGCTTGGAAATATGAACAAGAAATTCCTTCATCAATTCTAAAACTTTAACTTTTTTTTTTTTAACCTGGATGAAATTATTTGCTTACTCAGGCTTTCCTCAAGTTAGGTATTCAGGAGAAAGGAAGGTTAGGGAACAAAAACGGAAATAGATACACAGCCAAATATAATTAGGTTGGAGAGAATTACTAAATATAGTAATTCATACATCAAAGAACTTGTGAGAACTACAGAATAAGCACCTTTGGCGTGACCTGAATTTCTCTAGGCAGGCCTCCCCAGCAGTTGTGTATGGGTAGAATAATATTAATGGCCACATCTCATATTTCCTGCCTCTTTTTCTCACCTCCGTAGCAGACATAAATCAGTTTCATGCAAAACAAGCCTCTACAGCTATACCCAATTATCTCTAGAGGTCCTGAAAGGGTATCTCAAGGTTTTCACAAACAATCTTATGTTCAGCCTGTGGCCTAATTCACTATAGTCAAACACGGAGAGAAGTCAGGGAAAGTACTGATGCTCACACCAATAGTCTTGTTTTTTGCTACTTCTCAAACTGCAAACACTTGAGATGCCTATAAGGCATGGCCTCCACTGTAATTCTCTTGGAGCTAAAGTCTCTCTGTGTCACAAGAATAAGTTGCAAGAAGAATGACCCCGATGTGATTTGGCTGTGTCCCCACCCAAATCTCATCTGAATTGTAGTTCCCATAATTCCCACGTCATGGGAGGGATCCAGTGGGAGGCAATTGAATCAAGGGGGCGAGTCTTTCCTATGCTGTTCTCATGACAGTGAATAAGTCTCACAAGATCTGATGGTTTTATAAAGGGAGTTCCCCTGCACATGCGCTTTGCCTGCTGCCATGTAAGATGTGACTTTTCTCCTTCACCTTCTGCCATGATTGAGAAGCCTCCCAAGCCATGTGCAACTGTGAGTCAATTAAACTTCTTTCCTTATCTATTACCCAGTCTCATGTATGTCTTTGTTAGCAGTGTGAGAACAGACTCATACAGTCCCTCTCCCTACTTTGTGTCAACATGGCTGGACATGGTGGCTCGTGCCTGTAATCCCAACAATTTAGGAAGCCAAGGCAGGAAGATTGCTTCAGGCCAGAAGTTCATGACTAGCCTGGGCAACATAGGGAGACCTGGTATGTACAAAAATTTAAAAACTAGTTGATCATGGTGGTGCACACCTGTATTCCCAGCTACTCAGGAGGCTGAGACAGGAGGATCACTTGAGACCAGGAGTTCAAGGCTGCAGTGAACTATGATCATACCATTGCACTCCAGCCTGGGCAACAGAATGAGACCCTGTCTCTCTTAAAAAACAAAACAAAACAAAAAAGACATGATTGTCTCTGCTTTTTGCTCCTCACGTTCCAAAGTCACCAATGAAAATATTTCCTTCAGTCTCTGTTTGGAGAACCTTGCTGGAAGTCAATTCCCCAGGGGTCTCTCACATTTCTGCACATCTTGTGAGCAGAGGCACTGGCTTTGTTCCAAATTATTGTTTTAGTGATGTTTGTATGGCCAACAGCCCTGGAAAATAGAGTGTCTTTCCCTGGAACAGAGGGAAGATTTGTGCAGGCTTCACCTAGCCGTTTTGCATCTCCCTCTAGGAAGTGGAGCAAGTGGAGTCAATTCAAACATGCTGACTACTATGCCATGAATAATAAAGCCCTTTGTCTCTGACCCAGGAGTCTCATGTCTTCTGCCAGCATCCACAAAACTGTGGCGAGCTAACTTGTTAAGATGTTTCACACTTATTGACACACCTTTCATTACAGGATTCAGACAGAAGTTCATGACAAGAACCACTATCTACGACAGACACTGTTGTCCTTGGCTACTCTTCCCAGGTATTCCCCAACTAGTCTGAGAAGAGTGGGGGTACTAGGGCCTGGCCATTTCTGTTTATTAGTGAGCTCAATCTCATGGACAATCTTTGCTCCGAAGCTCCCTGTTGGATTTTCTGAGACTTTGTCTAATCTGTAGGCATTTCCTGTCCAATACAATTCTTCTGCCTTTTATATTTCATAGGTGTGCTCTCTAATAAACTGCTTGTACTCCCAACTCTGTCTCAATGTCTGCTTCCCATAGAACCCAACTGTCATGCCAAGTCTCCAGCTATAGACTCCAACCGACATGCCTATCTCCAGCTATAGACTCCAAAACAAAACTTTCTTCCTTCTCTGAAAGCACTCCATTAGAATAAATTCATATACATTAACACCTCATATGCATACTCAGTTTCTCCCAACATGACCAGACATGTTATTATAAATCCCACTTTAGGCCCAAGTTGGAAATTCCATTGAATAAAAAATGCACAATGTAGCTTTTTGTACTAAAAATGATTACCTTAGGATACATTAAGTTCATGAAACCCTTGTTTAAGATAAAGGATTAACATGTATAGTGCATTTATGTAAGATTAGAAAACTCTTAAATTAGATGTTTATAGTATATTAATATGTGCTATATTTTAAGTCTAAGATGTCATTAACTGCAAGCATACTATTAAGTATTTATTAAAAAAGAAAAGCATCACCAACTAATATATGACATAATACTAAGATGCCATCTATTGTAAGACAAATTTCAATTTCAGGGATATGAAAATGTGCAAAAACATGCATCTTAGAGTTAATGAAACGCAGTATTAGATGACATAGGAGTTTTCCTGGACTCAGATTATTTGTACATTTCTAAAACATAAGCACACATTATTAAAGAAATAATCTCCAACTCCTGAATTATTTTGATTACCATGTGGCAATTCATAATTAAATAGATAATATTTAATTTAAATTAATAACCAAGTGTTGGACAGCAATCAAGTGAATTTGTTAAAAAGCTTCAAGCTTACTAAGCATATAAAAGTAGGCTTACATTGTGAAAATGGGATGTAACTGAATAACATTAATACAACAGCAGGGTTTTTTTAAAAAAAATTCAATAATCTAAAAATTAATCAGCCCAGGAGTGTTGACTTATACTGTAATCCCAGCACTTCGGGAGGCTGAAGCAGGAGGATTGCATTTAGGCCAGGAGTTCGAGACCAGCCAGGACAACATAATGAGACCCTCTCCCTATTTAAAAAAAAAAAAAAGCCAGGTGTGGGGGCATGCACCTGTAGTCAGAGCTATTCGGAAGACTGAGGTAGGAGGATCACTTGAGCCCAGGAGTTCCAGACTGCAGGCTGCAGTGAGCCATGATCTCACACTGCACTCCAGCTTGGGCAACCAAGTGAGATGCTGTTTCTAAAATATTTTAAAAATAAATAAAAATTAATTAAATCTACCTTCTGACTCAGAAGATGTGCTTTTTCTAATATTGGAATTAGAATGGAACTAAGATATCATTAAGCCTCATCTCATCATTTTTCTGAAGATCACCATGAAGCACAGGGGGTAGGGTATATTTCCTTCCAGGTAGTTAATGACAGAGCAGAACCAGAGCCTTCTGCTGATGAACCCAGGGCTCTCTTTGTTACCTCACCATGCCATACTCCAGGCCATCATACTTACGCTGAACAAGACTTGAATTCTGCTCAGAGAGAAAGCACCTCCCTCCCTTAGCACAGAGAAGAATGATTACTTCATTGCCACAAGTCATGTGGAAGCAAACAAATAGTGTAGGCCTCGAACTAAGAGAGAGAGAGAGAGAGAGAGAGAGAATACCTTACTTTGATTTATTTCTTTTCCTTCTTCTTAAACCATGACCCTGCTAGGAGATTATTGGCATCTGCCAGTTCTGAGAAAGAAGTGGATGGTTAGAGCTGGGGATTTATAGATTGAGTGTAGGAAGCAGGCTTCCTTCTCCCACAGCACATCTCCAGGAAGAACCAACTGTGATGGAACTATTGTGAAGCTGGAGAGATGATGAAGAGTCAGAACCAACTTCAATCTACAACTTCTACCCCTGACACCTAGGGTTTGTGAGCACCTGGAAACAGAAAATTTGGCTATTCTGTAAGAATAGCAAACGAACTGGCTGGTCGTAGTGGCTCACACCTGTAATCCCAGCAATTTCGGAGGCCAAGGCGGGCAGATCACTTGAGGTCAGAACTTCAAGACCAGCCTGGCCAACATTGTGAAACCCTGTCCTTATTAAAAATACAAAAATTTGCCAGGTGTGGTGGTGCATGCCTGTAATTCCAGCTACTTGGGAGGCTGAGGCAGGGGAATCACTTGAACCCAGGAGATGAAATTTATAGTAAGCTGAGATCACGCCACTGCACTCCAGCCTGGGCAAGGCGACAAAGTGAGACTCTTGTCTACAAAAAAAAAAAAAAAGAAAAAAGAAAAGAAACTAAAAAAGTTTGGTGAAATCTTGTTTTACGTTCAAGACAAATAAAAGAGAAATTTCAATGAAGAAGACCTCAAAAGCAAATGAGACAAAACCAAAAATAGACAAATGGGACTTAACTAAACTAAAGCACTTCTGACAGTAAAAGAAATAATCAAGAGTGAAGAGACAACCCACAGAATGGGAGAAAATATTTGCAGACTACACATTTGATAAAGGACTAATATATTCAAAATCTATAAGAAACTCAAACAACTCAACAACAACAACAACAACAAAATAACCCCATTAAAAAGTGGGCAAAGCAAATGAACAGACATTCCTCAAAAGAGAATATACAAATGGCCAAAAAGCATATGAAAAAATGCTCAACTACATTAATCATCAGAGAAATGCAAATCAAAACCACACTGAGATACCATCTTATACCAGCACTTGTATCCCCTAAATCTATACAAATTAAAATTAAATTAAAAAGTAAAAAATAACAGATGTTGGTAAGAATGTGAAAAAAAGGGACTACCTATACACTATTGATGGGAATGTAAATTAGTACAACCTCCATGGAAAACAGCAAGGAGATTTCTAAATAACTAAAAATAGAACTACCATTCAATCCAGCAATCCCCACTACTGGGTATCTACCCAAAGGAAAAGATGATTATATAAAAAAATACCTATACCCATATGTTTGTCACAGTAAGTGTGGTTTTTATACACAATGAAATATTACTCAGCCATAAAAGAGAATAAACTTATGTCTTCTGCAGCAACATGGATGGAACTGAAGGCCATCATCTTAAGTGAAGTAACTCAGAAAGTCAAATACTGCATGTTCTCACTTTTAAGTGGGAGCTAAATAATCTGTACACATGGGCATAGAGAGTGGAATAATAGACACTGGGGACAAGGAAGGGTGGGAGGGTGGGAGGGGGATAAGGGATGAGAAATTACTTAATGGGTACAATGTACGCTCTTTGGGCAATGGTTACACAATATACTCAGGTAACACAATTGCACTTGTACCCCCTAAATCTAAAAATAAACATTTTTAAAGAAAAGTTCAAGGTTGTATTTAAACATTTCTTCTTCTCTCTTTCTGTACTCAGTTTAGACTAGTCTGGCAGCATGAGCCACCTACTAGCCTCTCACTCTCTCTCCTCTGAACTAGGGTCAGTTGATTCCACAGGACAGTAGGGATGTCACCAACAGACCCAGCTGGCAGCTGGCTTCTGGCTTTCCCTTCTTCTTCGAGCAGTATTAACAATTTTAAAAGGAAATTCCCTCACATAGAAACTATACCTAGATTTTACAGGATCAAAATGACAATGGTTGAATTAAAAATAAAAAGAGACATTTAGAGAATAAACAGAAGGGGAAAAGATGAGGTCACCAATAACACCTCTTTCTTCTTCCCATCTTTTTAATTCCTCCATCTTGGACAGCAAAATGCTTGGTTGCTGAGTTCACTAATTCATAAAGAATGCTCTTTTTCTGACACAGCACCAAGTACACCATAGACATTGATTAAACATTTATTGAATGCTTATGATGGGCCAGTACTGAACTATTTCTCAAATACATTTTCTCATTTAGTTTAATCCCCTCAAAAACTTTATGAAATACTATGATTCCCATATCACAGATAAGAGCATACAAAATTTTAGAAACTGATCGAAATGCCTCTATCTGGTAATTCTCATAACACCATTTTAAAAAAAACGGCTCAGTATGGTTTTCCCATGTTTGCAGTGAAAAGAAAAAAAGAAAAGATGTACAGTCACGTCAAAATTATAAACTCTGTACCTAAAATCAAAATTTCAAATTCATAGGCTTCTCACCAAATGTAGTTCACTCTAAATAGAATTTAGTCGGGGCTACTCCAAAACCGCAGGCTGAGTACTACCATCCAAATTTGCAATGATTACAAATTATTTTGTTGAGTGTATGAAAAGGTGAGTAAATTATGCTATTATTCTGCTCCCAATTTCTACAATAATTGAAATAGTCAGAAGAGTACAGTAGATCAGAGATCAAAATATCACCCTTATGATGGATGTAGCATAGAAGTGTGACAACCATAATCTTCCTAATACCCAATCTCAGAATTGGATTGAATCTCGAGGCTTCTCCCTGTGCCTCCCCAAAGCCCACTCCTGATCTTTAGGGGCAGAGTCTGCCCTTATCCAGCTGATGGCATGGAGGACAGAATGAAGAATAAAGAGTGCCCTTGGTAGGCAGGCAAATCCCAAAGACAAAGGAAAGGAGGAAGAAGCTGAGCTATGCACGCCCAGTTCCTCAGTCCAACCTCACAACCAGCAAAGGCATTCCCCTCCTCTGAGGGGGTGGAGAGAGGGCAGAAGTGATATGCTAATTCTTATCCCTCCTTGTGGAAACCCCAAGTCCCAAAAAGGAGGTATCATCATCCTACCCATCCACCCACCGACATATATCCTGTGTGACTAGACTGTGATCTATTCCATCCTCTTCATTTGGGGCATGTTGGGCCTCAGGCACTTCACAACATGATAATTTTATTCCTAACAGTAGCGAATAAGACATAAAATGACATAGTTCTGCTGTGGGTAAACTCAAGGTTTTAAAAAGGAAAAACTTCATTGTCACTTGCATTATATATGTAAAATACACAAATACATGTATAGATATGTAAATTCTATATCTAAAAAGGAAAAAAATGCCCAATGGTGACACAGCATTAAATGATTTAATAGCTAAGGATTTTATTTACATCTCAGAATAAAGGAATGCCAAAAGCTGATTCACTGCACCACAGTGATGACTCAGCAGGTAGGTAGGAAGAGGAAGGAGTAGGCCAAAAAAGGGGTGGGAGAGGTGAAGCAGGTTCTGCGTTTGATAACAACAGCCCCCCTTTTTAAATGTTTCTGAAAGAGGAGAGGGAAAAAGTCAAAATTAACAATAGCTTTGTTGTCCCACAAAGCCTCTCCTTCTTTCCTACCCACTCTAGGAAATTAGGAAAGTGCACGCTTGGAGGAGTCCCGTTGAAAATGTCGGCTTTTCCACTGCTGTGGGCAGTTTTGGTCTAGCGGTTAACTTCTGAGATTTGGAATCCTCACTACCAAGTTCCATTTGTAAAGGCCATTAGAATTTCATAATAAAACACTGGATATAACATTACTGTTATTCCTTAGCTCCTTAGCAACAAAATCAAGACATTTAATTTTGCAGATCTGACCCCTAAACAACTCTTATAAAAACATTTGCTATGCTCCCAACTGACCGCAAAAGATATCCAGCCCAGCCTCCAACATTCATCTCAGTCGCTTTGTATCAGGGGCGCACACAGAATTCCCTCCCTGAGTTTATGTCATTTCTCTTGGTTCAAACTCCTCACTAGAAATGAAGCACAAAACACTATATATTTATCGACAGACTGGTGGCTCATAGCTTGCACCAAGCTAGTTTGTTTAGAAGAACAAACTAAATACGGTCCTTGACTTCATGGTGTGTACAGCACAGAAGACCTTTTTGACTTTCACCAGTCCAGATCTCAATTGTTTTCAAGGATTTCATTCCCAAGCCAATACATTCCATGGGGATCTCCCTCCTTTGTTCCTCAGATAATCAACTGCCTGCATTCTCAGCACTTCACATATTCTAAGTTCTTGAATTAAACCACCTAAAGGCTCTAGCTCCTTCAAATCAAAAACACTCAAAAAGGGAGCCTGAATAATGTTTGGTCCTCCTCTTATTATCAGGATTTTAACCTGGGTTATATCTTATGCTGTCCATAAAGGGTTTTGAAGATTGGGGTGGGAGAGGTCTGTGTATCTATCCCCCGATGAACTTATGTGCAAATTTGTGTGTGTATGCTAATATTCTGTATTAGTCCATTCTTGCACTGCTATAAAGAAATACCTGAGACTGTGTAATTTAAAAAGAAAAGAGGTTTAGTTGACTCATTGTACCACAGGCTGTACAGGTAACATGGCTGGGGAGGCCTCAGAAAACTTTCAAATATGGCTGAGGGCAAAGGGGAAGCGGGCACATCTTACATGGTAGGAGCAGAAGAAAGAAAGAGAGGATAGAGGAGAGGTGCTACACACCTTTAAACAACCAGATCTTGTGAGAAATCACTATCTCAGGAACAAGGGGTAAATCCAGCTCCATGATCCAATCAGCTCCCAGTACACACCATGCCCCACCTCCAACACTGAGGATTACAACGCGACATGAGATTTGGGTGGGGACACAAATTCAAACCATATCAGTGCCATTTTCTGAAAAAGCATGCAAAACTTTCATCAGATTCTCAAAGGAATGCTGGAACACAGATCTTCTGCTTTACTAAGGTTTAAGCAATTATATCACTTTCTCAATCATTTCAATGAGCCTGGACATCCATTTGACTTCAGCTCTACTTTCTAACAACAAAGAACGTGATTTCCAGCAATATGTTCTTATTTTGAAGTGTCATTTAAAAATGTAAATGTAAAGTTCAGTGGAAGTTACAACAGAAATTTTTGCCTATCTTAATACGTAAATTGCCCAAGGGCTCAGACCAGTTTCTTTTCATTTTACACTACATGGTGGAGGAGAAACTTCGGCACCTAAATAGAATGAGTGGTAATTAAGTCTCACAAGTTACAGTGAGAACTGTAGCCATTAGTGCCAGACACTGAAGCTGAAAATTATTGAAATATGTATTTAATAGAACTGTCTTGTCACTCTACGTTTTTTTTGAAACAAAGTTTTGTTTTGTTGCCCAGGATGGAGTGCAGTGGTACAATCTCAGCTCACTGCACGCTCTGCCTCCCAGGTTCAAGCGGTTCTTGTGCCTCAGCCTCCTGAGCAGCTGGGATTACAGGCACGTGCCATCACGCCTGGCTAATTTTTGGATTTTTAGTAGAGACAGGGTCTCGCCATGTTGGCCAGGCTGATCTTGGACTCCTGACCTTAAGGGATCCACCTGTCTTGGCCTCCCAATCATTCTACTTTTTTGTTATTCAATACTTACATTACTTTAAGACTACAAGAAAGAGACTCAAATTTCCCGAAAGAGATGTACCCACCTCCCCCCAAAAAATAAACTTCTCAATCTTACGGTTAAACATTCCTAAACACCTTTTTATATTCTAGTTGGCTTTTGGCATAATAGAAACAGCTGCAGCAACAGTACACATTTCTAGTGGTGGAGACTTCAATAAATATTTAAAACAATGAATAAATATTTTCTCCTCAGATTATCATAGTTATAAAAACCTAGGTAGAGAAGGGAGAAAAAAAACCCCACTTCATTTTATGATTGCCTTTTGGGCATTTTCCGTTTTGTGTGTAATCGCAGTGCACAAGCAGAAGGAATACGTTTGGGAAGTTAAATAAGATCTTTGTAATCCAAACCCATGCAGGAAAAAGATGCCTGTAGCTTTAAACAGAGAAAGAAAATGATTCCAAAATCAAACTGCTGAAAAAAAAAAACTGCCAAAACAGTGCATAATAAGACGTTTACAGTTCTTAAATAAGAGGTATAATATAAAATTTAAAATTAGGTATAATAAACATTTTCATGTTAATTCTGTGACCCCCTTCAATGTCAACATATGGCTTTACTGCTGTTCTCATTGTATAGATGGAATGAAAGGGAAAAATAATACACCCAAGATAGAGAGGACACTAATAACAGAAAGCAAAATATAGTCAAGGGATAAATACACATTCACTTCACAGAGATATAGGTGCAAATTCCCTTAGAAACAGAAAATGCCATCATAATACATGTCCTCAAGGTGAGCACTATTAGGAAAAGCCAGTGCAATGTTTCACTTTGTCACCTTTAAAATGTTGGAATAAGAAAGAAGATAGCTCCTTGGATTTTGTACTCCGAAGTACTACAAAGCATCAGGAAAACTAAAAAGCCAAACAGGAAAACAGAGTTTTTCTTAAAATTAAGGCTATACTAACATAGTAACATACCCAGAGACAACACCACTGCAAACTACACAGTATAATAATTAGAAATGGGAATACTAACATTCTCCAATGTTTTACACTTTATGATTTCTGGATTTGTTCACACTTAAATCCCCATTTCCAATGTGATCACTATTTATTCTCTAGCTTTTAATTTTTGGTTTCCTAAATGAAGAACAATGCAATTCAGGAACAAGACAGCAAGTTGACACTGTGCTGCATCCGTCACATAATGGTTTCCAAAAAAGATCTGCTAAATGATATAAATTCAGTGAAACAAAGGTGTTTAAATAGACTAACTCACTGAATTTATTCACCAGTTCCATTAAAGGAAAGAGGTGAATGGTTAAGTGAAAACAAATCTCTTTCAGTTTCCCTTCATTTTTCCAGACATTTATTTTTATGGCTGCATCAATTGTGCACATCGAGACTTATAAAGCACTATAAGAAGAGTGTCAATCATAAGCTAAAGGGAGCAGAGGTTTCAAGGTGGTATTTGAGAAGGGAAACCAAGAGGTGAAGTTGAGAATTACAGAAACCAGGCAACCTCATATAATAAATTACCAGGGAGAGCCAAGCGTAACAGAAAGAACTGGAGGAAGATGACAGGGAAGAGAGATCAAATAAAATACTAATGTGCCCCAAGGGTTATGGAACTAAATGGTGAAGGGTATGTTTAGATAAGCTAGAGAGAGTTCATTGTAAATTTGGAGTTCACAGTATAAGATGACAGAAATAAAGAGATAAGTGCCTGAGTATCTAAATTGATGACAAATGCAATCTCGGGCAATCCCACAGAGGTATGGAGAATACACTGATACCCTGTGGTTCTCTAGAGGCCTCAAAGACTTAATATGTTGCACAGGGGGTACATATACTATGTACTTTAGTCACCCCTAGGACCAGAGCCATCAACACCACCCCTGTCACCATCATTACTGGGCTGTCTCTCTCCATTCCATAGCTGTTTCCTGGTATGTAATTACCTCCATCTCTCTCAATTTACTGCCACTTAACTGCTTCAAGTCTGTGGGGAGCAATTATTAAATCCTATCCCAAAATTGCTAAATGATCCCCCAGGAACTAAGAAAAGTTATTCCCATTCTGAGTCAAACAGTGTATCTCCTTGCTGTCCATAGAAATAGGCTCAGGAGAGACCCAATCAACATCTTGACAATCATCCTTTCATTCAGTGCATTCATTCATCCTTTCATTCGGTGAATAAAGATTTTTTGAGCACTAACTATATGTTAGGCTTTGGGACATTGAGGATATAGAGTTAAAAAGCAAGTCTCTGGTGGTGCACACCTGCAGTCCCAGCTACTGGGGAGGCTGAGGCAGAAGGATGGCTTGAGCCCAGGAATTTGAGTCCAGGCAGGGCAACATGCCGAGACTCGTCTCTAAAAAAAAAAAGCAAACCCAGGTCTCTCCTCTCAAGGAACTCGGAATCTAGAGGGGAGATAGGCTCACCAACAATAACAATACAATATGGGAATCATTGCCAGATGGAGACCCAGATCTGTTGGAAGCACTGGGAAGACTATAAGGAGAATCAGAAAAAGGCAAGACAAGTGTAGTAGATGAATGAATGACTCCAAAGGATGGGTAGAAATTTGCCCTGGCGATAAACAGATGAAAGATTTTCCAGAAAGACCACACAATTTTAGTTATAGTGAAAAAGTAAATTATCATTGCCAAATATTATTTAAAAGTTATCGTTCCATCATTTCCTCAAAGGTGTTCACCTCATTCTTTTGGCTTGTGGTCTCAAAGGATTTTAAAGTATCATTATGAACATTATTAGAACCACATAGTGGATGCGGCCCTTTCCCTTACCCCATGTGTCACTCTCACCAGATGGCCTTATCAATGTGCCTGGGCTCCATCGCTTCCTTCAGCCTCAGACCTTGCCTACATTATAAACACTGTGACTTTCCCCTGTTTCCCTGTCCTGGTCCCATACAACAGCTCTGATTTCAAGCCCACTCTCTTCTATTTCTCATGGCTAAAAAGAAAGAAAAGTAGAAGACGGCTTTCCCTTTGGGCCCTTCATAACCACTTAGCATGTGTAACAGGAGATTGAATTCGCACATTCTTATCCCCTTGAGTCAGCCCACCCTGATCAAATTCGAAAGACTTTCCTGGTTCCTGTTTCCTCGATCTTTTATCCCACCGTGCACATGACAGGTGATAGGTGGGAGGGTCCAGATTCTTGTGAACCTGGCCCCTAAATTTTGTGGGGGAAGTTAAAGACTCTTAATAAGTTTTTGTGGTCACGACCCCTAAGGGAACATGAGTAATAGTAGGTCGCTACAGGTGTAACACAAACGTTATACATAATGCTCAGTTGCTAGCAGGATAGTTGTAACTATCCCACTCTCTCCTACACACATACACAAAAAAAAGTTTTAAAAAAAAAGTGTCTTTTTTTGTTTGTTTGTTTTTTGTTTGTTTGTTTGTTTTGAGACGGGGTCTCGCTCTGTCGCCCAGGCTGGAGTGCAGTGGCACGATCTCGGCTCACTGCAAGCTCCACCTCCCGGGTTCATGCCATTCTCCTGCCTCAGCCTCCCAAGTAGCTGGGACTGCAGGCAACCGCCTCCATGCCCAGCTAATGTTTTGTATTTTTAGTAGAGACGTGGTTTCACCGTGTTAGCCAGGATGGTCTCGATCTCCTGACCTTGTGATCCGCCCGCCTCAGCTTCCCAAAGTGCTGGGATTACAGGTGTAAGCCACCGTGCCCGGCCCAGAGTGACTTTTATATACGTAATTTATATAGATAATCTAAACTCTGCCATAATTAATATAGAGTTAGTGTACTCAAACACACAGCATTTAAAATATTGAATAATATTATGTATTATTAGAGCCATCTAACCAGTGGTTATTCTACTCCAGTCTGCCTGAAACCAAAGCTGGCTGGGAAACCCTGTGCTAAGAGATAAAGGGCTGATGTGTCAACCTTGTTTGCTGCATTTCAGTTGCCTCTAATCAAAATGCTTTCCCTGCATGGTATATTGAGCAGAGAGGACCACACACTTTATGTCTTGGTCATATTGAAAGAGGGAGAAAGGCAGAGTGAGAGATTGAGAGAGCAGGGAGAGCTAAAGCTGAAAACGGTTAACCATCTCCTTTCATCTGGAAGAAGAGAAGTGAGAGACAGGTGGTGGGAAATGAGGAGGAAAGGCCTTGTAACTATTCAGCATCTTAATTCTCAAAACCAATCACTGAACTAGGTGCTGTTATTATCCCATTTTCCAGGCTTGTGGGAGGCTAGAAACTTGCCTAAGAGCACAGAGTTAGTCATGGGACAGTCTTGAACCTTTCTGGCTCCAAATACCATTCCTGTGAAAGCCAACCTCCTGGAGAACAGGTAGACTCAGGAAGTCTCCCACTAGGCTTCAGACCACTGTGCTATTTTATTCCTAAATGCCTCCATACCCTTGGCAGGAACCCGAAGAGCGGAAGTCATCTTATTTCCCGTTATTCATTCACTTTCTGACTGCTCTCATAACTTCGCCCAAATCAATAGGCTTACCTCCTCCCGGTGCAACTTTTCACCACCTGGCAAACCCCAGATAGGCCATCTCCCTTTATTGACATTACGAAGGAAGTAGTTAGAAACCCAGACAGGTTTATGTTTGTATCAGCCTATTAGATTTATTTGTTCTATAAAAATAGTAAGCATACATTCGTATTTTAAGTTGAAAACTTTAATTTTTTAATTCCAATTATTGTATTATTATGTCTACCACAGTAAGGAAAGTATAGCCTCCAAATACTCACCTTTACCTATAAATTAGAGCTTGTTCAACTTCTAAAGTCTTCACAAAATTCTGTATCAAATGCTTTTGGTAAATAAAATAACCAATGAAAGCTTAAATTTTCTCATAATGCTAAACAGACAAAATTTTAATAAAATAAGTCTTCTATAAATATACAGTAGGATTTTAAAAAGAAAATGTCCATCTTTTTCTGAGTTGTACTAAACATATATTTTAATCATGATTGTGAGGCAGTAGAGGTAAAACACATGGACTCTGGAGCCAGAATGAAAGCATTTGAAATCCGACTCTGCCCATTTTTAAGCTCTATTACCTTAAGAAAGTTACTTGACTTCTCTGAACATAGTTAAGTAAGCTAATATTTAGAACAGTGTCTGGTATGCACCCAACAAGTCTTAGCTGTTATTAACCTGGAGGGAGTAATTACGACAAGCAGTCCCTCTAATTTAACTGGGAATTCTTGGAAAGTGAGAATACGTAATACACAAATTGCCTCCAAATGTAATGAAATTTTAATAATACTAAATCTAACAATTAATGAATATGACAGTACATTTCAGAGACGTCTCATTAAACTTTTATTGTTTCAATCTTGCAGCTTTCTTTCATATTCTGAGCCACTGTTTTTATTTTTTTCTTCTGTTCTTAAGTATTTTCATTGGCCCTTAAAAACTGTATGGGTCCTAAGCACTGTGTCTGCAGAACTCGACGGATAAAATGGCCTTAGCTAGAGTAAATGGGACGGCTGTGAACTCTAACCTTTCCAAGCCCCAAATGCCATTCCTGTGATAGTCTGCCTCTTGGAGAACATTTTCCTCAGCAAGTGTTTGGAAAGGTTTCTAGACATTTTTGAAAGGTTACTAAACAGCATTTGAAAGATAGGAGAGTAAGGCAAAATCCCAGATATTATTGATGAGCCAAAATTTTAAAATTACTGCTGGCTAAGCTCAGTGTTTGTACCAAATCCTGGGCCAACACTGACCCTCCAATTGGGCACAGATAGAAGAAACAGTGATTTGGTAGAAGGTTGGAACTGGCACAGATCCAAGAGGGAATGTCCTTTTGAGTAGAATGGGACTGCTCCTTGAGAGACGTATCATGTCATTTTGATTCCAGAGTGTTCAGTCGAATGTGTTTAGAGAACAAAATTAAGTTTTTACCTCACTATATAAAATGGGCCAAATATTATTTAATATTTCAAAGGGTTTGAATTTCAAGTACTGTTATGTAGAAAAACCTATAAGAAGAAACATGAGAAATGGCTGATGTTATTTTTAAATTCTAAGGCAGTGGCTCTCAAAGTGTGGAATGCTTTGTGTCATGAGGCCACTCTGTATGTGTGACCATAAGGGCAAAAATATTTCAAAATAATCCTAGGACGCCATTTGTCTTTTCCACTGTGCTTACATTTGCCTGTTGAAAATTACATTGCAAAAGCAATGGTGGGTAAAACTGTTGATACCTTAGCATGAACCACAGCAGGGGTGCCACACTGACTAACAGTGACTCAATCAGAAAAGGAAAAAAATATAAGAAAAACCAGTTTCATTCAAGAATGTCCTCAATGAAGCAGTAAGAATTTTTAATCTTATTAGATCTCAGCCCTTCAGTACATCCTTTTTATATTATGTATGATATAATGGGAAGTAAGCATAAGTGCTTCTGCAGCCTAACAAAGTATACTGGTTTTCATGAGAAAACGTACATAAGTATTTGAGTTGCAAATGTATGCTTTTTTCATGGAACACTATTTTTTCTTGAAAAAAAAAACTGACAACAAACTACAGTGTTCATAGTTGGGCATCTGGCAAGCATTTTTGCAAAAAATGGGTGGAGGGAATCTGTCACTTCAAGGAAAACAATAAACCAGCTAGATAAATTTCAAGATTTTCAAGCTAAAATTAGAATTTTGAAAAATTTGCATTTGCCACCATGAGCTTGGCCTCTTCTCAATACTCAAAGACTTTTCTAGTGAGATTGGTGGAGATATTAATGAATATGATATTTTGATATTATATAATACAATGAGTCAACATTTGGAAGACCTACATAATTCAGTGAACCATTGTTTGCCAAATGACCAATACATGATATTATGCATCTATTCAAAATAAAAAATAGACCAGTGACTATTAATATAACAGAGTATGAAAGTTCATTGATTTGGCCTAAAATGACACATTGCAGCTAACTTCTTTAAAAAATATCATTTCTCAAATTTTCATAAAGTAGCAAAGAATGATATCCTCAATTATCTGAAAAGGCTATGAAAATACTCTCCCCTTTCCATTTACATATCTCCATGAGGCTATTTTTTCTTCACATACTTCAAAATAATATATCACAACAGATGTAATGCAGAAGCAGATATGAGAATCCAGTTATCTTCTGTTAATTCAGGTATTTAAAACATTTGCCGATATGTAAAACAATGCCACTCTTCTCACTTTTTTTTAGAAAACCAAATTATTTCTTATGAAAATATATCACTTATGTTAACATGTAATGGGTTTTTAAATTTAAATTAATAAGTAATTATCTAAGACTTTCTTAGTTTTAATGTCTACTATAAAATGTAGGTAGATATAACCCAAATAAACAAAATCTGTGTGATCCTCAATAATTTTTCATTTTTTTTATTTATTTATTTTGAGATGGAGTCTTGCACTGTCACCCAGGCTGGAGTGCGGTGGTACCATCATGGCATACTACAGCCTCCACCCCCTGTGCTCAAGTGATCCTCCTGCATCAGCCTCCCAAGTAGCTGAGACTACGGGCATGCACCACCATGGCTGGCTAATTTTTTTATTTTTTGTAGCAACAGGTGTTTTTCCGTGTTCCTCAGGCTGCTCAGCAATTTTTATGATTCAAAAAGAGCCCTATGACCAAAACTTTTGAGAACTGCTGTAGTTAAATGTGTTTGTTCTAAGCCAGCAGTCATTGTGACATCAGCAGCAGGTCAGTGATGACCATATGAAGGATTCCATGCAGTTGACTATTATTTCACAGAGCTCTCTAGTTGGGCTGCTCTATAAGAAGCTAATCACCTAAGAGTGTCTATTGCTGTGGCTGATGATTTCCAGAGTGTTCTAAGATGTTATCAGGAAAGGCATCCAACAAATAGTAAGAGAAGGACCATTTCATTCGTACATTATTTCTTCCTGTGATTCTGTTTTCCAACACCTTGCCTCTTGTTTCACCATGAAAGATGTACACACTTCACACCAAAAGGGTAAAAGCTGCTGCTAGGCAGATGTGGACTTCAAATCTGTCCAAAGTCAGACAGTCTCTTAAAAATGTTTACCACAAATGTAAGATTCGGCACCAAGATTCAACTGGATATCCAACTGTGACGTCTGATGATTGTAATCAAGATGATGTTAGTTATGAAGGAAAAATGAATCTTCCAGTAGTGCTCCAAGATGTTAAAACTGCTCAAGTTGAACTTTTCAGCCAAATGACTGACATTGTCCATACCATACCAAACGTCCAGGAAAAGACTGACTTGTATCAAAAACAGATGGAGGTCCTGGAAACCAGAATGAATGTTAATGAAGACAAACAATGCACAATGACTAAAGATATCCTCTCTATGAAAGAAGATATCAAGGCATTGAAGAAGAAGGTGACAGAACTGGAAAATCAGAACTCCTGCTCCAGGATACATTGTCTAGAGATTCTGGAGGGAGAAAGGGGTAAAGAAATCACAGAACTGCTTTACAAACTCATACAACCAGCAACTCTGAAGAACACTTTGTCCTCTACAGACATGGAAATCTCTTCAGCAGAACCAGAGAAAGTGCCCAGTTATCCAAAGTCCACTGACCATCTTGAGAAAAAAACAATTTCTAACCAAATGAAAACTCTGAAGAAACGTAACCATCAAAATGCATCGAGGAGCTTTAAAAAAGCAAAGCCAAATATTTACATTTACCCAGACTTCAGTACATGGATCAAGCTAACTTTTGTTCATGGAGGAAAATGGACATTTTTCCTCAGTGCTACCAAGTTAGATGAATTCATCCAGTGGCTTCTTTCTAGGCCAACCATTCTTCCTGAGGAACCCCAGGTCATAACCCAGAGATACTGTCCATTCACTGGGCCTATTTTGAGCTTGACCACAATCTGTCTGTCCATCTTCAACAATATTTACAGCTTTATTCATTCCTTAAAAGAAGAAGTAACTCGACTATAGAGTTATGTTCTGCTTTGCTTGGCCCCAAATAAATGTAACCTGGAGGCTCCAAGTATTCACACATTGGTGTGGTGGCTGTGAATTCTTCGGTAGTTTGCTCACTCTTGGCCCACTATCTGCAGAGTTTTTCTATGTCTACAGTAAGTTAAGGCACATGATCTAATTGAACTGTTGTAATTCGTTTTCTCTCAATGTTCTTGTTTTCTCAAAGGCAATTCATGAGGACTCATCCTGGGTTCCTTTTCATAGATAATTGGAAACAAAAAATGAAGGAGTCAAGGGCAATGTGAAGTATGTTTGGTGGCCTCCAAGTCAGTTTTCTATACACTTTGTCCTCGTGGCCTTTGTGGATAAGATTTGTGATACCAGAAACATACTCTGCTGACAAGACTTCATTTTATTTGTTATTTGTTTTTGAAATGGAGTCTCACTCTGTCACCCAGCTGGAGTGTAGTGGTGCAATCTTGGCTCACTGCAACCTCTGGCTCCCGGGTTCAAGTGATTCTCCTACCTCAGCCTCCCGAGTAGCTGGAATTACAGGCGCACACTACCACACCCAGCTAATTCTTGTACTTTCAGTAGAGACAGAGTTTCACCATGTTGACCAGGCTTGTCTCAAACCCCTGGCCTCAAGCAAGCCACCCACCTCGACCTCCAAAAGAGCTGGGATTACAGGCATGAGCCACCACGCCCGGTCAGACTTTAGGTGGTATAGAGTGAAAAGGCTACCCATTGTCAAGGCTACTAAAGTTAGCAGTATAAAAATGAAAGGGATTGAAAGGCCAAGTTATTGCAAGGAACATATTCAAAATATTGGCTTTTTCTTTCAACTTCAGCTTCTTCTCTATCAAACAATTAGATGAGAGGAGAAAGACAATATGACACTGGGTAATTTTTACATTTTCATGAAAGGAGAAAAATACCATGTCCTATAGGTTTGATACAGGGGAAAAGGGAAGATCTAAGAAGGGGTTTGTGAACTAAGTTAAATCTTACCACTATAATACCATAAACTCTTATATGATAGGTTTTTGTGTGTTTGTTTGTTTAAAGCATATAGCCAAGAAGAGCTTCATTTTTAGATACAACAGGTGGTTGTCATTGTAATTTCTGAATATCATGCAGAATAACTGTAAAGCAATGTTTCCTTCACCACTCAACTCAGTGAATGAAATCTACCTTCCTTTGTGGTCATATATTAAACCACAAATATTCCTGGCAAATGTACTACTCTTAATTATTTGCAGTCAATACTTTGAAAGGGGGGTTTTGGTAGCTAGCTGAGAACAAATGAAAGAGGACAAAGGACCTAAAGGTGGGCACAGCAAAAATTAAGACACAACTTTGTCTGACGCCAATCTGGGAGTAATTATATACCACATTTTTTTTTTCATTGACAAATATATTCTATTTGATTCTTCTTTACAAATTTATAGATATGTACATAATAACTTTTAGAATATGTCAGAATACAGGGAATCAACCTAAATGCCCATCAATTACAGATTAGGTAAAGGAAATATGGTACATATACACCGTGGAATACTATAGACAGCCATAAAAAAAGGATGAGATCATGTCTTTTTCAGGAATGTGGCTGGAGCTGAAGGCCATTATCCTTAGCAAACTAATGCAGGAACAGAAAACCAGCTACCACATGTTCTCACTTACAAGTGGAAACTAAAAGATGGGAGCTCATGGACACAAAGAAGAGAACAACTGACACTGGTGCCTACTTGAAAGTGTAGGGTGGGAGGAGGGGGAGAAGCAGAAAAAAATAACTATTGGGTACTAGGCTTAGTACCTGGGTACTAATGACTTGAGTTTACCTATAAAATAAACCTGCACATGTACCCCAAAACTAAAATAAAAGTTAAAAAATAAAATAAAATATGTCAATATGCAATATACCTAATAAAAGCAAAGGTATTTATTAAATGAGTTTGTTTAAAAATGAGATAACTGTGCTTACAATGTATTGTTCTGTTAAAGGCACTAGCAATCTCTATGTATTTACTTACCATCAGAGATGTCCATAAGGAACAGCCAGCACTCTACTTCACTACCTTAGGTGTGATGCTCACATTATGACAATATCTAGGGAAGGCAGGCCATGACACAGGCAAATGACATCACAAATAATTTCTGGAAGAGAAAAAAGTGACCCAGCTGGTATAAGCCTGGGTCATCTGGGCCTCTGTATATCAGCACTGACTTTCATTTTCCCCCCTCACATGTCCCTTAGACAGCCCTTAATGTTTCTAGAGAGGCAAGCAGTTTACAAGAGAACACGCTTGAGGATCAGAAGACCAAAGTTCTCAACCTAAGTCCTAAATTTTACTCTTACAAATTATATTATTTAATTTCAATGAGGTTTGTTCTGTCAGCTGTAAAAATGTAATCATTATATGAACTTAGTAAATATTTTTTCAGCGTTCACTAATAATAAGGGATCGTGTAGGATACAAGAAAAGGTAGACATTCCTTGTCCTGTAAATATAGAACATTAAATGGCATAAATATAAAAACGTACACAAACTCTGAGGCATGATAAATGGGGATGAGCAGCAAATAGCAATACTGAAAGTATTGCTGGTATCAGAGAAGAAACAAGCTTGATGAGCCTTGTGGTAAGGAAGTAAAGTGAAGAGGAGGTGGAGAGGACAATGCAGCTGACAGAGAGAAAAACAGGAGCAGAGGGTGGGGGGCTAGTAGGGAACGTGGGATGTGAAAGCCACCGGACATTAGATAACATAAAGTACAGACAGGCTATTATTTCAACCCTTTTATGGATCTAATTTTTCTCTTCAGAGATTCCCACCATGTTCATTTCAACCTGTTTTCTTTACCTACATAAGAATGTTAGAGGGGGAGAAAGTGACTCTAAGTGATTTTCTCAAGGTCTCACACTTTCCCTAGAGAGGATTCTGTTTGTTCTGTTAATGAATTGAGTTCCCTGTGAGCAAAGAGAGGATTTTGCTTCTGAGTCAATTATTTATTGTCACCTAGACAAGATCTCACATGACTTGCTCAAATTACAAATCATCTTATAACTCAGCATGTGAGCAAATAACTTTTCCCCAGTCCTGGCTTTCAAGTTCACCTGCCTCTCACGAGCCCATCTCCATCCCTCCTGGCTTGGAGAAGTGGCGTTTCTCTAACCTACCTTCTTCCACCAGTGCCTTGCAGAGTCTTCATCAATTATTCCCCCTTTCCCCTCTATCTTAATCACCACCTATCAGTTCTTTGTACTCCACTTACAAAAATACTCACCTGGTTCCCTTGTCCTTGTGTTCCCCTCATCTCCTGCCAATTTCCTATCATCTTTTTGAATGAGAGGCCCACCCTCCCTGTCCCCACCTTCCCTCTCCTCTCCTCTCCATAGTTCAGAGGAGCACGTCTTCCAGAAAAGTGCTTTCTCATCTAGTTTTCTTCCCATCACTCTGGCAGAGCCTTCTCAGTTTTCTTAGATGATTCCTCTGCCACTAATTATTCTGTTAAAATATGGATACTTCACTTTCGTGATCCCAAATCAAAGAATTCCTAATCTAGCCTCTCCTGGGACGTCCTGAGTTTTGGTTCCAAATTACTATGTATCTTCTCCACTTGTGTGTCTAAAAAAAAATGTATATAAATATACTTAGATGAATGTCTATAATGTATATCAGTCAAACACGAAAGTCATTGTGCATTCACCAAAACATCTCAAATCATTGTTTTTGCTATTAAACACATCTATTGGGGAGGAAACACTCGGTGGTAAAAAGAGCAAAGACATTCAAAGAAGAACAGATTTTAGAACGACTATTTACTAAACATTTATATTATGTATCAGGCACTATGCTAGTTGGGTGTACAATCATGACCCTCATAACTATGTGATTTTGGCAAAGTCCTTAAACCTTGTATTCAGTTTTCTCAACTCCGAACTGAGAACAATTTATGTCATGAGACTCTTGTGTTAATTAAATGAAATCATGTGTATAATCTGCCAAGAATAATGCCTGATTTTGTAGGTGCTTAGCATATGATGGTCATTTCCTTCCCTCCATAGGCTAAATGTCAATGGAGGGCATGAAGATGAACAGGACATGGGCCCTGCCTCAAGCAGCTCACATTCAGGACTCTGCCTCCTTTCATCAGCCATAAAGGACTCCAGACAAATAGGGAACAAAGTGACAGGTTAAATACAAATGCTTCAAACCAAATCTTGACTCCCTCATCCAAAGACAGTGTGATAAGAATAAGACAGGGTGTGAAGCTCTCCTCCTGGTCTGGGCACTCAACCAATATTCCATCATCTACAACAGTCGTTTGCCAACCTTTAATTGCACGCTGTATAAATAAGCAACAAAGAAAAGGATCTGGAGGGAAGGGAGGCTGAGTTAGGATAAATAATTTAGTTCAGTGTGTAATACTTGCTTGCATAGACGCAGTTACTAACAGCATTCTGTTCATTCAGAAACAATATTCACCAACATTTATTGAAATTTGACTCTATACCAGGAAATAGCTGAGCTAGGTGTGAACAAATAGAGATGCAAAGACATAATTCCTGTCCTGAAAGAACATACTTTCAAATAGTGTTATTTCCAGTTGCCAATTATTTTGGTCTGTTGCTTGGATTTGGATTGGAAAACCACACACTTCATTTAAAACTTAATTTAGCTTTTTTGTGGGCACAAATCAAGTCCCATTTAGAAAAAGACATTGCTTTCCTAAAAGGAATGTTTTAAGGTTAATTCATCAAGACAGAAAAATACAGTTTTTTTCTAAATGCTTCTACACACCTTCAGAATGTAGACTGTCACCAACATATCAGTGGATTATGCTCTGAAACTTTATTTGTAAATCCTTTGAAACTCAGAATGCATACTACAAAGAAATAGTATTAGAGTTGGATTTTTTGACCAACCTGTAAAAGCTGACTGAACTATAATGTAGCTGAGATAATGGCATTAATAAAACTCTAAAGCCAAGTTTTCATATATTCCCATGCTAAACCGTATTCAGGAAAATAACTGCAATAGTGGTAGTCCTGACAGCTGGACCAGTGCCCCCATGCTCCTTATTCTCTCTTCTATCTGATAGTGGAGTGAAAATTTCATAGATTGACGGCCCTAGTGGAGGACACCATGGAGAACAGGGAACAAAGAACAGCAACTAAGTGGGGGCCAAGACAGATGCCACAGGGATGGGAAGCCAAGGTGGAAATTCTTGGGTGAGGAAAGAGACAAAGTCTCCATGTGGCTGCTGAGAATCTAGTCCAGGGAATAAGGACTGAAGTGGGGCCAATGTCATTTTTTACAGTGATGAGGGACTGAAGGCTGTGTACGAGGGAGATAATTAAAGCATATAAAGCATAATTTTTGGCACATAGTCAGGCTCAATAAATGGTGATAATGATACTGGAGATGATGGAATAGAGGCAAAAACTGTGGGTTTTGCTTCTTCATTTGTTTTTTGGAATACAACCTATTTGGAGGCTAATTTTATTTGTCAGGAACATGAAACTCCAATGTCAGTGGCAGACGGAGTTACCGGAGCAGGACAATGGTTGTGCAGATGGGACATGTAGGTAAAGGAATGTTGCACTAGTGGGGCTCTTGGGACAAAGATAGGATATGTGAGCTTGTCCTCTCATCTTTCTCCTTTTCCATGCCATTCTTTTCACCTAAAGCTTGAGATGCAAGGATGTGGGGTTTGGGGAGACACATCCTAGACAGAGGCAGAGGTGGGGTGGGGGAAGAACAACAACAAGAAGAAAAACCCTTCAATAGGATTAAGAAACAACTGATGTTCTAGTGCAGCCCACTCCTCCCACGCAGAGCAAAGGTACTACACCATGCGCTCTGAAAATGCTAAAAAAGGCAAAAAAAGGCAGTGCTTCCTTAGGTAATTTAATGACATGACCATCCTTTTTCTACCCTTAGTTACATGTTAGCCCTAAGGAATCTGCACAAGCTTCCAGGAATGGCTCTCAACAGGACTCTTCCAATCTTTGCTTTAGTCAAAGATTCCACCAATTTTTTTCCCACCTATTTTTAGATTCTACCTTTCTCTCCCACTCTCATCTGCTGTCATAGGAAAAGAATGCATGAAAATGTGGCCAGGTGATCATCTGATTCTGAAGATTTATTCCTAACGTCAGTTGTTTCAGAAGGGGTGTTCTCATCGGCCAATCTCCTGATGAAAGGTGTGACGTGTCTTTCAGATTATCAGAAAATCTAAATTCGGATAGTGCTGTCATTTATAGTGACCCTTAGTCAACTTACATTTAACAAATATAAGATAATAATTGCTTGATGTACAGGCTGTAATTGGATCACAGCCATCAGTGACATGATTATTTGTTGTTATAGCAATATTAATGAAATTATGCTTATGGCAGCCTAATTAGAGGAGCACCATCACAACCCAGCTGGCATTTTCAATATGTTATCTAAGAGGTATGATCAGAAGACAAATCAGAGCTGACTTAATGAAGTTTCTGATCAGAGGCCGCTCTGAAGACAATGAGCTATTGAAGGAGACAAAGAGGAACTCATGACTGGCAAATTTATGCAGGCCGTTACAGAACAACAAAACACAAGAGTTTGCTAGATTCGATCTTGTTGAGAGTGGTAGCAATAGAAATTTTCTTCCTTCTCAACAGCAGGATGCCAACTCATAAAAATTCAACTATGAAAATAAGCTTAAAGATTACTTAGTTCAGTGGGGGTACCCCCAAGGGTCTTTTAAAAATCTCCCAGCAGACGTTTGCAAAGTAATCCCTCCCAATACCATGATACATCTATGGGTTGGGGGACATGACATTGTCTGTACCCCATTTAAGAATCATGACTATAGGACCAGCATAATGTAGGGACTAAGAAGAAGCACCTAGATATTGGATAGGCCAGAATTCATGAGGGCTGTTACTCAATAGGTGTGTGACCTTGCTGAATTTCTTAAATCCTCTGAGTTGATTTTCTTATCTCTGAATTGGAGATAATAGAATATAAAGTAAAATTATGTGCTACAGAAAAAAAATGAGGTAAAACACTTAGCTCATCATCTGGCACATAGTAGGTACTCAATTAATGTTCCATGTAACTCTACCACTACTACTACTACTATTACTACCACTACTGAACAGGCTGGGCAGCTGCTGTCCAGTATGTTGAGGCAGAAAAAAGACTGAGGACCAGAAAACCAGTCCAACTTACTGAGGAGGAACCTGAGATCCAGAGACAGAAGTGACTTGCCTAAAGTTACCCAGCTTATAGGGGTGTGAACCAGATTGCAGGGCTACAGATGGTATGTGTTGTGATTTTTAGACCATACTGAATCCTTGGATTCTGACAACTTAAGTAATAATCAGTGAAAATAACCAGGGAAATGCATTGGCCTAGCAGTCAAAGACAAATTTAGCTGTGCTTCTCTCCCTCTGTGCAGTCTCCCTGATGTTTTATAAAGTATCAAAGTGCATTGATTGAGGATAAGAAATCTGCTATTACTGCAATCCAACCAAACCCCTTTCCCCAGATCATACAGTGCATGTTCCATTACCTTTGAAACTTTAACTTTTCTCACCCCATAATTTGTCAGGCTGGTCTTCTATTATTGCGCATTTGATCAGGGATGAGGTGTGAATATTATATGGCAATGTATGTATGTACACACACACGTATGTAGATTTAGATATATGCATACATATATGTATATGTGGTATCAAAAGTGTGTGTATTATACACACACATCCCAGAGATTTATAAACTTCGATCAATTTTTTTTAACCTATTGTCAGTACTATTGTTCTAGTTACTATAGCTACAGGTGAAAAAAACAATAGTGATAATAAGCACCCACACACACATACTTGTAATAGAAGACTCAGATGGTCCCTGCAAATGTTAATGTACTTTTAGAAAGTTGAAGAGCTGTGAATAATATAGTTTATATGAGTCTTAAACGACAATGATAACTTACTGTGAAGCCTGTCATTCAAGGGAAGAGC
Organism: Hylobates moloch; assembly: GCF_009828535.3. Taxonomy (NCBI): domain Eukaryota; kingdom Metazoa; phylum Chordata; class Mammalia; order Primates; family Hylobatidae; genus Hylobates; species Hylobates moloch. Next base: position 54,417,667 of record NW_026652279.1, on the reverse strand, counting down.
ACAGTTTGACAGGAAACATGTATTAATACACTTAATATAAAACCTAAAACCTAGAGAAGCACTCTCAGCCTGTCTTCCCTTCCGTCTTGCCATCTTCTTTAAAAAAAACAGGACTATTTCTCTTTTCCTATCTCTTTTCCTGGGTTTTTGATAAAGTGTTACTATTTCCACTAGTGGACTTCTCTTTCTCTCTCTGTCTCTGTCTCTCCCTTCTTCCTCCTTCCACCTCAGTTTTTCTCAGGATGGTGCAGCGGCCCATGGGGTCACACATATAGTCACTTGCCAGCCAAGGTCACTTTCCCCCACTCAGTTTCAGTGTTTACCTTCCCTATTCTTCCTGATTCTACTTCCTGTTATCCCTGCTTCCTGCTCCAACTTCCTCTCGTGGTTTCTTACAGCTACATCCATTTCCCAAATCCCCCTCCCTAGATCCAGATTTCTGTGTCCAACTCAGGCCGGTAATCATGCTTCGCCTTCTGACTGTCCTCTTGGTATGGCTGCTTCAATGTACCCATCTGATCCTAGACTGTATCTCCATTCTGACTCATTCTTACTTTTTTCCGGTAGAACCGATGGCAATACAGAATCCGATTTTATTGTAGAACATATTTTGTGTAATAAAGACAACGGAATGTTCCTTGGTCTGAATTTCAAAAGCAAGTGAATAGAGCAAGTTATAATTTAGCTAGAGAAGTAACTTTAGCTATAGTTGCTTTTACTTATTATTTTTCCTATAGCTTCTCAATTGCAAAAAAAAAAAAAACTCCATCCTGAGAAAATATATGCAAAAGGATTTTAATCCAATTTTCTTATCTTTATTTGCTCTTACATTCTGGTCCCTTTGTAGTTTCAAGCAAATTAATTTGTTTTACTTTCTAAGAAGAGATAGGGGATATTTTTGGTTGTTTTTCAATTCACTGAAAATGGGTTTTAGAATAAGCATGTTTTGAAGGAACACTGAGTCTGACACCTGCAACAATGAAATGTAAGAAAGTCAAGAATAGCATAAACAAATAATTAGACAAAAATTTCAGATTTTTGGAAATTACTGGATCTGAGATGAGATTGCTTCCCTAGCTTCCCTTAACGCTTGGTTTAAAACAAAAACTTCCTAGGTTTTGAACTTCCACAATTACAAAATCAATTTTAAGTATTTATAACTTTGAGAATACTACATGACTAGACAGTCTAAAGAAGACAGAAAAAATTGTACAGATTCAGTTCACTCTGACTCATCTAAATGAGGCAAAGAACTAGGTAGTCTCAAATTCATTTCTCTTTCACTTTATTAAAACAAACTCATCTTACAAACAAATGGAATTTTTAATCAGGAGTGAAATTTCCCCATCCAAGTATTCTGGTCCCTTATTAACTGCAAGTGCAGAATATTTTGAAGGACAAGAAAGACATGCAGGGACATGATGCACAGGGCTGCTCTGGATCCCCTGCCTCAGCTTGTTCTGCAGTCCCTGCAGTGGGTGGGGGTCCCAGCTGGCAAAGCCCTGAAACGCATCTCCATCCCAAACTCCTCAATTCTATGTGTTTCTTTTAAACAGGCTTACTTCCAGGACATATATTGGGAAAGAACATGAAGAGGATATGTCCTCCTTCCCGTCTGAAAAGTAACCATTTTAATCTGCCAAATCAGCCCCAACTCCGTGAAATAAATCCCAAATTAAGCAAGGAAGCAATAGTTTCCCACTACTATCATCTTGGATTTATCTCCCCATGTTCTTTCTTAAAAATTAATATTATTTTGGCCAGGCACAGTGGCTCACAGCTGTAATCGCAGCACTTTGGGAGGCCGAGGCAGGTGGATCACCTGAGTTCAGGAATTCGAGACCAGCCTGGCCAACATGGTGAAACCCCATCTCTATTAAAAATACGAAAATTAGTCAGGCATGGTGGCACACACCTGTAATCCCAGCTACTCGGGAGGCTGAGGCAGGAGAATTGCTTGAACCCGGGAGGCGGAGGTTGCAGTGAGCCCAGATCGCTCCATTGCATTCCAGCCTGGGCAACGGAGTGAGGCTCCATCTCAAAATAAATAAATAAATAAATAAATAAATAAATAAATAAATAAATAAAATTATTTTAATTGACAAATCATAATCATATACACATGGGGTACAATATGGTGTTTTGATATATGTATATGTGTTAGGGTTCTCCAGAGGGACAGAACCAATAGAACATATGCATATATAAAAGGGAGTTAATTAGAGAGAATTGGCTCACACGGTTACAAAGTGAAGTCCCTTGATAGGCCATGTGCAAGCTGGGGAAAGAGAGAAAAGCTGGTAGTGGCTCAGTCCAAGTCCAAAAGCCTCAAAACTGGGGAAGCCGAGAGTGCAGCCTGCAGTCTGCCGCCTGTGAGCCCCAAGGAAACCACTGGTGCAAGTCCCAGAGTCCAAAGGCTGAAGAACCTGGAGTCTGAGGTCCGAGGGTAAAAGGATCAGAGGCAAGCATCCGGCACAGGAAGAAGAAAGAAAGCCAGAAGACTCAGCAAACAAACTTATCCCACCTTCTCCTGCTTACTTTGTGGGTGCCCACCCACACTGAAGATGGGTCTTCATCTCCTTGTTTACCGACTCAAATGTCAGTCTCCTCTGGCAACACCCTCACAGACACACTCAGAAACAACACTTTACCAGACATCCAGGCATCCCTCAATTCAATCAAGTCGACACCTAACATTAACCATCACAGTATACAACATAGAATATTAAATTAAGCTAATTGACATATCCACCACCTCGCCTGCTTATCATTTTTTTGTGGTGAGACATTTGAAATTTACTCTAAATTATTTTGAATCACATGTCCTCATGGTAGTTTTGTTTTTTATTTTTTGAAGAACTTACATGCTATTTTCCATAATGCCTGCCCTAATTTATCTTCCCACTCATAAGCTTCTCTTTTCTCCCCATCCTTGCCAACATTTATCTTTTGTCTTTTTGACGATAGCCATTTTAACAGGTATAAGGTGATATCTCATTTAATTTTGCATTTCCCAGGTGGTGAGCAATGTTGAACAGTTTTTCATACACCTGTTTGCCATCTGTATGTCTTCTTTTGTGAAATGCCATTCAGGTCCTTTGCCAATTTTTTTTTATTCAGGTTATCTGTTTTCTTGCTATTGAGTTCTTTGAGTTCCTCACATATTTTGGAAATTACCCTTTATGAGATGTTCGATTTGCAAGTATTTTCTCTCTTCCATACGAATGGGAGACATCTTCACTCGATTGATTGTTTCCATTCTCACCATTTTCTTAGATGATTCATTTATTCATTAATTAATGTAAACAATAATTGAGAATCTACTATATACCAGGCACCATGCTAAGTTCTTGGTAATAGGTTGGTAAGTAACATAGATATGATTAACTGTCCCGAGCTTCCTAGAGAATGGGGTAGAAGCCCTCAGAGCTTTTGTCTCCCTGCAAATTCTTCTTTTAGCTTTTGCAGATGCCACCTGATGTCTTCAACCTCTGTAGAGCTGTTTTTATGGGGTGACTCTTGCCTCCTCTGCCTGGGCCCTGGTCATGGCTTGCCATTGCCACTACCAAGTGGTTCAATGCTTTTCTCTCCTTGAGAACTACTGTCTCCCCCTGGGTATCCTGTGGCTCCCTATTGTTAAGTGACACTGTTGCTTGGGCTACCCAAAGCTATTTCCAACCCTCTTCTATCATGATGCCTCCAACCACAGGGGCTATAGAGTCAGATATATACTTTCTTAGCTTCCTTTTACCCCCCAGCCCAGATGTAAGCAGAGATTCACTGGAGGGAATTCAGGGGAAGCTTGCCTCTTTGATAAAAAGGGACACCTGCAACTGGTAAGCACTTCCAAGTTTCTTCTTCCTGCCTCAAAAGCAGAAGTAAGAGCTACAATTTCAGCACTTACATTGTGAGCATGAGGAGACAAGAGAAGCACAAAGATGCTTGCCTTGACATCACCGAGCCACTAAAATGACACCAGCAAACCGTACTTCAGGAATTATTATGATGTGAGAAAAAAACCTCTATTATTTAACTCCTATCTAAAACCCAATGTAGTTGGGTTTTTTTTTTCTTGCAACCAAAAGCAAGTCTTACAAACATATTGCCATTGCCATGATCAGAGCCAAAACTGTCTCTGCATCTTAGTGGTTTAGCGAATCTTTCTCTTTTGTGCGCCCAGAACATGGGTGAGAAACTGACCTCACAGTCTTATTCAGTCCTGTTGAAGTCTACAAGCACTTCAGGATTCTTATGGTTATTTAGAGCCTATCAACTTTTATTTTGGTTGTTTGCTTTGAGTCCTAAGCAAAATTACCTTGTGAAACTGGGTGTGAAAAGTGAGTGCAGCCGTGTGAGAGCAGCAGTATGTGTAAATACTACACCAGTACTACATATATGGCCAATTTAGCTCTCCCAATCCCCAGGCCAATGCAGTAACATATATGCCAACCCACTTCAAATAGGATTATGGCAACTTATCTACTGAATACTTGGTTAGAATTTGTGGAAGGCATCCACAAATACCCTCCTACATTTTAACTCCCAAGAATATGGACATTAGTTTCAAGCTCTGGAGGTATATGTGCAAACAATCTCGGATCACTAAGATCATTCATTCTAGAGGAGAATCACATTTAAATGAATATATATATTCATATATATAACATATTATATATAAATATTTATTCATATATATAAAATATATTCATAATATATAAATATATTCATAAAATATATATAAATATATACATATGTTTTTTGAAATGGAGTCTCTGTCACCTAGGCTGGAGTGCAGTGGAGCAATCTCAGCTCACTGCAACCTCCACCTCCTGGATTCAAGTGATTCTCCTGCCTCAGCCCCCTGAGAGGCTGGGATTACAGGCATGTACCACCACACCCAGCTAAATTTTGTATTTTTAGTAGAGACAGGGTTTCACCATGTTGACCAGGCTGGTCTCAAACTCCTGAGCTCAAGTGATCCACCCACCTCAGTCTCCCAAAGTGCTAGGATTACAGGCATGAGCCACCACCAGGCCTTAAATGAATATTCTAAACTTCAGTTATTAACTCTTTATTTCCTTCTGTTACTAAAAAAAAGTGTTTTCTATCATAGGAAAATCTCTTGATATGTGCTATTAATCCCATCTCCAACCACTTTCTCAGAAACTTTCTCCTCTAGACAATACCCATTGTCCCCTACATAACTTCAACCTCTCTTTCTCTACTAGACACTTTTCATTATCATCTACACATACTATTGTCTCTCCTATCTTAAAACATGTATACACAAATTTTACCGAACTACAGATCTCCAACTAAAATCTTATCCACTCTCCCAGTTACAAAATACATAGCTATAGCTTCAATTTCTACTTCCTTCTACTACTGACTTCTCAGCCCACTCCAAACTGGCTTCTGTTCTTACCTCTCAGATTCTAGCCTTAAGTCGCCAATGATGTGCACGTTGCTAAGTCAATGAAAATATTCATGTCTTTCCTATTTAAACTCCCAGCATCGTTTGTAACAGATTTCCACTCCTTCCTTCTAGTAATAGTCTCTTTCCTTGCTTTCTATCTTTCCATATCTGTTTACTTCTGTTGTTTTCCCTCTGATTTATTGTTAGGCCTCTTCGGAGACTTCTTCTCCTCGACCCAAACTTTTCACGTAGACCTTTTATCACGACTCAGCCTCGGACCTTCTTCTCTCTCATATTTTCAAACATCACCTCTCATATCTTATGAGATAAGGTGATCTTATCTACCCTCATATCTTCAAATGTCATCTAAAGTCAGTGGTTTTCAAAATTATATCTCCAGCCTACACTACTCTTCTGAGTGAGAGACTTATAGGTCCAAATGTTTATGGTATTTCCATTTTGGATACTTGGATGTGTTAGAAGAATTTCAAATACAGCATGCCCCAAAATAAATGTATTATATTTAACCATCTTGCCCTAAAACTGCTTCTCCTCTAGAGTTCCCTATCATAATAAGTGGTACCCACATCCTCCCAGATGCTCCAGCCAGAAGCCTGTGATCCAACCATAACCAATATCTCCCTTCACTGTCTACCCTCAAAAAATCAGCCACCAAATCTAGTTTACCCCACCTTCTAAATCTATCTGTTTTCCAGTTAACATCACCATCTTGTCTCAACCAGACTACTCCAGTTACTTTCTGGCTAGTTATCTCTAACCCACTTTTCCTTGCCTCAATCCCATTTTGCACATGACAGTGAGAGTAAATGTTTAAAATGTAAATCTAATCAAATCATGCCTCTGCTAAAACCATGTAGTGGCTCCTCAGTACTAAGTATTAAATCCAAAATCCTTTGTATTTCCTGAGAAAAACAAGCTGTTTCTTGCCTCCAGCCATTACATGTGTCTCTGCCAGGAATGCTGTTTGCTCCACACTGTGCACAGCTAACTCTTACTCATCTTTCAGGTATGAGTTTAATTACTACTTTCTTTAAAAAAAAATTTCTCCTGATTAGATTAGAAATATGTTAGGTTCCCTATTTACTTTCATGCCACCCTGTGATTTTTCAATTATAGAACTTGTCGCCTTAGTAATTAAATCCTACTTGTGTGATTATCCAGTAGGAAGACTCTAACTAAATAATGTAAGCTCCATGAGGGTAGAGACTGGGAATAATTTTCTCACTAAGGTATCCTCAATGGCTAGCAGAGAGGAATAGTGAAGCTCAATAAGATTTGTTGGATGTGTAAACTGAATTTTATATACTTCCATCTTTAAGATTTATATTGACTTTCTGTTCTGTTCACAAACGTACTTGATTTAACTATGACTACTTATGTTTTAATTGTGATCATTATTCAATTATGACATATTTATACTTTAGAAGTATTTAATTATGAAAAGGAATAAATTTCTAAAATCTAAAAGAAGTTCTGAATTTTTCTAAGAAGTCCATTTTAGGAACAGAATTTCATTTTTCTCGAAGACTACTAGCCAGTGAATTGTCATGTATTTAAAAAAAGAAAAAAAAGATAAAAGATAAAAAGTCAAAAATCAACTAATTCAGTACAATTGGTGCCCATCAATGTTTAAAATATGGAACAACATCTCTCACTTTCTTGAGGCATTTTCTAAATTGAACGAAATGTTACCACTAATTCTAGAGCTGTGAGATTAAGTAAGAAAAGAAGTTGAAGAGTGACACTCCAAAAATTTTCTCTAGTAATGTTTTAATACAAGGACCTAAAGGCCACTCTGTGTCCCTGAGGTCCATTATGAATATATGTGGGAATAGAATGATTAACATATAATCAGGGACTATGGGAGGAAAACTCTCCAAAGAGAAAAAAGACTAATGCAGACTTGAATTCTGAGAAAGCCCACATTCTCAAGGGTTCTGATCTATTGGCATAAGAATATTATGGCAGACAAAAGTAAGAGGAAGTAGTAATTAGAGCAGATTTCTTAACTGCAGCACTCCTGACATTTTGTGCTGGGAAATTTTTTGTTACAGGAGGCAATCCTGTGCAATGTAGGATATTTAACAGCATCCCAAGTCTCTGCCCAGTAGGTGCCAACAGTAAACCCACCCACCAATCCCCAAATAGTAACACTCAAAAGTGCCTCCCATACATTGCCAAATGTACCAGGGTGGGGGTGGGAGGGCAGGTGGGCAAAATTGCCCCTGGTCGAGAGCCATTGAATTGGAAAAAGTCAAGTGAATTTGTCAATTCAAAAGTGCAAAAGGACACAGGTTTTCAATCATTTACTGATTTCTTGACTCATATACTTATTCATTCATTCATCTGACCAGACACAGTACTAGGCACGATGTTTCAAATATGAGTACAGCACAGTTTGTGTTAGGAGCTGAAAGTCTATAAAGAGACAAAAAGCCCACTGTCTTAGAATGTATTGTGGATTTGCAGTTATGTGAGGTGTAGGTTTTAATGAGGAATCAAAATTAACCAATAAAGATCCTAACCTTGCTCAAAATTCATAGTACACCTGGCTATGGTGGATATAGTAAATTACTATTCAGCATCCAATTCATCTTCCTACAGTGCCTTCCTGACCTGTACAAGTTGGACTGATAAAACTACCTTGCCCAGAATCCCTTGCTGCCAGGTTTCTGTTGCATAAGGTTGAATCCACAAGTGAGGAAGAGTCTATCTTCCTGCTGCTTGCTGCTTAGAGGCACAGTCCTGGAGACTCTGAGTTTTCTCCAACTGTGTCCCAATGTCTGGTCTTCAGCTGTGTGGGCATCCAGAGGTAGGTACAGTGGGGATAGTAGCGGTTTCCTGATCCCTGAATGACAGCTATGACACCATGATTTTGAACTCGAAACCAAACAGGTCAGTAGTGGACTCTTAAGTCTGCCTCCCTGCTTTGACAGAGGCAGCAGCACTGCTATCTCTGGAACTTATCCTGACACATTCAGCCTTAAACCTCTAGCATTCTGATGAATATATAAAGGCCTGATTCTTTGTATTATAATCCATCCTGCTTAAAATAGAATGAGTTGTTTGTTTTTTTTTTTTTCAAACTGAGCCTTGCAACTGTATACAACAAACTGTAATCGCTCAGCAAATCAACCACACACAGTGTGATCACACACCCCCAGTATGGAAATGGATCAGTTTCTTCAGTTAAGCACCAGATGAAGAATTTGGCTTTCATTTAGGGGCCATGCTGCATGAAAAATATGTTTGCTTTTGTTTGTGTGTTGTTAAATTGATGCAAGTGAAAATATAAGATTGCACTGTAAGTGCAGTGCCAGAGATAAGCACAGGATGCAATATGGAGGTGGTGCACAGTCAAGGAGGATTTTTTAAAGAAGTGATGTCTGAGCTGAGTCTTGAAGTGTGAGTAGGAGTGAGCCAGGAAAATTGCATTTGAGGATGAGGAAAAGGAAAAAGCAGGCTAAGCAGAAGATGTGTATTAGGTACAAAAAGTTGAGAAGGCATAGTATATTTACAAAGGTAAAAATTGTTCAGTGTAGCTGGATTATATGATGAGAGGTAGGGAGTTTGGAGAGATTATTTGGAAAGCAGAAACAAGACTTAACTTCCACATTTTCTGGAGTCTAAGAGGTCACTGGTTACAAGACACACCGCCTATTTTATAAGAGCTTTCAAGGGAAAAATAGAAGCACTACGCTAAATGTCACGTTTATTTTAAAACTAATTAAAAATATCATTTATTTATCCATCTAAACTCTTTATTTTCAATACCTAAATCAGAATTTGCATCCAAACCTTCTTGATAAATAGAAAGAGTATAAAGATCCTTCTAAATCACTTTCAGTCATTTGGCAGTTATATTTAGCTTCTCACCAGTGCCTGTGGTCTTGACTTCTTTTAAGATTGACAGTAAATTTCAAACCATATCAAATTATGTTAGAATTTCTTCCTCTGCATTTCCTATTTGGTTAAACTCAGAGTTTTGTTTTTTTGCATGATTAAATTACCTATTACTATAGGCCAAACAGCTTCTCTTAAAAGTTAGCTGGATGGCTGGGCATGGTGGCTCACACCTGTAATCCCAGCACTTTGGGAGGCTGAGGCAGGCAGATCACTTGAGGTCAGGAGTTCCAGACCAGCCTGGCCAACATGGCGAAACCCTGTCTCTACTAAAAATACAAAAATTAGTGGGTGTGGTGGCACATGCCTGTAATCCCAGCTATTCAGGAGGCTGAGGCATGATAATCGCTTGAGCCTGGGAGGCAGAAATTGCAATGAGCCAAGATTATGCCACTGCACTCCAGTCTGGGCAAGAGTGAGACTCTGTCTCAAACAAACAAACAAACAAACAAACAAAACACAAGTTAGCTGACAACTTTAACATTTTGATATTCCATAACTGAATAAAGGACCTATATGAATGCAAATTAACCACACTAACTTCTTCCTGTTTTGAAAAGTCTATGATCTGACGTAAAAGACTTGGCAAGTTCAACACCCTTAAATGCCATTACCTGGTATATGACAGGCAATCATCTATGTATAGAATTTATTTCCGTTTCAGTGCTACATCATAAAGATATCTTTTTGCAAAAATTCTAAGCAAAAAGTTGGGGATCCAAATTAAATTTAAATTCAACAACTTGTTATCAATGCACAAAGCTCAACTAGAAGTGACAATAGAATGAAGAGATACTCTGATACACAGCTTAGTTCACATATACTCAACAAATAACAACTACCACAACTTCACACCACTCTCCTCTCCTTGGAAACTTTGACTATAAGAGTTTTCCTGTCTTCAGAAATGGTAAAACGCAAAGAGGAAAAAAAAAAAACCTCAGGCAAATTGAGGTCTGGAACAAAGTCCAAGGTGGGCCCCTTGCATACGACAAAAAAAACTTCCACTCTTTCCCTTCAGACCAGGAGATATGGGATATGGACAAGACTGAGCAGGAAGATTATTTTGGATGAGAGATGGGAGTGGAAAACAAAAAAAAGAAAGCAGAAGTCTTTTGTTTTGATATAAGGGGTGAGTTTATTGAAGCAAACAAACAAACTTACTACCATACCCAAGCGATACTCAGATATGCAAATAATATGTGGTTTCTTTAATCCCTAAAACATGCCTAATCTTTCTCTGGAACTACCATCCTGCTAAGTAATGGCAGCAATTTAAACTTGTAATTTTGTAATATTTTGATTTTCTGGTTAAATTATCTTCACTCATTTTAAACATTCAATCTTCCAACATTTTGTTTCCCTATCCAACTGGCTTAAAAATCTCCTTCAGATGACTCAGTTTTATGTCTTTCAGATTTCTGCTGTACCCCTTTCTTGTCCCTAAAATGACATTTTGAATATAGAGTATGGGGAGCTGTGTGGCTCATGTAATCTCCACACAGCAGGGCCTGAAAGGTCCTCTAATCCTTATTGTGTCCTCTGCTATCTCCTCCTAGATCATTCAGCCCCATCTCTGCCCTCTCTAGTGTAATATTTCACACACCCACGTGTAGGCACACACAGGGCTGGCTCTAAACCTTATGTGCCCCTGCACAGCATAGGTTGTCAACCCTGCAGCCCTTGTCTCAAGCCACTTCACCCCCTCCTCCACTACACACTGGCAAGCCCTCCAGCCAGCCTCTCGGGGAATTCTAGGTTCCCCATCAAGGATATGAGAAAATACCTAGGTCCTAGCCACAACTGAGGAATCGAGAGTGGCTTGGGAAATTTCAGTCATGGAATTTCTTCAGCCAGCCTTGCTGAGCTTTTGAATATGCTTTGATGCAGTCACTCCCAATTTGGTGTGGGGTGGCCTGTGAGGCATCTTCTTCCTGAGTTCCACACATAGAGAAAGGCAAAAAGCCCCAAGTAGAGGGTGCTTCCTCCATTTCTCTCTGACACCCTACATCTCTATTGTCCAAGCCAAAGCCTGGAAAGGGATGATCAGTCTCACTCTTCAAGACACAGGAGGAGTAAGTTGGGAGTGGAGAAATATGATGAATTCGACTGTAGGTATTCTTATCTTCTGAGTGTGAAATGTCTGTGGCACATCAAAGAGGAGATGTTCATTGGGCACTTTGATATGTGGGTCTGGAGTTTAGACAGGGATTAAGGCTAGTAAAACAGATTTGAGAATCTTTGCAATATTAATGATAGTCAAAGTCATGAGAGTGGATGAGCTCACTCCCCCCAAAAACTGTGTAAATTAAAAAGAGAAGAGGAATGAAAAGAAGACCTGGTTACATCGACATTTAAAGAATGCGCAGAGAAAAAGGAGCAAAGATTGAAAATAAACGTCCATGGAAGTGAAGAGATAGAGAAAAAAAGGAGAATCAATGTCACAGAATTATAAAGTAAGGCATCTACTTTTTATTTATTATTTATTTTATTACTTAATTTTTTTTTTAATTTTAAGAAGCTAACGTAAGTATACGCTTTATATTATTCCCCCTTGTGGGGTGTTGGGGACCAGGGACCTGGAGCTGGTTTCATTCAGACTTTTCATCTGCTAACCTGATCTAAGTTTTCAAGATCCACTCTTCTGTGGGTGCTGAAAACTGGGGGAAGGAGGGACTTCTTCATGCAGTGAGTTGGACAGAAGCTGGGTTTCAGCAAAGGCTTACACAGGGATGGGCAATAACACTCCTGCTGGACAGTCACCAGGCAAAGTCGTAGCATGGCCAAGGGAAGTCCTCACTGGGCTCCAATGGGAAAGGCAACTAGCAGAGTCCCTGGGTGCGAGGACACTGACCTCACTCTCTGGAAGCCCTTGGATGCTTGACAATGCCTCCCTCTCACAGTGGTCCTCCTCTGAGACAGTCCTCATTCCTGGCTGGATTGGCCCTTTCTGGTCCAACCATTTTCTTCTCATCCGTATGACCCCTCTGCCCATTTCTTCAGTCTCTCTGCCTCTCCATTATAGATTTAGGAAGATGTTTTTCCTTTGAGGAGTCATGGGAAGAAAGCACTGCTCTCACTTGTGATGTTTCCCTGAGGAACCGTAGGGTTTTTTAGACCAAAACCAGGAAGATATTTTTGGTTTCTCTTTCCACCTTGTCATGTCCTTCCCCTGAGGCAATGAGCTCAAAGAAACTAGTTGCTTGAATTAGGAAGTGGGAGGGGATGTCAAAGGAGATGAAAGAGAAGAAAAATGTTCTATCAGTAGAAAAACTCATTTACTATATAAAATATTACACCGACACCAAAAAAATCTGGATAGTGTTAAAAAGATGACTTGGATATGGTGCAATAAGAACACTATTTGCGGCCGGGCGCGGTGGCTCACGCTTGTAATCCCGGGCGGATCACGAGGTCAGGAGATCGAGACCATGGTGAAACCCCGTCTCTACTAAAAATACAAAAAATTAGCCGGGCGTGGTGGCGGGTGCCTGTAGTCCCAGCTACTCGGAGAGGCTGAGGCAGGAGAATGGCGTGAACCCGGGAGGCGGAGGTTGCAGTGAGCCGAGATCGCGCCACTGCACTCCAGCCTGGGTGACAGAGCGAGACTCCGTCTCAAAAAAAAAAAAAAAAAAAAAAAAAAAAAACACTATTTGCCTAATGGGATAAAGTGACAAAGGCCAATAGACAGTGGTGTAGACTAGGACCTTACTTTCCTTCTGAAGGAGAAGTTAAGAAAAATAGATAGGGGTAATAAGTATTAAATTCTTACCGAGGTAGATTTTTCCAGGGCCTAAATCACCCCTCTACACCCAAAATAAATTTGTTATTTTGGACTGGACATTGACTCTTCCTGAGCTTCATGGCACCATTTAGAATTCAGATTTGTATTATGATAATCAAGAGTCAGGTCATAGATGGAAATGTTTTATCAGCCAGTATTGACCAGTTTCATATAGTTAGTTCAAACAAATGTGGCTGTTGATTAGTCCATTGAACCTTTTTCCTATCCTCAGGTTCAGGTGGAATAACTGACCAGGCCACAGGCCCACAGTTGAAAACGGTAAAAGTGGCACCTAACAATGATATGTCCAACTCTGACCTCATCCTTCACCACACCCCAAGGTTCTAGACTCCTTATAAAGAGAGATTAGGGAATGATTCAAGTTCTTCTTACATATCACCATCTATGTATTTTTGAAACCTTGCTTTCGTACTTTAATCATAGGTTTTTGGCCAGTGTTACTTTTTACATAGCATTCATTGCTTTGTATTTCAAAACAAATATTATAAATAATCACCTATATCCCAGAGAAAATATTCTAAAATACAGAAATGGGAGGCAAATATAATCTCCTGAGTATAGTCCTCTTAATTAGAAGCAACTGTGGTGTAACAGTAGGAACATTGACTCTGGAGCCAGGTCTCATGGACTAACATCACAACATCACTAGCTAGATAACTTTGGGCCTAATATATATCCTCTCTGTGCCTCAAGTTTCTTATCTTGGCCTTATACACTAAAGCTTTTAGGACACTGCCTGCCACATACTAAACACTCAATAAATGTTAAATCTTCACTACTATTTTACACTTTTCAAAAGTTTCAGTTTGCTACTTAACTGTTTGTCTTACCATTTTCCTTAAGGCCCATCTTTAATGCCAAAGATAATAATTAAGTCATTGATAATGATGATAAAGCAAGTGATGAGAATGAGTTCACCATAAGTCTAAAGGGAGATTTTTGGTCAAGAGTATCTTGGAAACCTTAGAAAGATATTATTACAGAATCTGACCCCTACTCTGACGGAGACAAAACTTCAACTCTCAATAGCCAATTTGATTCACATTGTAATTTGCTCAATCTTATTACATAATATAGTTTACTCTCAAAATGTTCATTTCAGTGGCTACAGGAATATATAATTTGTCGTAATATAAGACCTATTATTTTCATGTATTTTTATAACAAGATAGGAAATCAATTAATCCAACTAATTCAGTAAAAAATTCATTACAGTTAAAAAAATAGGAATTAGTATTAGTCTGGCATCATCAAACCTTTTTTTTTTTTTTTTAAAAAAAAAGAGATTTTCTGACAATGTCAGAGGGGAGTAAAAATGGGCTAGATCATTGAGTCCAAGGTTAGAGAGTATGGTCAGGGTGCTACTTTAATGCAATTTCTTATTATAAATGAAAACAGAATATAGGATTTTTTTAACACAGAGGAATAACCACTCTGACACTTTAGCCCAAAAGGCTGAAGAGAAATATATTTAATATTAACCTAATACTATGACCTCATGATACCTTAGTCAGTGTAATCCTTAGCCATTAGCTGAGATACAGATTTTTGTACATGAAGGTATTGTTCTTTCTGTGAAACAACTGCCTGTAGAAACATTTCAAACATTTCAAATAATTTATTATAAAAGCTTTCTGGTGAAACTGTGGGGTAGTGGTAAGAATGTGGAGGTAGGGAGAATGCTATTTTTAAGACTCTAAAATGACTTTCTGATGCTGAGTATAAAATAGCCTGATTTGAACTTCGAATTTCCAGAAGGATTTCTTGTTGAAACAGGACGAACTTCTCTCTTAAGGAATTCTATATTTAAATTAAAAGATAAAGGTCATTGCTGGGTGAAGTCAAAGTATGGAGGAAAACAGCAAATAGCTATATTTGTGCAGTATAAGGAAATATGCAATATATGTATATTGATGCATGTATCTATTATGTATGTATATGTATGTGTGAAGTATGTATGAATATGTATAATTATGTCTGCAGTATGCATGAATGTGCATATGTATATGTACGGCTGTGTATATCACGTATGCATATGTATGTGTGGCAGTATGTACATCCTGTGGGGAGCCATCCAGATCCACCCTTTATGACCCAGGCATACATTTTGCCAGCTTCAATGGAGACTGGTTGCAGACTAGTCACAGCTCAGGTCTCTCTGCCAATTGCCACCAGGGAAAGGGAGATGACTTGGTCAAGTTTTTACACCTTGCTGGGAGAAGCCCCTATCCAATGACTAATCAATGTGTAGGTATAAAAATCAGACCCCTTTGCCTCAGTTTGGAACAACTCTAAAGGGCTATTCCAGCTCCACAGCCCCTGTGATACGAGCTGTCTTTGTTGCATGAACATTGCTTTCCTCACTCCCTCATAGGGGTTATTCAGGAGAGCACGCCACCATAAACTTCCCAAACATAAGTCTCCATCTCACAGTCTGTTTTCCAGGGAACCCCAACTAAGACATTAGTATTTATTATTTAGTATTACCTATAACAAAAGGTTCGTTAACTAATTCATAAATGTTGAAGAGAGATAAATGTGGGATGGAGCCCTGAATTTAGTGAAACTATTCATTGATACATACAAGTAAAGAACTAAGATGGTGCTTTATGATTTTGTTAGCCTGATAGCTTTTGTGCCTTCTCTCAGAGTGGATTCCCAGACAACTGTCTAAATCACTTTTTTAAAGGCTTTCAATCCAGTTATGTTCATCACACCTTCTAACCACCTAGACTACTACCACCACTGCCTTTCAAAGACAGTAGTTTTGGGGCTGGATGCCCCTTTGAGAGTAGAAGAATGTAAATGAAGACCAGGCAGATAACATTGCAAGGAAGGATATTTAAGATGATAAAACAGCATGCCTTTCCAATATACGGATGAATAATGTGTCATACTTTAGATGAGCTATAGGTGTCAGAGAAATCCAGCAAGCTGTCATCAGGACATGTCAACCATTGAATCTAAGTTGAGAGCAGGCATCACTTAGAGATCACAGCAGGTAAGCAATTGACATCAAAGACATCCAGAAGCAACACAGTCGTGGAACTGAGGTTCAGAGCTGGGTTCCAACATGGTGCACACGGGAAAGGTCTGGGCTGAAGTTTGGTAGGAATATAAGTATTTAAAAAAGAGCTACCATTTGACTCTCCCCTAAGTTCCTCAATATTTTCGTTTCCCACTATTTCCTCCATGTATTTCTATCATAGTAGTAATCACCTTTTAAAAAATGTTGACAATTTATAATTTTTTGAGAATATTCTTATGAGGAGAAACCAGCTCCACTGCTGCAGATCCAGCTTCTCAGAGACTAGAACATGGGCATAGGCCAGCAGCTTGGTCTCAAACAAGGCAGAGCATGGTTGCCAAAACTCAGACACAAAGACAAACAGCAAGATTGAATAGATCCTTAATCAAGTTCTAAGAAGAGGATTGATTGGTTGATTTCAGAGCCTATGGTGGAGCTGAACCTACAGTTAGGGATCAGTTATGAGGAAAGGAAGCACATGAGGACAGTGAGCCAGAAATAGCACTGCAGTAGGACTGGGGCAAGACCAGGGATAGTAAGTAACTGTCAAGTAGTAGGGGGTGCCATGGTCTGAATGTTTTCATTTCTGCCCAGATTCATGTGTTGAAAACTAAGCACAAATGTGATGCTATTAGGAGCCTTTGGCAGTGATTAGGAATGGGATTAGTGCCCTTATAAAACAGGCCCAGAGAACTGCCTTTCTTGCTTCCACCATGTGAAAACACAGTGTAAAGACACTGTCTATGAGCCAGAGTGGGCCCTCACCACACAATGGATCTGCTGGTGCTTGATCTTGAACTTCCCAACCTCCTGAACTGTAAGCAATAAGCTTCCTTATTTATAAACCATCCAGTCTATGGTAGTTCGTTATATCAGCCCAAACAGACTAAGAAAAGGGGAGAGTGGTATTTCATAAAAGAGAAAATCATTATTGAAAAAAAAAAGAAAGAAAGAAATTACACATACAGAGGGAAATGAGAATGTATACATGCCATATAATGCTTGTGAAAAATAACTTTACCCACAAGCTTGCAAAGTAGGCCTGTTCCTTCACATGTAAACATCTGAAGGCTTTCATTAAAGATTTAGAATATGTTCTGTACACTTATTCATCAACCTACGCAGATTTAGCCCCATTAGCTTTTTCCCCTGTGGTTCTGATAAACCCAAAAATTATATCAAACCTAATGTACATTGGTCTAAATGTATCTTAAGAGATCAACTCAGATAATGATGATGTGTTTTATACATGATAAAACGTGATTGTACATTATCTCACTTGAAGAATGTTATGTACTATTATCATTATTTTAAAGATGTGAAAATTGAAGCTATAAGTGATATTATAAGAGGCATCTTGCCAGGAAGTATCAAAGCCAGGACAGAAATAGGTCTCTAGACCTCTAGATTAATTCTCATCACACCATTCTGTAGAAACTCTTAAACCTAGAACAAGACAGAGTTAGATATCCTGTTCATAATGTTCATAAATGTTCATTAAAGGAACATTCTATGACTACCATTATTTACCTGTGACATAACGTTCTCTTCCACTTAGTGGTTTGCTAGACCTAAGCATATGAGGTTACCTTTGGGGACTCAGGTTCCAACTATAAAACAGGAGATTTAAATAGACATTTTTACAAGATTCTTTCAGGGTATAAGATCTAACAGGTTTCTTCTCCAGTAAATGATGCACAAACCTTCGGTAGCCTGCAGCAGTGTAGATTGTGTGTGTGTGTGTGTGTGTGTGTGTGTGTATCTGTTGGTACAAAAGATTTTTCTCTACTGATTACATCCAAAAGGTTGCTTTTTAGAAGCAGTTTTCATATTTTTACCAGTTTTCATATGAGCTCTGAGAGGTTCAACTGTGCTTATATTAAGTTAATACAACAGGAATTCTCTGCTATTTATTAAGGGATATTTGGTGGTTCAAAACTTGCCTACATTTCTTATCTCCACAGATATTTTTCCTTCCTATACATTTTCTCACGTATATTTAGGGGTATACCTAGTTAATTGATGATTTTCTAGCCCTAGTTAATTAAGGTTTAACTTTTATGACTGTTAATAATCAGTTACCACTAATATTGATGCCAACTGTGACAGAGTTCAAGGAAACTTATTGAGATCTATGCAGGTTTGCATTTACAAATCCAATTGTGTTATAAATGTAATTACTCTTAATTACAATGATACATATTTACACATATAAATCTATGAAATGTAGAACACTTGGTACATACGGGTTTACAGTTTACAGCTTTCTTTCACATACACCCACAGAACATTTTGTGCAATATTTATGTGACCTTTGAGTCATCCTCACTTATTTCTTTGCCTAGGCTATTGAGTGGCTCTGACTGTCATGCATTCTTTCCTCTGGTATGTTACAAACACAGCCCACAAACTTTAGAAATATGCCTACCACCCAAAAGATCCAGCTTGATGTTTAACAAAAATCTAAAAATGGAGACTAAGTGACCTCAGTTATGTGAAGTATCTGAAATTTCAAAGTAATTCAACTCTATATGCAGACTAGATCATTTGTCTTTTGTAAAAAGCAGATGTACAAAGAAATCATTTCATTGAATCTCCTTGTCTGTTAAGTATCCTTTTCGACAATCATGAAATTTTAGCTTCAGAAGAGATTTCAGAAAACTGCTGAAAATATGGATTAGGAAAAAACTAGGTTGTTTCTGCTTGTTACTCTTTGTTTCTTTTGATGAACGTGTGTTCCTCCCAACAAATCACTTAATACAGAGAAGAATGCAAACGCTTAATGTTAAGCTGATCGTCCTAACTGTATGCGGGACTGAATTCCTGCTCAGCCAGGAATGGAGATTGACTTTCAGTCTACTAATTACTGAGTATGAGAGATTGCACCGCTCAAGCTGACATCATTTTATTTTCATATGCCGTATTATTCTTGGTGTACATATGTTTGTTTTCAATCAATTTTTTTCCTCTTTTGACCTGTTCTTTTCCAGCCACCACCTATCATTATTTTATATTGTTATTTTCACAGATTCTTTGATCTAATATTCTTATTTCTGAAGACTTGGATATTTGTAAAGGAAGTTTTTACTAATAATAATACATTAATCCATGTTTGAGCTTTTTCTTTTATAAGATGTATTTGTTTAACTATTTACTTTGACAGCCTGCTAATAAATTACTGAAGTTCTACTTTAGTTTATCCTAAATATTGTTTCACAACCTAATTTTTATCTTGTTTCTACTTCACTTTCTTTGATTCTTCTTTTAACTTTTCAAATCAATATACAATACTTTAAATTTAGAGCAGAATAAAACTGAGTGACAGCAAGATCAGTACCATATACATATACTCTGCTCTGAAAAGTCAAATAACCATATAGCTTTATTTAATAGAATAATTACACTACAAACTAATATTCTGTCAACACAAGGGATAAAAATAACCCATTTATAAGTCCAAATGATCATTTTCCTGGGGCCCATTTTGTAAGGTCTTAAAATATAAAAACAAATCTTTTAATATCTTTCTGAAAACCAAAACTAGTATATAAGTTAATCACTCATTTATATAGGCATTTGAACACATCTAAAAGCTCAAAACATAAGACAGAAATAAATGGCTTTTTTCGTGTCACAAAGATGGAATTATTTTACTGCTTTACTTAGTCGCTACTAAAATGAATTTCTCTATTATGTCATAAACTGGGCCAAGACACCATTATGGTATATATATATATGAATGAGCTGCCATGTTAAATTAATTCTCCTACAAAGAATGCCTCAGAAATTTGTGGGAAATCCTTGAAGAATCAAACCATTTTAAAAATAAAAAAAAAAATGAACAGGGACTTAATCCCTTAAGCAAAATTGAAGTTATAGAAATTGCAGGGATTTTTTTCTGACTAAATTTTTTTTTTTTGAGACTGAGTTTCACTCTTGTTGCCCAGGCTGGAGTGCAATGGCTCAATCTCGGCTCACTGCAACCTCCGCCTCCCGGGTTCAAGCAATTCTCCTGCCTCAGCCTCACAAGTAGCTGGGATTACAGGCATAGACCACCATGCCCAGCTAATGTTGTATTTTTAGTAGAGACAAGGTTTCTCCATGTTGCCCAGGCTAGTCTCGAACTCCCAACCTCAGGTGATCCACCCACCTCAGCCTCCCAAAGTGCTGGGATTACAGGTGTGAGCCACCATGCCCAGCCTGACCAAAATATTTTAAGAGACTTTTTGATTTGAGAAATCATATTATTAGGAATCGTTGCATTTACTTTAAAACAGATAGTAAATAAAATTGAGATATTTATTTAGAAGCAAATATCCTTTCTATATATTTCTGAAAAATGAACTGACAGATGCTACTGGGCACATGAACTTAGGGTTTACCTGAATCTAAAAGGCAAATACCTCCAACTGTTCTAAAAACATGGTTCTGAAAACATTTTACCATAAATTGTATTTGTCTCTGTCAAAGTCCAGCAAACAGAACAAGATATGACTTAAGCCAAATTAAGCCTTTAAATAAGATCCCATGGACATCTGAACAGAGGATATTGCTGAAGTAAAGGATTCAATGTAACATTTCATCTCCCCATTTGCTCCTTTTCAACTCTCATGGTATTTAATCCGGTTAGTTGGCGATTCCCCATATATATGTATACATAATCTAATTTCAGACGTCCAAGGCCTGATCCCTGATAATCAGAGAAGATAGACTTAAATTTTACTTCCTAAAATGACTCTGGACAGAATCATGGATTTATAAGCAGCTGTGGCCTATGCATAGAATAGAGATATAATTTATCACCAAAGCAAGCTATTTTTGAGAGCGTAAAGGGGCTCAGAATAGTTACTGTGTTAGTTATCTATTATTTCTGTACACAAATTTAGTGACTTAAAACACCACAAATGTATTATCTTACAGTTCTAGAGGTCAGAAGTCCAAAACGAGTTTCACTAGGCCAAAGTTAAGGTGCCTGGAAGGCTAGCTTCTTCTGAAGCCTGTAAAGGGAGAAGCTGTTCTCTTGCCTTTTTCAGCTTCTAGAGGCTATCTGCTTATCTAGGCTCATGGCTTCTTCTCATATCACCCCAACCTCATGCGTCTACCATCACATCCCATTATCACATCTGCCTCTACTAACTCTGATCTGCCTGCCTCTTTTCATAAGTACTCTTGTGATTACATTGGGCCCACCTAGTTAATCCTGGATAGTCTCCCCATCTCAAGACCCTAAATTAATCACATCTGTACTTTCCCTTTTACTATGTAAGGTACAAATTTATAGGTTCCAGGGATTAAGATGTAGACATCTTTGAAGGACATTACTCAGCCGATCATAGTTAACATAGGCCAGAGGTATAAACTAGGATTATAAACTGGGACTATCCCAACATGACTGAAACATTAGGTCACCCCTTCAAATGAGAGATCAGAAGAGATATTAGCAAGATGGTAAAGATTTCAGCCTTTGCACCCCTACAAAAAAAACAACCATTAGACAGCTATTCATGAAGAAAAATAGCTGTGGGGATGCTCAGGAGCCCAGTTAAGAAGCTGCAGCAACACAGTGGATTAAAATACCTGAGAAAAATGGCACAAAATGGGTAGGAAAAACAGTTTCACTTTGCCTGTATCATCCCATCTCCGTGGATGATACACTGAGAGGGAACTCCCAGGCCATGAGTCCTCCTCCCAGGGAAAGGGAGAGCAAGGTGAACAACCAGTTTCCCTAGCCTTTTGGGGCACTGCCTGCAGGACCCACTGTGTTTCACCCCCCCAGCCTTCACCGCTGAGGACCTTAGTAGCCCTCACAACTGCTGCAGAGTCCCTACAGCTTTCACCACTGAGGATCCACAATATTTGTTGTAATGAATCTCAGTGGCCTGCTTCACAGAAGATCCTGGCAGCTTTTGCCACCAAGGGCTTACAGTTATTTGTCTTTGCAGACTCCAGCTGCCTGAGCTGCCACACCACTCACCCTGCCAGAGCTGCCCCCACTTCTGCATGCATGCCCACTGCCAACCCCTGCAGCTGCATGTGTGCATGATGCCAGCCCCAGCCTCCAAAGCTTCACATGCACATGCATCTGGCCCACACAGCCACGCATGCACTGCACTTGGCCCAGCCCTTGCCACTGGCAGCAGCCCTCACCATCATGTATTTGCCTGCAGCCAGCCCCTGCCACCAGCGCATGTGCCTTTAGCTGGCCCCTACGGTTGGCCCCTGTAGCCAAGTGGATGCATATCATTGTCCGTAGTCCCCACCACTGCTTTCCCTGGTCCACTGCTGCTGTGCCTAGAGGTGCTGTTGACTCCAACAGCCTTCACAGCCACTGTGAACCAGCCCTCTCATAGCTCTTGCCACCAAGAAGCGTGCAAGTGCCAATGTCAGAGGGGCAGCTGCTTGCACCATCCAGGCACCATGCCCCCAAAAGCTAGAGCCACTGTATGCCCCCACACTTGGTGCTATGTGTCTCTAGATCCAGTGCCACTAAACCTAGTGCCAAAGCATATTTCAGTGTTCCCTTCCCCCAACAGGCAAGGGTCTCTCCTTACCAAATCCAGTCCATAAAGCCTGGAAGAGGTAGTTGCTTCTTCAAATATGCAGACACCTAAAAAAAAAGCTACAAGAATCACAAAGAATCAAGGACATATGACACAACCAAAATAATACAATACACTTCCAATAACCAATCCCAACATATGGAGGTCCAAGAAGTGCCTGACAAATAATTCAAAATAACTGTTCTAAAGAAGCTCAGTGAGATACAAGAGAAAACAGATAAATGATTTAACAATATCAAGAAAACAACATAAGAACAAAATTAGATGTTCAACAAAGAAATATAAAATACAAGAAAGAACCAAACAAATTTTGGAATTGAAGAATACAATGACTGAACTAAAAATGCAATAGAGAGCTTCAACAGCAGGCTCAATCGAGCAGAAGAAAGCATCAGCAAATTCAAAGACAGGACATTTAAAATTACTGAGAGGAAAAAAAAAGAAAAAAGAATGAAAAGTAATGAAGTAAGCTTATGGGATTTACGTGACACCATCAAGGGAGCTAACATACACATTATGGGGGTTCCAAAAAATAGAAAGGAGGAAGGGACAGAAAGCTTATTTAAAGAAAATAATGGCTGAAAACTTCCCAACTCTGAGGAGAGATATAGACATCCAGGAACACACAGCATCCAAACAAATTCAACGCAGGAAGGCTTCAATGAGACACATTATAATCAAACTGTCAAAAATAAAATATAAATAACTTCAAAAACAAGAGAAAACAGATGTGTTACACATGAGGGAACTCCTGTAAGACCATCTGGGAATTTCTCAGCAAAAACCTTGAAAGTCAGGAGAGTGGGATAATATATACAAAGTGCAGAAAGAAAAAACCTGACAACCAAGAACACTCTACCCACAAATCTGCCCTTCAGAAATGAGGGAGAGATAAACACTTTCCCAGACAAACAAAAGCTGAAGGAGTTCATTGCCACTAGATTTGCCTTATAAGAAATGCTAAAAGGAGTTCCACAAGCTAAAACAAAAGAACTTTAATAATATAGGAAACATGTGAAAACATAAAACTCATCAGTAAAGGTAAATATATAGTCAAATTCCAATTACTCTAATATTGTAATGAGGGTATGTAAATCACTTATAACTCAAGTATAAAGGTTAAAAGACAAAATATTAAAAAGAGCTGCAACTACAATAATTTGTTAATGAATATACAATATAAAATTATGTAAATTGACATCAAAAACTTAAAATGTGGGCGAGTAAATGTGCAGAGCTCTTGTATGTAATTGAAGTTAAGTTGTTATCTCAAAATAGAATAAGATGTTTTATGTAAGCCTTATGGTAACCACAAAACAAAAACCTATAGTAGATACACAAAAGATAATGAGAAATGAATCAAAGCTTACCGGTATAGAAAAGTATCAAATCACAAAGGAAGATAGCAGAGATGAAGAAGGGAAAAAGAATATACAAAACATGCAGAAAAACAACAAAATGTCAGTAGTAAGTCCTTACCTATCAATAATGACTTTAAATGTAATGAGAGTTCAGAGATAGAAGAATAGACAGGACTCAATACCTATTGCCAGCTTTTCCCCACATTCTTGCTCAATGCCATTTCCGAGTCCTGGAATGCTCTCCCTCTTCCAATCCATAATACCATCTCTGCCATTTGAAATACTTCCTATTGTTCAAGACCCATTCCTAAAGGCACCTCTACCATGAAAACTACCCAGCTCAGAGTAATTTCTCCATTTTCTGCTTTCTTTTCAGCATGGATTTATATAATCTCCTACTATACATACCACAAACTGCTCAATTTAATGTATATATATTTGTGAATTTGTCTTTTCTCCCCTACCAGAAATAAGCTCTTATTATTAAGGCAGATCTAGTGGCATTACTTTTAATGGTGAAAACCGCAATTACTTTTGAACTAACCTAATAATAGGAACCATACTCTAGGCCAAAAGATAGCTGCAAGCATTTAATACCTGCAATGAAAACATGTCTGCAACCATTTTTAGGCCAATATCTGTTAGTGCAGCCTCTCCAAGCCAAATTCCTATCAGTTTATCTTGCCAGCCAGCCAAATGCAGGAGTCACTTGACACACTGGACAACTAAAGAGAACTTCCTACATCCTAAAAAGAACAATATTTCACTAGAAACTTCCTTCAGACTGGGTTAAATCCAACATTTTGATGCACCTATGTCTATTAACCAAGATGATTTTTATCAATAGGATGCTGCCACCCACATCTGCTTATCCTGGTTATTCATTACAGAAAGAAAAAATCACTTTGGATAGTGTTTAACTGTAAACTAAGCACGTTTAGATGTTCATCAACAATTAAAACTCAGCAGCATTGTTTCTGTATTTTTTTAATTAATAGCAGAAGATGATAACACTGAAGTCTTTTTTCTCAATGGAAAAATACACACTGCTAGAATCCCATTTAGTCTGTTATTTCTCTAGAAATTGTATGTAATAGCGGGGTGATATTGAAATCCACAAGAAACAAGAAGTTATGTTTATTTAGTGGACCCTAACCAAGAAAGTTTATATACTGAAACAATGGCCCTCAGTGCATTTGCTTCACCAGAAGCCCCCATAGCACAGACTCCCAGTACTTTTCAGCATGATTTTAGTGTGGCAGAAACTGAGAGAGAGAGCATAGTAGACATTGTAGAATTCCTTGTTAGGCAAAAACCTTGGAAGTCATTCTGACCACTTTTTTTTTCTTTCATTATTAGTCCTACGTTCATTCACAACCCAGGAAAGGAAAGGCCAAAAATAGCCACCAAACCATTGTGAAGCAGCTGTCTTTGGTGCATGAAGGCAAGCAGACATTTGGAAGTCCAAGTTTAGATAGTAAACAGAGGCTATATTGAAACAGTAATCATGCTAATTAATCATCATTTTGTTAGCAAATGTGCTGCACTTTGTATTTTCAAAGCATTGTATCATCATTAATTAATCAGCTGTAATCACTATTGCAGTGGCAAATCAAATTATGTACAAGACTTGAAAAGAAATTGTTTCATATGGAGTGCACTTAAAAAGTGCAAGTCTTTTCTTTCTGTTATTGTTTTTTATTTATTTGTTTGTTTCTCCATTGAACAGGCTGTGCCATATTCTCTTTCACTTTTCTGCCCTACCTTATGCTGTTCCTTCTACCTAGATCACAGATAACTCCTGTTCCTTTGTTAGATATCATCATAAGCAACACTTTTTCCTAGAGACAGTTCTCCAGTCCTGCTAAGCTATTTTAGAGACTCCTATAGTCCTTTTTCATAGAACCTTTTACCCTCTTAAATTGCCTATCTAGTTGTTTGTTACTCATGCTAGGCTGCAGGTTCTGTGAGGCAGAGGCCACAGATGACTTGCTCATCATTGCATCCCTGGCATGGTGCCTGACACTTGGTAGTCACCCAAAACGTGTTTTTTAAATGGGAAAAAAAAAGAATCCTCCATGAGAGAGAGCTAATAAAGGCAATCATTGTTAACATGAGCTCTCAGTACAAATCAATCTACTCAGCACTCTAGATGCTTTATCTCATTTAATGCTCACTGTGTTCCTTTGAGGTAGGTACCATATAGGTAATTGAAATGGCAGAGAGTAAATCATCTGCCCATGATCACACTGAAAGTAAATAACGAAAATGAGGTTGCATCATAGATTTCTCTGATTTCAACCCTACATGTCTATGAAAGTGCTGAACAAGAAAATAGCAGGCCCTGAAATCCAGAAACTAATCTGACACAACCAGGTCTCAGTGTTATCACAAACTGGACCAATGCTATTGGGTAGGCCATATTGTTCCTCTGTTGAACATTAGCAATCTCACAAAACATCAGCATGAGACAAAGCCACTCTGAGACCATGATAAAGTGAAACAAAATATTAATAAGTCCACTTCATTATTTTATCTAAGCACACCATCAAAATAAGGTCACTGTGGAAACCCCACAAAATACCAAACATTGCTTTCTCTTGGCTAATAGGAGTCCCTGTTGCTTCTTTACTAATTATAGCTTTACCCTTGCTCTAATCTGCTGATATGGTTTGGATCTTTGTCCTCACCCAAATTTCATGTTGAATTGTAATCCCTTGCCATGCTAGAGGTGGGGCCTAGTGGGAGGTGTGCAGATCATAGGGGTGGAGGCTTCATGGCTAGGTGCTGTCTTCCTGATAGTGAGTTCTCGTGAGATCTGGTCATTTAAAAGTGTGTGAAACCTCCCCGACACAACTCTCTCTCACTTGCTCCTGCTTTCACCATGTGACATGCCTGCTCCCCTGTTGCCTTCCGCCATAATTACAAGCTTACTAAGGCCTCCCTAGAAGCCCAGCAGATGCCAGCACCATGCTTCTGGTAAAGCCTGCAGAACCGTGAGCCAGTTAAACCTCTTTTCTTTATAAATTACCAAGTCTCAGACACTTCTCTTTTTTTGAGACAGAGTCTTGCTCTGTTGCCCAGGCTACAGTGCAGTGGCACATTATGGGCTCACTGCAGCCTTTGCCTCCCGGGCTCAAGTGATTCTCCTGCCTCAGCCTCTCGAGTAGCTGGGACTACAAGCATGCGCCACCACGCCGGGCTAATTTTTTTTGTATTTTTAGTAGAGACTGGGTTTCACCATATTGGCCAGGATGGTCTCAAACTCCTGACCTCAAGTGATCCGCCCACCTCGGCCTCCCAAAGTGCTGGGATTATAGGTGTGAGCCACCACACCCAGTCTTGAGATATTTCTTTACAGCAATGCAAGAATTGTCTAGTACACCTGGCTTCTTTATAAATAAGATTTATTGAGATACCCAATCATAGAATTTCCTTACTTCCTGACAGCAGTTATGTAGAATAAATTGTTTCCCTAGACTCTTTTCAAAATCACCCATTCAAAGCCCCAATTCTTTAATACACCTTTCTTAACATCCTCTTACTGAAATAGTTCCCATGGCATGTCTTTTGTCTTGCTGCAGTGAGAAATAAACTCAACTTTTTCAGCTACAGGTGGGTTTCTGGCTAGAGGGTATTGACAGTGGGTTAATACAAAAAAGCACCTATTAGGCTGGAGAAAGAAAATGTGAGAACTTTTAATTATAAATTTTTGTTTTGAAAAATAAGAAAACGAATCTTAACCAATATTTAATACAGTATATACACATGATTCCCGTTCTTCATCCTTTCCTCTGTGAGATGGCCACATGACAAATTGGGTACACAAAATAACTAGAGGGTCACAGAAGGACAAATACTGTACAATTCCACTTATATGCAATATCTAGCAGACAAAATCATAGAAACAGAAAGTTGAATGGTGGTTTCCTGTGACCGAGGGGAGGGAAAAATAAGCAGTTGTTTGATTGGTATAGAGTTTCAGTTTTACAAGATCAAAATGTCCTAGAGAACTGTTATACAACAAAGGAATATATAGTTCATACCACTGAACTGTGCACTTTGAATGATTAAGAGAATATATTTTATATTATGTGTTTTCTGTCATGATTAAAAAAAAAAAACTAGAGGGAAGAGTGAGCGTTCTACTGGAGGATTTGATATGGCAGCCATAGTCTTTAGTTCACTTCCTGGACACTGCAACATATGCAGGTGACATTTTCCCCAGCAACAAAGTTTGTAT
This sequence comes from Hylobates moloch, assembly GCF_009828535.3. Lineage (NCBI taxonomy): Eukaryota > Metazoa > Chordata > Mammalia > Primates > Hylobatidae > Hylobates > Hylobates moloch. The sequence goes on along the minus strand of NW_026652279.1, from coordinate 54,389,330 downwards.
CTTATGTAATTAGTCACTGATAATATACCTTAGTAACTAAAACTTGAACCATGTTATGAGGGTACTGGTACTATTTATTAAACCATGGTAACTGAAATTCATTTGACAGACTTTGTCTCTCATTTACATTTTTCTTGAAGAATATAATAGTATATGCCATGTTAAAAAAATAGATGAGAAGGACAAAATCCCTCACTTCAACAAGTTTCTAGTTTAATGGGTGTCAATAAAATACATAAATTCTGTAATCTGATAAACATAATGATCAAAAATAATGTACAAGTTTATAGGTGAGTGAAATTACCCTTGGTCAAAGGATCAAAAAGATAATGAAGCTAATGGCACGGAAGACAAACATTTTCAAAGTTATTCCTGTGGTTTCATGGCTTTCTATTGACAGGATCACATTTTTATTTGGTTTTTCCTATTTCCCAGATGTTGGTTGTTTTGCTGCTTTAAATAGTGTTATGATGAATAACTTTGTAATTGCAATAACTTTGAAGTGGAATACCTAGGCAAATGGGCATGGAGATTTTAAAGCTGTTGATGCATGCTGCTGGCCTTAAAATGTTTAGCTTTTATGATCTTTGTCTTCATTCCTCAATCAAAACTAATTTTACTCACCTATGAGCTTTCACAGCATCTCTGATCCTTATGTTCATTGAGTTATATTATTCTATGCATAAAAGTGTGGAAACAATACTTATAAGGTATTAGGGACCATTTTTTCTGGAGAGCCAAAATTGGGAAAATAGCATGCATTGCTTACTGAATGCCAACAATCAGAGCTGTCTCAGAGAACAAGAGTCTCTCCAAAAAATATTTTCTGAGCTTTCTAGGAATTATAATCCATGTGGAAAAATTAACATATTGGTGAAATATTTAATAATTTAGGAACATTTTGTACTTTGATAGCTTAAGAACAAAACCTCTTTGTGACTATTCAAACAAAGAAAATTTTTTAAAAATGTAGTCAACTTGTGCTTGTCTTCCTTCTACCACCAAACTGGGTTCAGTGCCACTAACAGTAAGGGCTCTAGAGAAGAGTCAGGGGATAGATGGGGTAGGAGTGAATTTTGTTCATGTTTGGTATTGTGTCTACGTAAACATTTCATAATGCCTTTGAAACCATATACAAATAGTGAGTGATTTAAAAATTAGAATTTTGCATATCTCAGGTTTTACATACCAACATGAAGCTAGAATTACTCTGTACTTCTTTCATGCTTATTCTGCTCTATTTCAGGAGAATGTAAAGATTATATTTCATTAATGTTTTTCTCCAAAAGGTTTCCAAAGCATTAGGTACAAAAATCATGAATATATGGACATTGCCTCAATTTTTCTGCATAGCAGGCTCACATCTGTGATTAAAAAGTAAAGAACTGGAGACTTTCCGTTTCTAGTCTGGCCTGTGAAGAACTTAGAAGTTGTCAACTTCCTAACAAGAAGCAAAAAGCTGAACAACCTGAAAAATCAACAGCACTTCTTAGAGCTGTCAGAGAACTGGGGTCACAGGGCAAACCACTGCCCCAAACTTGAAGAGAGCAATAAGCAAATACAGAGAATTGGAATTTACCACAGCAGAAACCCCAGGGGCAGGTTAGAAAACCTCAGCCTAAACTAGTGGCAGAGCAGGAAAACTTGAACGTCCAGAGGCTGAGTGAGAACCAGCCTGAGACCTTACAATTTTAGGAGGACCCAGGCATAGGGGAGCCCTCATGCTTTGTGAGTTTTACCTTTGGGAACTCTACCATGTCCATGTCCTGATAGTGAATATTGGAGAAAAATCTCCCTATGCTTCTGGCGAGGGAATGAAAAAAGAATCTATCTGTTCTTTTTAACAAGTCCTGTCCTCAGGACCAGAAGCTAATCTGCTAGAGTTTTATCAGAGCCCAACCTACGCGGGGGAAGGGAAATATCCAATGCCAGCCCTCCGTAGCCATCCCGTCCAGCCTAATAGGGGAAATAGCATTGAGAAGCACTGACGAAGTACGGGCCTACAGAAACACGAGACCATAGGCTACAGAAAGCTTTTCTTCCTTCATACCTTACCACTACAACACTAAAGGCCTAGTTATTAGAGCTTCTTTTACATATATACCATGTATGATTTCAACAAAAAATTATAAGGCATACCATGAAGAATATAAAAATTAAAAGGCAAACACACAGTTTAGAGAGACACAGCAAGCATTAGAACCAGAGTCAGCTATGACAGGTATGTTGCAATTATCCGACCAGGAATGTAAAACAACTATGATTAATATGCTAAGGGCTCTACTGGAAGAAGTACACAACATGCAAGAACAGATAGTGTAAGCAGAGAAATGAAAATTCTAAGAAAGGATCAAAAGAAAGCCTAGAGGTCAAAAACACTTACAAATGAAGAAGGCCTTTGATGGACTCATTAGTAGATTGGACACAACTGAGGAAAGAACTTCTGAGCTTAAAGATATGAATAGACATTTCCAAAACTTAAAAGTGAAGAGAAAAATAAAATTGAAAAAAAAAAAAAACAGAACAAAGTATCCAAGAACTCTGGGACAACTAAAAAAGGTATACCATGCACATAATAGGAATGCCAGAAGAAAAAGACATAAAGAAAGGTGAAGAAGCAATATTTAAAGCAATAACGACTGGGAATTTCCTCCAAATTAATGTCAGACAGCAAACCACAGATCCAGAAAACTCAAAAGATCAGCAAGCAGGATAAATGCAAAAAAGCAAAACAAAAAAACAAAATAAAAACCCCTACACCGAGGCATACCATGTTCAAACTTCAGAAACAAAAAAAAAATTTTTTTTGAAAGAAGTCAGAAGAAAATAAAAAGCACCTTACTTACAAAGGAACAAAGATAAGAATTACATCCAACTTCTTCCCAGAAGCCATGCAAGCAAGAAGAGAGTGGCGTGAAATACTTGAAGTGTTGAGAGAAAAAAAGAACACCAAACTAGAATTTTGTACTCCATGAAATTATCCTCTAAAAGTGGAAGAGAAATAAAGACTTTCTCAGACAAACAAAAATTGAGGGTCTTTGTTGCCAGTAGACTGAGAAATGTTAAAATAAGTTGTTCAGAAAGAAGGAAAATGATATAGACTAGAAACTCAGATCTACGTGAAGAAAAGAAGAGCGTCAGAGACTGCATGAAGGTGAAATAAAAACTTATTTTTCTTATTCTTACTTGGTCTAACAGATAATAGTTTCTTCAAAATAATAATAGCAACAATGCATTTAATTATATATGCTTATGTATAAATGAATAACAGCAATGATACAAAAGGAAGGGAGGAAATAATTATACATTTTTAAAAGCCCATAGAATGTACAACACCAAGAGTGAACTCTAATATAAACTATGAGCTTTGTGCATGTGTGGGGACAGGAGGTAAATGGGAACTCTACACTTTCCTCTCGATTTTGCTATGAACCTAAAACTGCTTTTAAAAATAAAGTTGGCCGGGCACGGTGGCTCACACCTGTAATCGCAGCACTTTGGGAGGCCGAGGCAGGTGGATCAACTGAGGTCGGGAGTTTGAGATCAGCCTGATCAACATGGAGAAACCCCATCTCTCCTAAAAATACAAAACTAGCTGGGTGTGGTGGCAAGTGCCTGGAATCTCAGCTACTCGGCAGGCTGAGGCAGGAGAATTGCTTGAACCCAGGAGGTGGTGGTTGCGGTGAGCCGAGATCGCACCATTGCACTCCAGCCTGGGCAACAAGAGCGAAACTCTGTCTCAAAAAAAAAAAAAAAATTAAACAATTTTTAAATAAATAAATAAATATAAAGTTTAATAATTTTTTAAAGCCCAGCACACTGACATGTACTATACACCTACAGAATGAATAAAAGCAGAAAGTGACATCACCAAGTGTTGTTGGGATACAGAGCAACAGGAACTCTCAAATTTTACTGACAGATAGATAAATGGTATCCCTTGCAATAATGCTAAGCAGTTTTTTACAGTTAAACATACATCTGCTTGAAATAGCAGCTCAACTCCTGTATACTTATCATAGAGAAATGAAAACATATTACTGTAATAAAAGAGTTGTACAAGAATGTTCATAACAAATTTATTCACAATAGCCAAAGAATGGAAACAATCTAAATGTCCATCGACAGGAGAATGAATGACCAAATTACAGTATATGAATACAAAAGAATACTTCGTAGCAATAAGAATGAACTACTGATACATAGAACAACATGGATGAGTCTTATAGGCAAAATTCTGAGCAAAAGTAGCAAAATGCTGAGAAAAATAATTATCTGATATATATTAATTTCCCTAATCATATCTTATCAGGAAATTGCATATTAAAACAAGATGCGACTACATACTTATTAGAATGACTAAAATCCAAAACACTAACAACAAATGCAGGCAAGAATGTTAAAGCAACAAGAATTCTCATTCATTGCTGGTGGAATGCAAAATGGCACAGTCACTTCGGAAGACAGTTTGGCAGTTTCTTACAAAACTAAACATACTCTTACCATAAAATTCAGCATTTGCACTTCATTGTTTACCCAAATGAACTAGAAACTTATGTCCACCCTAAAACCTTCACACAGATGTTTTCAGCAGCTTTATTCATAATTATCAAAACTTGGAAGCAGTCAAGATGTCCTTCAGTAGTAAAGAAACTGTGGTGTATTCATACAATGGAATATTAGTCAGCACTAAAAAGAAATAAGTTATCAAGGCATGAAGACATGGAAGAAACAAATGTATATTACTAAGTGAAAGAAGCCAATCTGAAAAGGGTTCATACTCCAACTATATGACATTCTTGAAAATGCAAAACTATAGAGACAGTAAGAACAAAAATTAGTGGCTGCCAGAAGTTAGAGGGCAAAGAGGGAAGGAAAGACAGAGCCCAGAAGTTATTTAGGGCAGCAAAACTATTCCATATGATACTACAATGGTGAACACACATCATTAAACATTTGTCAAAACCCATAAAATGTACAGCACCAAGAGTAAACCGTACTGGAAACTAGTGACTTTGGGTAATAATGTGTCAATGCAGGCTCATTGATTGGAACAAATGTACCACCTTGGTGCCAGATGTTGACAGCAGGTGAGGTTATGGATGTGTGGGGACAGGAGGTATATGGGAATTCCCTGTACTTTTTGCTCAATTTTGCTGTGAATCTAAAACTTCTCTGTATTAAAAAAAAAAAAAAAGTAAAGAATTGAATGTTTTTTTTTTTTTCTGAAAAGAGTGGCTGTGAATCTAGGAGACATTGACAGTATGATGTAAAAAAGAAGAGAAAAGATAGAGTTCAGTAAATACCTATGATGCAAGAATACAGAGTTTTAGTTCACTAGCTCGTGGGATGTGTAAGAAAATATCCCTAAGGTATCTATAAATGTAGAGATTGACATTTTGAAAAACCAGCAAAAACTTTGTGGGACTTCACTCATAAATGGAATGTCAACATAAATTGGCACAATTTATATAGCTAGCACAGAAAGGAGAATTTTATCACTGAATTTATGAAAAACCTGAAGAAGAAATATTTTATTTTCAAGAGAATTTTTAAGAATATTGTAAACCGAATAAAATATCATGCTGCTGCTACTATAAGAACAAGTTTATCTCCATTATCGGTGACAACTTTCAGAGGACTACAAATCCAGTGTCGCTTGGGGCTCTGTAGTTTCTAGTTCCTTTGGAAGAACTATAATACAGATATTTTCAGCAAACAGACAGTACCACAAATCAGCCAGCCTATTTTAATATGTCCTTGTCCAATCAAAGTAAATGATGAATTAACCACAAACATCAACACTGTTAATGTTTACTGGTTATTTAAAATACCATAATAAACTAAATAACCAGTCTGACACTCACTTTTTAGATAAGTTTTGTTTATCTGTATTTACTTTTGTTTATGTTTCTTTATTTCCCCATGTTAGTTAATTAACACATATATACATAGACGTCTACACATTCTCCTCCCAGAATTTGCTTCTTAAAATTTATAAAAGTCATTTTCTTTTGATTGTTAATATGGTATTTATTCCAAAATCTGTTAATGCTCTCATTTCTTCTGGCAATGTGTTAATTGCTAACAAAAATAAGGTTTTGTTTACATAGTCATTACATCTACAAACACTTAAAAAATTTTGTTTGTCTCTTAAGAAAAGTAATAGTACGAATGAAATGGTCACTCACCAATTAAAGATGGTAACTGACAACCATAAAACACATTATTCTGTTTCTTGCCTCTGTATTTGCTACTTTACATTAAATTCTAAATTTAATAAAATATTTGATTTATCTCTCTCTCCAATGTCACCAAAATTTTCCCCCAATATCTAAGAGACTAAAATGCAGCCTTACTTGCCTGAGTCCTTATCCTAAGTAGTCACTGTTCAGCAAGCAGGCAGCTTGTGTCCCTACAGGCACACGATTCAAACCAAGAAATAGAAAAGTCTTGAAAAAACTTTCACATTCAAAAGCGGCACCTTTGTTGATCTGCGAGAGCTCTGGTACAGTTACTCAGCTTGTTGTCAGTTTTTGTCACTAAAATACTGCCACCTTCAGGAAGAAATGTAGGAATCTGCAATTGCATTAGTGAGGGAATCTGACTGAGAACCCTTAAATCCAAATTCCACATGGCCCTTTATTAAAGCATAGCTATAATGTATCCTAAGTTATTTTTTCTATATAACTAAATATTAGCAATCTATTTTAGTAGACTTTTTTCCTTAATAGCTTTTTTTTTCTGAATAGCTAGACATTACAGTGAAAAGCTGCCCAGAAATAACAAATGAAGATAATTCACTATTATAGATAAAAGTAAAACTTCTTCAGTAAGACCAGGGATTCTCGGGTATTAAATTACAAAACATGAAGAACAAGCTACAAAATATTTTCTATGCTCAAATAATGAAATATATATATATAGAGAAAATATTGGTACACAGTTTTAAGAAATAATTCCATGACCCATTTATACATTTTACAAGAAATATATCTCTTTAAATCCTCTCTGAGGATGCTAAAATAGGATTTTTTCCCCTTAACCTTCTAGGTCCTCTTTCATTTATCAGTTAACATAAAAATTAAAAGTAACTTTGTGCCAGCTTTCTAGTGTTTAAATTGAATATTTCAGTTTATATCAAGAATGTTCTCGTTCTCTCTTTTTCTCTCTCCTGCTTTAAAAAAAATTTCTAGAAGTTCAGCTCTCTATTTCATAATCTGCTCTTGGTCTAATTTTATTTCATTTCCTTTCACTTATTCTTTCCCTTATCTTCTTTTCTATCTTCTTCTTCTCTTCATTGGTTTATTTTTACTTAATTTAGAAAGTCCATTGTAATTAGCCAATTTCTTTTAGGTCCTATAAGCAATATATACAGAGCCCTCTTTCTGTTTTCCCTTGATTCGAAATCCATTCCCTATTCAGACAATGCCAACAAGTACTTTTCATAAACAGTTTTTTTAAAAAAGAATGTATGATTATTGTAAAATGTCACAAATATTTTACAAAACACTAATTATAGAGTCTGATTGGAAAGGACACATACACAAAGCCTTCTCTTATTTTAATCCTCAAAGCAGTTTGTCAGATCGCCCCAGGTTAATTTCAAAATTGAACAAATTAAAATTTCAATGTGATAACTTTGGGAAGAAGGAGGAACTTTACAAAATAATTTTTATATTCCCCTAAAGGAATTGAGTGAAGACAATAACCACTACAAATCAAGTTTCCGGAAAAAGAAGATTATTAAAAGAGGAGGCATACTATCAGATATTAATAATTAAAACTACGTGGAATCAGTGTCTGAAAACAAGAACAGATGAACGGAGCGCAAAAGGATCCTAGTATAGATAAGAATTTAGCAAGCATTTTTAAAGTGAGGGCAGATTGCTTATTTTTAAAATGATGTTAGAACAATTGGTTAACTTTGAAAAAAAAAATTAGAACTTCTACTTCATAAATACACCAAAATGAAATAAATCCAGAAAAAGTAGAGTGAGCCATTTGAAAATTAAGGTCTATTTTAAAACACAAATGAATACTTATTTGATTACAACGTAGATAAGGAAGAAACAATAAAAAGATTGATAAGTGGATTAACCTAAAAATTAAAAGCGTCTCTGTTTAAAACATCATAAATATAATTAAAAGGCAAATGGTAACTTGGAAAAAATATTTTCAACATTAATGGCAGCTAAACGTTTAATATCTTTACATTAGAAGACATCTTACAAATAATAAGATAAATACCTATACAGCAGAAAATGAGCAATAACCTTGGCCAGACCATTCAAAAGAAACATTCTTGTCTCATTAACATATTTTTTAATGTTCAATCTCATTAGCAATCAAAAATACAAATTAAAACAGCAAGTTTTACTTTTAAAATTGATGAATATTTTTTAAATTTTAATACCTGGTTTCACCAAGGGTATTGCAAAAATAGCGTTGCCATACAAACTTTTGGGATGACAACTGACAATGCATATCCATAGTTAATCCCCTTACCCTTCACCCAGCAGTTTCTTAGGACACAGTCCTGTATGTTTAAGGAAAATAATCAAGATGTAAAAAGAAATCTATATATGAGAATAATCACAGTGGAGACTGGTAAAATGAATAATCGCACATATATATAATGGAATACCATTATTTATTCAGTTTAAAAAATAATTACATGGGAAAATATTCATATGTGTATAAGTGATTAAACAACTATTAAACTATATTATGTAATAATCATAATGTGTGCTTAAATACACAGAAGAAACTGAAAACAAATTGTTAAAATAACAAACAAATTTTTATTTTTCCTGAGCAGTAAGACCATGGTTAATTTCTTTACTTTATTTGAATTTTTTTTTTGTTTGTTTTTTTCAAATGTTCTACAACAATATGACATTTTAAACAAAAAAAGGCTTGTTTTAAACCAGTGAAGACCCTCATTGCAATTCCATTTCAGGTCATGTATATTAATAGAAAAACAGAAATGTCATATGTAACATATATTTTTTTAAAAATGATTCCTTTGTCCACACCCATAGAATGTACACCACCAGGAATGCACCCTAATATAAATTACGGACTTTGGGTGATACAATGTGTCAATGTAGGGTCATTGATTGGAACAAATGTACCAGTTTGGTGTGGGATGTTGATAGTGAGGGAGACTGTGTGCCTGTGGGAACAGGGTACTCTCTGTACTTTCTGCTAAATTTTTCTGTGAATGTAAAACTGCTCTAAAAAATACATTAAAAAAGAAAAAAAAAAAGATTCCCAGAATGCAAACTGGATGCAAAGTAAATCTGGCACTGCTTAGCACAGAAATATAAAATCAATGCTGATTTAGTGAGGAAGGCTTTGAGGTATGCTGAACAGGTGTCTAATAAAATTTTTTGTCTAATAAATTTTTAGATATCAATTGCTTTATGCAAATCTATATCTCACATAATAAGTATAAAATTAATATATAATATTTTCTCATTTGCCTTCTTATCCACATAGGTAGAAGGAGGTGTCCTATACCAGCTCTGTCCAATATAAAATATGAGTCACATATATAATTTTATTTTACTATTTTTATTTCATTTAATTTTTGAGACAGGCTCTCACTCCATCCCCAGGCTGGAGTGCAGTGGCATGATCACGGCTTACTGCAGCCTCCACCTCCCAAACTCAAGTGATCCGCCCACTTCAGCCTCCCAAAGTGCTGGGCCAGGCACCACACCCAGCCTCTCACACATAATTTTAAATTATCTGGTAGCCACCATTTTAAAAAAGTAAAAGGAAATGTGCAAAATTAATTTTAATAACATATTTTATTTAACCCAATATATCCAATTACCATTTCAAAATATAATCAGTATAAAGATTATTGAGACATTTTATCCCTTTTATCATATTAAGTCATTGAAATCTGATGTGAATTTAACATGTGCAGCACATCTCAATTTGGTTGCTAAATTTTCACTGGAAATACTAGATCAGTATTTAGATTTCATAAAATTTACTGTTGAAAAAGTAGATTAACATACCCAAGTTTTTCCAAACATAATTGTTTTAATGACTAATTGAGAATCTGTTTTAAAATTTAAATTATAATTCAAATTCAAGTTTCTCAGTTACACTAGCACATGTAGCTAGACGTTAATTTGTTAGACATATCTCCTCTTGGAAGGGGTTAATAGTGAAATATCGTCACCGGACATGCTACTTTAGGGGAATAGGCCTGAATACACCTACTACTCAGCAAGTTCAAATCTAAATTTTAATCATGTTAAAAGAATGTAAATTGTGTATCCTTACCTACTTTCTTGGCCTTCTTTAATATCACTGAGTCACATATGTGTTAAGTTATTCTTAGCAAATTCATCTGCAAAAAGGGAAGTCATTTCCTACACTGAAAATGAGTTACTGCTCCCAGTAATCAATTGGCTGCATAATTTCACTTCCCCTTGCTGGATTAAGGGATGATTCTGCCACTATACAATTTCTAATAGTAAAGACTAAGAGTGTGAAAAGTGAAAAAAATACAGGCATATTGCTATTTATAGTAGATTGATTTGTGACCTCACAGGCAACAGAACTTCCTCACACATTTAAGAAGTCTTGCATGACCCAAAGGAGTGAAACTAACGAACTGTCCAAATTTCAGCTATGTTTTGCAGCTTGCCGTACAAATTGGACAAGCCCATTACTATTAGAAGCCATTCCTCTGGTGGCATTCATGACTGTAAGATTTTAAATTCATCACAAACTGGACTCAAATTCTCATACACTGGTATGGAAAGTTGTTTCCTGTACTAGCAATGGAATAGCTAAAATAGAACACACATAAACATGGCTTCCAATGATGATAGCTGTTTGGAAAAACAATAACGTATCATGACGAATGTCCCTTTCCTTCCTCGGAATAAATGTATTCCCCCAAATGTATTTCTTCACTTGGTAACATAAGTAAAAAAGCAAAACCAGCTAGGATGTGATCTGCGATAAACTAAGAGTGTACATGAACCACTAATTCCAATGTGTCAGTCAATCAGTCATCGAAAAACTGTAATTATACTGCCTGCCAGGCACTTCAACCATCCTCAGGATACATACATAAATAATTTGGTTCCTAATTAGGGAGGTTAGATTTGTAGACAGCAGAAGATAAGTAACGACATAAGGTAGCATGTAGTCAAGTAGCAAGTGAGTGACTCAGATAACAACTGTTGTAGGACTAGAGCACTGGTTCTCAAAGTGTCTGTGGAGGTCCTCAAGACTCAGGGGTTCTGTAAGGTTAAAACTATTTTAAAGTACTAAGGTGATATTTGCCTTTTTCACTTTGCCAGTGTTTTCACTGATGCTGGGTGAAACTGTGGTGGTCTTGGCACAAAGCAAGGAAGTGGCATCAAATTGTAGCAAAAAAAAAAAAAAAAAAAGTCAGTTTCACTCAAGAATGTACTGGATAAAGCAGTAAAAAAATATATTATTTGACTAAATTTATTAAATCCTGACCCTCTAGGGTATATCTTTTTAATATTTTGTGGGACAAAATAGAAATGGTACGTAAAGTGCTTCTATGACACACAGCTGTATGAGGGCTGTCTAGGAGAAGCACTGGTACAATTGAGTTTCAAGTTGAACTAGTCACTTTTTTTATAGAAGAGCATTTTTATTTGAAAGAACAACTGACTGACAAGACAAATTGTGGTTATTCAGACTCGAATATTTGGCAGATTTTTTTTTCTCAGAAATAAACAAAGTGAGCCTGTCACTTCTAGGAAAACAATCGACAAGATTTTTTTTTTAACCAATGATAAAATTATTTGAATTTACAAGTAAAAATTAAAATATTGGAAAATTCATATCCTAATATGTAAAATATTTCCTGATGAAATACAACTAATGAATATGATATTTTTGATATTGTACAATGAAATAGACATTTGGAAGAGCTGCATAATTCAGTGAAGGAATAATTTCCCAGTGACCATTACATGCTGTTACAAATCACTCACTGTATTATGCTTTGTGTAAAACATCCAAGCAATAGACCAGTGGGTTTTAATGTAACAGAATATGAAAAGTTTATTGATATGGACTTAAATTCCCCATTGCAATTAACTTTTTTGAAATTATCATTTGAAGGATTTTGTAGTAGTATTAAAGACTATCCACAATTATCTGAAAACACTCCTTTCTTCAATGATGTTTCTCTTTGGGGACAGATTTTCTTATGTACTTAACCTACACAACATGTCACAATAGATGAAAATGCAGACGCCAATATGGGAATCCAGCTGCCAGATATTAAAGAGACTTCCAAAATATAAAATAACATTTTTCTCAAATTTTTGTTTGGGAAAACACTTATTCTTTTATTAAAATGTGTTATTTATGTTAATACGTAATGGCCTTGTCATTATTATAAATTAAGTAACTCAAGTAACATATTTTAAACATTTTGCCAATTTTAATTTCTAATACAGTAGTATCAATAGATGCAATCCTCATAAACTTAGATAAACAAAAGCTTTGTGGGGCTTTAAGATGAAAATATTTGAGAATCACTGGACTAGAGAAAGAGCAGCTGTCAGGAGACGTTAGAGAAACTTCTCTGGGACCTGCTATTTCATAATCTCCAAACACACCCTTCCTCCTCCAGCGCTTTATGACCCAGACTGAATGGTGTTGACTATTTAGAGATGGCCAATTTACACTAGTGTTCTTCAGGTAACAGTTATATTTGTGGAAATGCAATATAAAATCCTTAAATGCAGCACAACTCCTTCATAATCACAGACCTTCTATTAAGTGGCAGAACTAATAACACATAGAATAAATATATGAGATTTTGCCATGTATCAGTGGTTCTTTTTCATGTCCAAAGCCTCCCTTTTAACATTTATTATCATTTTCCAACCCTTCCATGGACCTAATATAATTAAAGATATTGTCTAGCAAACGAACTACATTTATTAACAGTAAATTTATTTTCCTACTTTGGATTGACTATGCAATGCCAGGCAAAGCAAAAACAATAGAATTTTCTGCAGTAATCAGGCAATTTCTGTTTAGATTTTTGAAAATTTAAAATAGGTTGTAGATTCCTCGCCACCCCATCATTACTTCCAAAAAGCACTTGGGATATAGAAACTCGAGGTTAAGATCCTCTGTGGCCTGTAGGTTTTGGTTTTCGTTTTGTTTGAATTTAGTTTTTGGTTTTTGGTCATTCAAATCATGACAGAAATAAGTTTTCTCATTTTTGCTCGGTGATCAGATATCTGAGAATCCAAGGTTTGAATCCCTTATACGGATACACGCAGTTTCAGGGTTTGCAGTGAGACAATGAAAAAGCCTGGGCTCTAAAATCAGAAAATGGCCTTCCAGTTAATAGCTGTGTAAATGTAGGCAAGTCGATCAAGTTCACTGAACCTTAGTTTCCTTAAATGTAAAATGGAGCTAATCATATCTACCTTGCTTAGCTGGTGTGTGGCACAGGAAATGATAGACATTATTATTCAGCAAATAAACCAAGTTGTGCTATAAATCCATAGACTGCTTTCAATATTGAAATTGTTATTTCATATTATTGCCAATTTGTGGCAAAAAAATGTAAAAGACACTTTTGTGATTGGTCCTTGATACAGTTTTGCTCCTTTAAACATGGACTAAAACGTGTGCACATGCTCAGTGTGCAGGTCCTTAAACACATTTGATGGTGAACAGTGCTGGTCCCCGACAAACTTAAAAATTGTTCAGGTTTATCTTTAGGCACAAAGAATAATCTGTGTTCTCAAATGCCATAGTGACCTCTGTCCCACGGTTTAACAGCTGTAGGGCTATCCATAGAAGCAGCTGGGCCTCTGGTTTCTCTTAGTATCGTGAACCCAATATGGAAATCCTCCCACTCAGATTTACTCACATTACTTCCCTGACCTAGACCACGAGTTAGTCCTTTCCTTCCCCTAATTCCTCCTCTCCACTCTCAGATACAGATTTGATACTTTCCTACAAATGTTCTACGACTTTAATTAGTATTCATCATTAATTTGAAGACAGTGTGTATTCTGACATCATGATATGAACTTTCCATGTTAATGAAATTTCTGACAATTTAGTGTGCTATTGAAATTCTTCCCTTCTCTAGTGGTTATGGTTGCATTTCTAAAATCTGTTATGGTGTTGGAAAAATTACATTAAAGTAGATATCATCAATGTTTTGTTCATTATTGTAATAAAATGAAAACATCTTAGTGTTGTGTTATAAATCCTATAATTAGACTGTAATCCTTTCCTCCCTTCCAAAGGTATTTCAGGGATTAGAGTTTTTAATTGTGCATGAGATTTATAAAGTAGGGGCACAGCCTTGTTACTACTATTACACATTTTTTTTCATTTGGATAATTTAGCCGTTATCACTTCAAAAAGCTATTTAGAAATGACTATAATAGCTAGTCTCTACATTTTTACATTGGATTTTTCTTTCCTCCAAAAAAATTACTGCTCCACAAACCCCAAATATATTTTTAATTTAGGGAAAAAGTGCTCATATCTGAGAAAATGTGGATTTGGAGAATATATAGAATGCTTCCTCGGGAATTCCGAAAACTCAAGCGCTCTGGCTTACCAAATGAGGTAGGTTTTCAGGAAAACCCAGCCCCTCAGGACTCTCTATCTGGACCAATCCCAGCTGCCATAGCTCCGCGCTCCCGGGATGGGGCTGTGTCGCTCACGCCTCGCGGTGCGGGCGGACACACACCCTGCTAGGACTAGCTCAGTCTCCCAGTTTCCCTTCCGAGATGCCTCGGAATCTTTACCACGGTCATCAAACGATTCAGTGGATCAGTAGTTCCCAACTTCTAGGGACAGACACCCTTTTAAAATTCAACGTAACAGACCACCACCCTCCAAACAGACTGTGATAGCCGTACTTTTACATTCTCTACTGATTGAGAAAACTCAAAAACAATAAAAAACTCCAATAGAGCCTACAGTACTTTCAAATGACTGTATATTTTAATTATAGCATTTGCATACAACTGAGTTTATTTATCTATGCTATGCTGTACGCTAAGTTTACGGGCAGTCTTGGTGCACAGATGGTTTCGCCCACCCTTTGCACAGGGGAAGCCCCCCAGGCGCCCAGGCTCGGAGGCCCAAGTCCCGGCAGCTGCTGCGGTGGACTTAGAGGCAGCATGTCCTGCTTCTGCCCCAAACGTTCAGTGTAGTCGGATTCCCGGGGACAGCAGGGCAGTCTGCGCGCACATCGCCGGGGCATCGCAGGACACCTGCTGCCCCCTATCGGTGGTGAGAACAATAACCCGAACCCGGTTGGAATCAACTGGAAGAGGCCTTTTGAAAAAAAGAATATTCCAGGACTACGCAGTAGCCAGACGACTCTCTTTAAGAGCCTGGGTTTCCGCAGTCAGCTCCGACTGCCTCGTTTTAATGCAGTTTTTCGCAAGTGAAGGACAGCATGCTGGATCGAAGAGGACTCTGACACTGCTTCGGTGAACGTGCGGGGTGGGGAGGGGGGGTATTGAAGGGGTTCAAGATACATCCAAGGGTCTATTTGTTTTCCACCTCCCTATTCAGCAACCCATCTCGTCCTTATGCAAAGCACCTGCCTTCGCCCGGGATGGGGACACACATCAGAGCACAGCGTGGTGTTTTCCCAAGCCCCCGAGGCACCTGTCCCCTCACGTTACACCTTGAGGAGAGTCCAGTGACCTCTGCTGCAGAGGCGACAAAGGCTCCCTGAGAAGCCGGCCTCAGTGGTGTCCAGGAATGGCTTTCAAACACCGTGTTACTCCTGTGGTCCCTTTAATAAACATAGGACTATGCTTCAGAAAAGCAAAAATAAATGCTGAGAAGTAAAAGGAAGCTATCGGCTACGCGGTTACCTCTGATGCCTGTATATGTGCAATTTTCTTCTAAGACTTAGCATTAAAATTTGCTTCCACTTGGACATAGCCAAGATTGCTAACAGGCTGGGAACGTGTGTGTGTGTGTGTGTGTATTGCGACATATTCTGGGATTTCTAATTTTATTTTCAACACTTTCTCCCCACTTATTACTACCCCCCACCCCAGTACATACACACTTGGCAGTATCCTAACTTGTTCACTCTTGTCCACATTTGTCTTGGCGCTCTGGGGAAGAAGGTAAGAATAGATAGACGAACGAAGGTGCGTGGAAGAAAGGAGGGAGGGGAGGAGGTAGAGTCGGCTTCCACACCAGACTCTGCTTGTTTGAGCAGGAATAGTGGTGGGGAGTCTTCGAGAGGATAACGGAAATGCCCCACCACACGCCCACAGCGCAAGTGCCGGCGTCCGCAATCGGCCAGTGGCAGCAGCAGAACCGGGGTCCACTTGGCCCCTCAGGGGCTCTCGCCCGTCCGCTCTGGGCGTCGGGCTGTCCAGTTTCGCTGCGAATCTGGGAGAGGAAGGAGGTTCGGCTAGCTCCGTTCTCCCTGCCAGTCCGCTGTGGCGGCAGCCCCTGGCCAGGGCCCGGCCAACTCCCCGCTCTTGGGCGGCTGCAGGTGCCCAGTGGCCCATCCCCAGCGGCCCATCCCCAGCGGGGGCGAAACGCCGAGCTGGCGGAACCGTCCACACGTCCAGCTCGGAGTGCGTCTCAGTCGCGCGGCAGAGGCCCCTGGGCCCGGGCGCTCCTGGTTCCCGCGGCCTGTGGGCGCGGCGCACAAGGGCGCGGGCGGGCGGCGGCAGCTCCCAGGCGGAAGGCGCGGCGGGGCCACGGTCACCGCCACCGCCAGGGCTCCGGCGGAAGCGCGGGCTCCGGGGGGAGGGGCTGCCGCGCCCCGCCAAGGCCCAGGGCTCCCAGCCCGGAGCGGCTCCCGTCGGTGCAGCAGCGGACCCCGGGCCGCCCTTACCCTCGCCGGGCAGGGATGAGCCCCGCTCAGGTTCAGCCCCAACCCCGCGCGCGGCGGGGTAAGGCCGAAGCCCACGCAGGTCCGCCCGGTGTGCGTCTTTCACTCGCACACACGGAGCCCCTCGCCAGGCGCGCAGGCCCAGGCTACGAGGCCGGCTGCTCCGGCGTCTGCCACCTCCAGGACCCAGAGCCGCCAGCCCTGGGCTCCCGGCAAGCTGTGACTTCCCGGATGGGGCCATGCTTTTCTTCCAGGACAATCGGGGCTCCTCCCCTCCCGGCGATCTTTCTAGGAGGCCACCTCCAGAGATTGCGAGGCGATTTCCTCCCTGCCGGTACCGAACTGTAACTCCTCTCGCTACAGACGCCGAGAACCAAACGCTGACTATTTGGCGAGGGACCACCACCACCCAGAAAAACACACGGTTCAGTGTGCGTAGATTGTTTGCATCAGCGAGTTCATGGCGAATAGAAGTTCGCTTTCTATTTTTGATAGCCCTGATTTTCAAGCGTTTTCAAAGTTACGTTGTTCTGTTTTCTGCTTGGTCAACAACACGGAAAATGGAATATTGCTTTTTTGTGATTCAAAATCAGTTGTAATTACAATGACTGAGAATTTCACGGCATCTTGTGAGATAAAATGGAGATGCGCACCTAGGTGAGAATCACTGGAGTGGATTACGTAGTGGCCGGCTGGATCCGGCTAACAGTCTTTGAGGCTCATTCCATTTCGTTCTCAGCTCGCCCACTCTAGTAGGACTTTCATCTTTAAATTATTTTTTAATTATCATGAGGCTCTCAGTCTAAGATAGCAAAGATTGAGCGCCACATTTAAGCAGTTCTCTCAAACTAGCTTTACCTTTTTTGGGGAAGTAATTCCTGGGCTAATCATTTCAGATCTGAGAACAAAAGAAGTTGCTTAAAAAAAAAAAAAAAAAAAAAAAACTTTTATTTACGCAGCAGATACTTAAGGAGCGTCTACCTTGCACCAAATACGCACACACACGCACATGCACACACACACACAGAGTGAATGCTGTGGGCTGTACAAATAATATATAACATCTGTTGAATGATTAGTATGTGACAGGCAATATACTTGCTATTTAAAAAGCATTCTATCATTTTACCCTCCCGGGGACATATGAAGTAGAGATACTGTCATCCCTGCTTTACCTATGAGGAAAATACGAGTCATGAAGTAACTTACTCTAGGTCACCCAGTTAATAAGTGGCAGGACAGGACATTACACTTACGCCCAGTCTGATACGGAGACCTCAGCCCAACCTCTACACTGTGTCCTCCAGTCAGATCTGGGAATCTGTATATTTTGGAACCACCTTAGGTGAATGTGATAAAAGTAGAACTTGAGAAGCCTTGATATAATCAAACTTCCTCATTTTCCTGATCAGAAAACAAACTCAAAGAAGCAATTTTTCTGGAAAGAAACAATTGCAGAAAGAGATCCAGAGAGGCTGTTCCTGGTTTCTTGGCTAAGGTCCTTTCTACTATCCAGACGACATTGGCTCAGTCCAGGAGGAGTCAAAGAAGGTAAATAATTCAACAGTTACAAAAAGTGTACAGTCAAATCTTGATTATCCTTAGTTTCCCCTTCAAATTGCTTGCCTTCTGGATTTTTGACTGTTAATCTACTTTCTCTCCCAGAGGGAGAGAGAAACCATGTGAAACTTGATTATTTTATTTCTGCTAATGTTACCTGGTAAGAACGCTAATATTAAAAAGGAAAATGGGGGCCGGGCATGGTGGCTCATGCATGTAATCCCAGCACTTTGGGAGGCCAAGGCAGGAGGACAGGAGAAGTTCAAGACCAGCCTGAGCAACACAGACAATCCATCACCCCCCGCAACCCACAGCCCCACTCCCACCCTATCTCTGCAAAAAGAAAAAAAAAATGGGCATGGTGGTGCATCCTGTAGTCCTAGCTACTCAGGAGGCTGAGGTGGGAGGATCATTTGAACCCATAAATTCATGGCTGCAGTGAGCCATGGTCATGCCACTGCACTCCGGCCTAGGCGTGGTGTTGTGCACCTGTAGTCCAGCTATTCAGGAGGCTGAGATGGGAGTGTTGCTTGAGCCCAGGAGGTCAAGGCTGCAGTGAGCCATAGTGCACCAGTGCGTACCAGCCTGGGCAACAGAGAGACCCTCTCTCAAAAGAAAGAGAGAAAGAGAGAACCATGGAGACTACTGCCTTTTCTCAACAACTCTGAGCAAATTATTTCCTTTACTTAAAATCATTTGCTGATCCCCCGTCCATTCTACAGGATAAAATTAAAATTAGACTTAGGAAGAAGGCAGATAAAATATTACATGATATTAGTACTTTTCATCACCCACAATTCTGCCTCTCATCAAACTTTGAGCAATACTAAACACGTTGTAGTCCTCTGCACATATAGTGCTATCCCCTGCTTTGTGTTCTTGCGTTATTCCCATCCTGGCCTTCCTTCCACACCTGTCTCTTGGAAAATGCCATCCATTTCCAAAAACCCTGCTCAGACAGCACCACACATGTGAGTTTTCCTGACCCTCTGCTACCTCCCACAGAGCAATAACCTCGCGCTTGTGCAGCAGGCCTCTTCTGTTCCTTACGTAGTCTCTTTTATGGCTCTTAATCTGTATGAGTTGTTTCCATATCCTTAATCTGTATAATGAGTTTTTCCATATCCTTCTCACTAGAGCTCCTGAGGAATCTGTCTATATAAACTTTGTTTAGTGTATCTGAAAACTTAGGAAAGAGGCTAAACTTACTTTAAATAGAATGTTACATTTTCAAATAATATCTTCAGTATGTTTAAGGCAGTATGTCCATTTGTCATACACTACGGAATGTCAAAAAAATCTGAAAACAGAGGAAAACATAGTGTATTTATTATACTTTTTCACATTACCCTATTACTTTAAATTTAGAGGTATTTAAACTTCTGGAAACTTTTCTGGAGGCTGAGGAAAAACATACTAAGCGGATTTGAAAATGTAACTAAAATACTGTTTAAATATAAGTACACACTGTTTCCTGACTTTTGGACACCTTGTAATCCCGGGACCTAACACAATGTCCCAGTTCCCAACACATAGAATCTGTTGAATTGTTCTAAACTGAACTGAGCTTAAATATCCATTGATCCAGGGCCTTCCAGTTCTAGCTCATCACAGTTCAACCTTCTGTCTCTCCTTTCGGTGAGCTCGTATCAGCTTTAGTCACTTTGTCAATCAACCCCTGTATTTGCTCTTTCCATTTGTATTAATGCTTTTAGCTAAGTTATAATTGTATGTATGCTGTTTGCATTTATTAGGGAAGGAGGTCCCTACATTCTTCCCCATTGGTGACAGTACAAGTTGTTGAGGGTTAGAGACAATTAATGGAGCAATAGAGTAGATAAGGCCTTCAAAACAGCTACTGGATCATTCATTCATTTATTCAACAAATATTTTTTCAGCATCCATTATGTGTCAGACTCTGAGCCAAGGAATGGCCTCCCAGACATGTAGATGAGTCCTGTTTTATCCAACATCCCCACTTGTACTTGTTGCATAATTTCATACTGCTAGAAGCTTATGAGTGGGCAAATGTTTTCTGTACCATCCGGGACCATGAGGGTGTGCCAAGACTAGCCACTTAAAGATTTTGCTTGAATAAATTTTCCATGTCAGGTCAACTCTTTAGTGAATAAAGCACATTGTGCATATTTATGCAAAATTCAAAAGGTAATTGATAAATATTTACAGAACCTCTGGAGCACAAATAGGTATACCCATGGACCACTTCCTTGACAAATGGTCTCAAGTTAACAAACTGATCTCATATGATAAGGAATCTGCATCTCTAGAAGGGTTTATTTTGCATTTAATATAATAATACCATGACTATCTTATATGTCTGTTTATTTAGATATATTAGTAATGTTTATATGCTCACCACAGGTAATTAGAAAGAATGCCTGTGAGATAATAGGTACAGTTGAATATACTTTCTAATATCATTAAAGTAGACTTTGTATATCACTAGGGAGGAGAATCTAGAACTCTAGATTCTTTCATTCTAAGGAAAGCAATGGGAAATATAGCAAGCTATGGAGAATTAATGAAGTCTGTAGTTCAGAGAAGAGATTATATTCTCCAACAAAAACACTTTGGGAGCTTTTGGCTCAAGAAGCATTTCTTAGAGTACAGATTTGAGAAATAAGGGATATAAACATATCATTTTTTGGAAATGTAGTTTTATTTATTTATTTTTTAATCCTCAGTGACACTCAGGCTGTGTCTCAATTTGCAAAGCAACCAAAAATATCCAGTCGATTATTTGAGTAATTTAGGCCCCTAGATAAATTGCTTGAATTACCTCAGTAGTTATCACCATTATAATTGTATTAACTTAAATGAGGAGAGGTAACACAATATATTGGAAATATTTGGAGCCAGATGATTTGGATTCAAATCCTGACTCTTCAGTTTACCAGCTCTATGACCTTGCATCACTTCTTTCCTTTTGTGGCTAAATCCTTTGTGAAACAGGTATATCTCTACTGCTCTGTCTACCAATAGGGGGATACTGTGAGAATCAAATGAGGTAACGGATGTGAAACTGCACTGTGAAATGCACAGCAGTGCAAATGTGTTTCTGATGTAGGTCACACAATTTTCAATTAAGAGAAATATTCCTTGAAATTTAATAAAAGGAATACCCAAATTGATTCTTGGAATCACTCACAGAATAGAATTCTATGAATTAGATAGCAAGAAACCACTTTCTCAAATATTAGTCCATTTTGTTTTGCTTTGTATTTGATCAGGAAAATGAGTTCTGATACTGCTAGAGCTGCCAAACAATTTCTACTCTGATTCCTAAACTGGTGAGGAAAGCACCAATGCAATGACAAAAAGTATCATTGACTTCTCCTGTCCTTTTACAGAATTTATTTTACTATGAGTTTGTATTATTTTTACTAATTTATTTTATAGGATTCATTATTAGTATGTATAATGATAGCTAATAAAATATTTATAAGGGGGAAATGGGAAGATGGAAATCAAAGGCTACAAAGTTGCAATTATGTCGGTTCAATAAGTCTAGAGATCTGATGTTCAGCATGAGGACTATAGTTAATGACAATGTATTGTTTTTTGTTTGTTTGTTTTTTGTTTTTTTGTTTGTTTGTTTGTTTTTTAGACAGAGTCTCGCTCTGTCGCCCAGGCTGGAGTGCAGTGGCGCAATCTTGGCTCAATGCAAGCTCCGCCTCCCGGGTTCACGCCATTCTCCTGCCTCAGCCTCTCCGAGTAGCTGGGACTACAGGCGCCCACCACCACGCCCGGCTAATTTTTTGTATTTTTAGTAGAGACGGGGTTTCACCGTGGTCTCAATCTCCTGACCTCGTGATCCGCCCGCCTCGGCCTCCCAAAGTGCTGGGATTACAAGCGTGAGCCACCGCGCCCGGCCTAATGACAATGTATTGTATACAGAACTTTGCTAACAAGATTTTTAGGTATTCTTAAAAAACATAACTATGCGAAATAATGCATATGTTAATGTCTTTGACTACAGTAAGGTAGTATGCATATAAAAATATCATGATGTACACTTATATATACACAATTTAAAAATTATTAATTCTATAGCCATTTATTCAAACATTTATGAGTTTATATGAAAGGCAGAGGAGAAAATTGAGAAACAAAAAAGTGTCCTATTGCTAGACCTTCACATTTGATTTTGAAACCAGTTTTCCCTAAGCAAAAAGATGCTACAAATTCACAATTTTAAACTACTGGTGCTGTTCAAACTGGAAATGAGAGGAAAATGTATTAATAAAAATAGCTGTATAAGAATTAACTAACTCATCCTAACTCAAAACAACACCCATTTCTTCCAGTTAAGTTTTCTGTTTCATTTCCCACCACTACTTTTCCCTGTAAGTTTGGTGATTTGTGATTAAAATGGACATACTTTTCATAATAATTGCATTAACATGTCCCCGTTTTCATCTTCCCTCCTAACTACTGCAGTAAACAGGAAAATTATTGCAAAATGAAAATACAAAAAACAACCTATGGTTTTTTATTTTTAATTTATTTTGGGTAAGGAAAGGGAAAATTTGAGCATCACTGGCCAAAATAAATTACATACAAATTGTGTGTAAAATTAAGTTATTTGATTCTCTTAAAATTCTATGATGTTACAATCATCTTGAGTGAGTTACTAAACTAAGCTCCTTTCTTTTTTTTTTTTTTGAGACGAAGTCTCACTCTGTCGAGTGCAGAGGCACAATCTTGGCTCACTGCAACTTCCACCTCCTGGGTTCAAGCATTTCTCCTGCCTCAGCCTCCCGAGTAGCTGGGACTACAGGCACGCACCATCATGCCTCGCTAATTTTATTTATTTATTTATTTATTAGTACAGACTGGGTTTCACCATATTGGCCAGGCTGGTCTCGAACTCCTGACCCTCGTGATCTGCCCGCCTCGGCCTCCCAAAGTGCTGGGATTACAGGCATGAGCCACTGCACCCAGCCCTAAGCTCCCTTCTGACAGGTAAAGAAACCAGGTTTGGGCTGGGCGCAGTGGTTCCCGCCTATAATCTCAGCACTTTGGGAGGTCAGTGCCGGCAGATGGCTTTCAACTCAGGAGTTCAAGTACAGCCTGGCCAATATGATGAAATCCCATCTCTATTAAAAATACAAAAATTAGCTGAGCATAGTAGCGGGCACCTGTAATCCCAGGTACTTGGGATGCTGAGGCAGGAGAATCACTTGAAACCGGGAGGCGGAGGTTGCAGTGTGCCAAGATTGTACCACTGCACTCCAGCCTGGGCGACTGAGCGAGACTCTATCTCAAAAAAAAACAAAAAACAAAGAAAAACAGGTTTGACATGATTTTGGATATCTCTGTAGTGGGGAGTGTAGAGAAAATAACTGGTAACTCCCATCTCTTTGCAAATAAGTGATGTTCACTGGAGGTTTTCCTAGAAAGGCTGAGAAGTGAGTACTATTCAGTTACAGGGTTGTGAAGGTGTCCAGGGGTTTCTACTATGAGTATCTGTATGTGTGGATATGTTAAAGAGATTCCTCGGAGGCTAATGTTCAAAAACACTAGAAAACACCCACTGGAATTATTAATGACTCTTCAGTTTTATGATTGTAGTTTCCTGATTAACTTGGTAAATTAAATTGTTCTTAAGTGGACAGAATAAGAGATAGGTATATGTTTACACAAGATTGTTACAGATGACAAAAGAAGGGGTTTCACAAGGAAAGTCAGGTTAGGTATCACAAGAAAAGAAGGATGAGTAGGCAAACCCTCACAGCACCCTCACGGCTGCAGTTCTTTTATAACTTTCTTCCAGTTCTAATCTTCCTTGCAGACTAGGAGGCCTGATGTCCTGCCTCTCCTCAGTTCAGTCCTCAATGCTACTTGAGAGAGATGGCTTTGCCAGCAAGAGTTCCATAGCCACCGTGTTATCTTGAAGTCAGCAGTGTGACTAGAGGCTGGAGGCTGGAGTAGATTAACCTGATTATGGACTGGCTTGGAACACGGTGTTCCTGGCCTCAGTGCTTGGGCTTCAGCCTTCTCTCCTGACCTCGAGTGTGTAAATCTGCACAGTATGTCTTTTAGCACATAAGCTTCCAAGGAGTACACAAAATTTCTATTTTACTAACTCTGCAAAAGCTCTAAAACAGGGCTGTGACTAACCTCTTACTATGTTTGGGGGGACTTTTTCTACAGAATATTGATTCATAATTAGTAAAACTGAATAATAGTAAAACTTTTTTGAGCAATTACAGATTAGTAAATGATATTTGACAATTTTTCCTAACAAATTCATTTAACAATTCCTGAGCAACCACTACATACCAGGCACTGTTCTAGGCCCTGCAGTTACAGCAAAACAAAACTGACAAAGACCGCAGAAGTAGAATCTACAGTGCATGAGGTGGTTATAAGTGCTGTGGACAAAAATTAAGCAGGAAGGTCAATGGGGTGGGGGCTATAATTTGTTAAAAATGGCTTCACTGAGAGGGTGAGTGACCTTTAATTAATGACCTGAAGCATAGCCAGCTGTGTGCAGCATGGAATGAGAACAGGGCAGGCAGGGAGAGATTGCAAGTGTCCAGCCTGTGAAGCAGGAGTGTGCCTGCCACACACAGAAGAGCAGGGAGACCAGTGTGGCTGAGAGAGGGTTGGGGAGAGGAGAAGAAGATGGGGTCAGAGGTCATGGGTGAATGGCACGGACCAGATGCACTGTGCCTTGATGCTGTTGTAAGGGCTTGGCCTTGGTTCTGGGTGAGATGGAAGGGTTCTGAGCAGAGACGTGACATGAGCTGTCTTCTATTTTTTCAGGGTCACTCTGTCTGCTGTGTTGAAAATAACTAGAAAGGGACAAAGGTGGATGCTGGGAGACAGGAGCTGCTGCTGTGGTCAAGGGAGGGGTGACAGTGGATAATGGCAGCAGTGGAGATGGTGAGGAGTAGCACAGGTATTTTGAAGGTAGAGCTGGCAGTATTTCCTGATAACTTTGATAAGGGGTATGAAAGAAAGGGAGGAGTTTAAAAAACAAACCATCAGAAAACCCTAAGAAATGGAGCCTGAGCAACTGAAAGGATAGAGTTACCATTACCTGAGTTTTAGGGAAGCCTGTATGAGGAGCAGATTTGCACGGGAAAATCAGGGCATTTTAAGTTCAAAATACCCCTATGTGTTCAAACAGAGATGCTGGATAGACAATTGGATAGATAAGTCTGGAATTCAGAAGAAAGGTCCCAGCTGGAAATATCCATTAAGAGTTCATTTAAAGCCCTGTAAAGGAGTACAAAGGTGCTATTCAAAATAATTAACAACCAATATAGTAATGGTACTAACCAATCAAAGTACTGGAGCACAGTTCTAAAGGGTCAGGTGTCAACCTTTTAGAAATTAGATCCTTGGAAGGTCTGAGGGTCCCAGAGTGAGGCCAGAGTGGCCGGAGAGGGCAGAGGAGAGGGTGAGGAGCAGCTCTCAACTGGCCCACATAGCAGCATTTCCACATTTTATCAATAGCATAGCACACCAGGGCACAGCAGGTGAAAATTAGCCCCGAAGGAATACAGAACAAGAAGTCCTTCAAGGACTGAGCCCTGGGAAGTCCAATATTTAGAGGCTGGGGGAGGAGGACAGCGTGGAGACTGAGCAGAAACAGCCAGTGACATGTGGGAAATGCCAGTTGCGTGGTGTCCTAGGAGAACGGCGACTGTAAGGTCCAGTTGCCTGAGATGGTCCAAGTTGAGGCCTGTGTCTCAGCTGTACATAGTAGTAGTACCACCCATCTTTTACTCTCGAAAGTATCTTTATTCTGATGATAAATTATCTGGCCTCCCTACATAAAAGCCAAGTGAAAAAAGTGGCGTAAGTAGAAGGAATAATCAAGTATTTAAATGCTGCTCCTAAGACAAGTAAGAGGACTGAGAAATGGTGGCTGCATTTAGTGTTATGGAGGTCACTGGGATCCTGTCAGAAAATGGCTTTAGTGCTGCGGCAGGCATGAGGACTTGAGGTCAAAGGAAAATAGGAGGAGAGGAATTGGTGACAATAAATACAGATACATCTCTTAAGAAGTTTTGCTGTTTAAACAATAACAACAAAAAGAGGCAGAAAATTAATGGTGAGTGGTTGGAAACAGGCTGATCAAGACAGGGTTTAGGGAGATGGGAAAATTGCAGCATGCTTGCTGACTGGGGGGTACCCTAAAAGAAAGGGTAGAGAAGAAAAGATGACAGTGTAGTCAGGGCTATGTTATGACTTCCATGAACCCTAGGCACTTTTGCCATCATGGGCCCATATTTAAAATATTATGCATTATATAAAAGTGAATAAGTTAACATATATTAAAGCATTTTCCTTGACCTAGAAGTTCTTACTTTTCTTATGATTTTAAAGGCACCTCTAAAAGTATCATGAAGCCCAGGCACTGTATCTACCAGCCTGGGGATTCATCTGCCCTCAAAGTCATTAGGTTGGTAAGAAGAGAACGGGGTTGATGCACAAGTGGAGGGTTGGCCTGAGGTGCAAGCCCTGGTTGTTCATCCACAGAACAGGACAGAGGGCAGAGTGCAGGGCACAGGTAGGTGGGTAGATACAGTGATGGGAATGGGTGTGAGGTTTTTTTGGTGTTTTTTTTCTCTTGATTGTTTCTATTTTCTCAATGAAATAGTAAGCATAGTCAAAAGCTGAGAGTGAGGATGGCGGAGGAGGCATGGATGTTTGAGGAGGGAGGAAAAAGTGTGAAGCAGCCACGGACGAGTGTGGGAGAGTGAATGGACTGGGAAAAATGGAGAAGGATTCCAGGGCAGCAACGAAAGCCCCCTGAGGTGAGGTGAGGAATTTCAAATGAGACCAGTCAGCATGAGTTGTGTGTTTTTCTTCCAGCCACATTCAGCTGCTTAGTTGCAGGGGCAGAGTAGGAGGAGAGTTGGAGTCAAGCGGGGATGGAATTTTGCCAAGTAAGTATGACAAAGCAAGAGGTAGCTGGGCAGTAAGGTGTATGCACAATGACTATAATAATGGGCCACAAAAATTAAGCTGGGTAACGACGGAAGTGGGGATATGAAGAGAGTAGGGATATTGAAATGATAGAAGGTTTGATTGTGGATCCTCGTGAGTCAAAAATAGCTGGAGTTAAGCTGTAGGGGAATTGAATTGGAAAGATGGCTAATGATGGTATGAGAGTGGGATGCCTGAAATTATGGAGGGATGTGCAGTTATTAATAGGAGGCCTACATGTAACACATGAATATTTTTTGTTGTGCAAAAATTCAAATAACCCATTACCTCATACAACCTCCAAATATTAATATAATCATTGTTAAGAATTTGATACATGGCCGGGCGCGGTGGCTCATGCCTGTAATCCCAGAACTTTGGGAGGCCAAGGTGAGCAGATCATGAGATCAAGAGATGGAGACCATCCTGGCCAACATGGTGAAACATCTCTACCAAAAATACAAAAAAATTAGCCAGGTGTGGTGGTGCGTGCCTGTAGCCCCAGCTACTCGGGAGGCTGAGGCAGGAGAATCACTTGAACCTGGGAGGCAGAGGTTGCAGTGAGCCGAGATTGCACCATTGCACTCCAGCCTGGCAACAGAGCAAGACTCCGTCTCAAAAAAAAAAAAAAAGAATTTGATATGCGTCAAATATATATTACGTACACATATACACACAAACACAAACACACACACACATTTAATGCCTATATTTAATTTTTTCACATACATGGGATTACGCTATACATATTATCCCATGCCTTGTTTTTTCATTTAACAATATATTCTACAACTTTTATGATTGTTTATACAGATCTACCTCTTTCTTTAATGACTTCACTATTTTAAGTTAAATGAACTTCCAATTCAACTGTCTATGGAATATTCTAGACATGTAGATAACAGTGGATGTGATGTGAAACTAATGATGCTCAGGCTCTGGGTCCGTCACTCTCACACGCCCCATCCAGGGATCCTGATTGGGGGTTAGCAACACATTCACATGGCCATAGGTTTTTGTAAAATTTACAAGAGTAAGATATTTCAAATGTGATTAGTTAAGACTAGTCTCTTTCCAAATCTCTTCCATGGCACTTTGCCTGTATTGGACGCTGTTGGAGAAGCTGTGAGCATTCAAAGGAAATATTCACTTCTAACGGAATTCATTTCTGAAGAAGCATACATTTTCATACCTAATTTTGTATTCTCTTTTTAAGAGGGCTCTTTGTAATTGAATAAGCTTCAGGCCCTGTAAAACTTAGATCTGCCCCTACAGGTTTAGCAATTCTTCTTTAATAGTCCATTTCCTCAATGATGTCTAAATTCCTGGATTCCTGGCTACGTCCTGCTGCCCAAACATCTGTTGCTAAACTGTATAGCAAAAGCCTCTTCCCTGCTCCCTCTCCAAAAGCCAGGCGACTTTCACTTTCCTAGAAGTCATGCTCTGTAAAACTAAACCAAATTTTTGTGGCAGCAGTTCTGTACACTAATAATTAGTATGAAGGTATTAACCCTCAAACTGATATTACATAGTTATGAAAACATACAAATAACTCTAATTGTCTCGAGTACTCTAATTTGGAGTGTTTATTTCTATCATTGTTGCCTTAATTCTGTATCAACATAGATAATCATTAACTCAGAATTTTAGATGTACAAGATTATTTGGAGATCACTTAATCTCATCCTCTCATTTTATAGCTTTGTGAGCTGAGATGCAAAATAGGAGCTATGACTACTTACAATTGTACTGGGGAGAATAATCATTTCTTAAGGAAGGCTCAGTCCTGAGTTAAGTGTAAAGTGAGAAGATCAAGTGAGGCACGTCCCAGCTCAGAGACAGAAAGCTGCTAACCACATACTCTTGTAAAATTCAAGCACATTGTTTCTTGCTAACACACACTAATGACTATAATAAATTAAGGAGGGTTAAGTTAAGCGATACACAATTACATTGACACAGGGTATAAACTTGTTGTCCTAATTAATGTATTGACCAATAGATCTTTCTAGGCTGAAAACCCTTGTCCTAATTCAGCCATAATACATATGTTCTTTTTTTATGTATTAGAACTGAACCATATTCAATATTTAAATAATAGTTACACAGAGTTAGGTCTTCGAGAAACACAGAGAGGGACTCAGAATAAACCCAAGTTTTGTCACACTTTCCTCTAAGAGTAATGATACTTTGACTTACCTCATAGTATTATGAAGATTAACAAGATTATGCCTATAAGTATTCTAAGCTCTTTGGATTTAAAAGTTGCAGTTGGCTGGCAGTAACATTTTCTTTATGTCTAGTCTGTGTGCTTCATTTTATAATGAGATACAGCTTTAAAGTAAGGAGACTAATCTTGGACAAGCATATCCCATCAAGACTCATGTATCCAAACCTGCTTTGTCCTGCCATGTGGTCACCATGGGAAAGTCTATATTTATTCTGATGAGGATTCCATTGCTTATAACATTTCCTGAACTTCTCTTTAGGCACTGCCTTGGAGTCAACTTACGAGACACAGGAGAAAAATAGCCTCCTTATTAGGGAAATTATGGAAGTACATAAAATTCTTTAAAAAAAAAAAAACAACAAACTACTACTACTCATTTACAAGGTAACTCAGTACCCTGCAGAGACAAAGTTCTATGCATCTAGCAAAGAAGCAATTGCAGAAGATGACAAATGTCAGGTTAAAATTCCTAAAGGGTTGATATAAGGTTCATCAAAAGTATTTTTAAGCACATCTATGCATATGACATTCTTCTGGAAGATAGGAAGAGGAGCTTTTTAAATACAAAAAGTCAAACATCTAGTTTTCAGTTATTTTGACAGGTCATATGTTGGCCAACAATTTTAGTAAGTGTGAACATCTGTGTAGTACGTTATAATTGTTGAAGAGTTTTTATGTACATTGGTTTATCTTCACAACAACCCTAAGATATTTCAAAGATAAATAATATTATCACCTCCATTTTACTTATATAAAAATTCAGGTTCACAAAGTTAAAAGAAAGCCCAAGTTGGTGCAACTAATAAATGAGTCTGATTTCAGACACACCTCCTTCTAATTTTTCACCCTGGACTCTTTCAACATTTTAACTAATTTTATTTATTTACTTATTTATTTATTTATTTTTTTGAGACAGAGTCTCACTCTGACACCCAGGCTAGAGTTCAGTGGTACTATCTTGACTCATTGCAACCTCCGCCTCTTGGGTTCAAGTGATTCTCCTGCCTCAGCCTCCCGAGTAGCTGGGACTACAGGCGTGCCCCACCACACCCGGCTAATTTTTTGTATTTTTGGTAGAGACAGGGTTTTGCCATGTTGGCCAGGCTGGTCTGGAACTCCTAACCTCAGTTGATCTGCCCACCTTGGCTAGGATTACAGGCGTGAGCCACCACATCTGGTCAACCCTGAACACTTTTAACATTTTAACTAATATTTTCTAAAGTGTGTTATGAAGAATTCTATACCCTCAACATGGTCTTTATAGTGGTTTTAAAATATGTCCACAAATAATTTGACATTATTCAAAAGTTACAGCCTACAAAAGGGAAAGGCAGAGAAACCTAGTTCTCCTCTTGAGCATGGGGTGGATTTAGTGACTCATTAGTAGATGTGATCATGTGTGACATCTGATACAAGGTCATAAAAGGCATTACAGCTTTCTCCTTGATCTCCTTCATATCATTCATTCTGAGGGAAAGCAGCTACCATGTCATGAGAATATTCAAGCAGCCTTGTGGTGAAGGCCACATGGTGAGGAGCTGAGGCCTCCTACTAATAGCTGCATGACAGAGCCATCTTGGAAGCAGATCTTTCAGCTCTGGTCAAGCTTTCACATGACTGCAGCCCCACGTAACATCTTGATTACAATCTAAGGAGAGACTCTGAACCAGAACCACCCAGTTAAGCGACTTGTAGATTCCTGATTCTCAGAAACTGTATGAGGTGATGTTTGTTGTTTTAAGCCTATAAATTGTGGGTAATTTTTCAGCAATAGATAGCTGATATGGTCCTCAAACAAAGTTTGGGAAACCCTGTATTCTGTAATCCTCTTAAAGATTTATAATATCTGTTAGTATATAAAGGCTCTTGAGAAGTCCTGCAGCAAAGAAACTTGTTTTTACTTTTTCATAATGCAATTCCAAGTCCCCCTTTGACAAAATATCATTCACACCCCCATGGAACTGATGTGGGATGATTTGAACTGCATCCGTATAGGTTGCTAGCAATTTCAGTTAGTTGCAAATATACAATTA
Organism: Hylobates moloch; assembly: GCF_009828535.3. Classification (NCBI taxonomy): domain Eukaryota; kingdom Metazoa; phylum Chordata; class Mammalia; order Primates; family Hylobatidae; genus Hylobates; species Hylobates moloch. The sequence continues at coordinate 54,357,664 of NW_026652279.1, read as the reverse complement.
AGCATTTTGACAAAATATCAAAAACTATACTACACATCCAGTATATGTGTGAGTCTCTACTGGATATTCTACAAAGCAATGACTTGGATTCTTTCAAAGTGTCAATGTCATAAAAGACAAAAATGTTTGGGAAACTTGTAGATTAAGAGAGACTAAGAAGGCAGGTCAACTAAATATAATGCTTGATTCTTGATTGGATTCTGGATCAGAAAAAATGTATCTATAAAGTATACTATTGAGACAATTCAGAGAATTTAAATTATGGATTGTAGTTAGATAATAATATCGTATTAATGTTAAATTGTCCAAGTATAATAATTGTACTATAGTTATGTAGAAAAATATCTTTTTTCTTAGGCATGCTAAAACTGTAGGGCTAAAGCGTTAAAATATCTATAACCCTCAAATGATTCAGAAAAAAGTAGGAAATATGCATTTGTGTCTGTGGGGGTTGGGGAAAGGGTTGGCAAAAGTGAGGAGAAAAATGTCAGAGTTTCTATCTAGAGTACAACTAAACAGTTAAGATGGGGGATAGGATATGAAGACCCTCTTCTAATTGCTGAATTTTGAGGTCTCTGCTCAGCAGCAGCCCTGACTGACGAAGGAAGTGAAATACCTGTTCCTGACTCATCCTTCAAGTTACAGAGTCAATATTTCTACCTGACCACCATATCTCAGTAGGTTCCTCTCAGTTGTTCTCATTCACAGACCACTCTGTAAATCTCATAACACTTGCTCAGTTTTAAAATTTCAAGTGGATATTTATTCTGTACCTCTTTATTGAATATCTTTTTCTGCTAGATTGTATGTTCCCTGGGGACATGAGTAATATCTCTTTCATTTACCACTCTTTTTCCAGTCCTTCACCCAAAGCCTAGCCCATAATATGCACTCACAATGTATTTTTTTAGAGTAAATTAATGTTTTTGTCACTCTTTTTTTCCTACTGTGTGGTGCTTGTAGGTTACCTCTCACATTCAGTAAGTGAAAAGTGCCTTTATGCTACCCGGTTGGACGTACACACATACCTGTCAACGTCAATGTCTCATATCATATGATGATTCCTGGTCCCCACAGCCAGATTTTTCTAGAGGTTAGCTGAGTATCTAACCATCATCTAGCCATCATAAATGGTATGCTGGGTTGAACAGTGTTCCCCAGAAATTCATGTCCAACCAGAACCTCAGAATGCAATCTTATTTGGAAATAGGATATTTGCATGTAATTAGTTAAATTAAAATGATGTCATACTAAATTAGGGTGTGCCCCAATCCAATGACTAGTGTCTTTGTAAAAAGAGAAAAGAGAGATACAGGGACACATAGACACAGAAGGTGGAATGCCATGTGAAGAGTAGAAATTGGAGAACTGCATCTACAGGGCGAGGAACCCCAGGGGTTCCTGATAACCAGAAGGTAGGAGGAAGGAAGGAAGGATTCTTCCCTAGAGCCTTCAATGAGGCCATGGCCCTGCTGACACCTTGATTTCAGACTTCTGGCCTCCAGAACTGTGAGACAATAAATTTCTGTTATTCTAAGCCACATAGTTTGTGGTCATTTGTTATGGCAGCCTAGGAGACAAATATAGATGGTGTGTATGGATATCTTAAAACTGAACTAATGTGCCAGATACATCCTTCCTAGGTAAGCCTCCACTCTAGGTCTACCTTCCACAGTAATTAGCCCTATGAGCCTATTGCACAGAGACTGACCACAATGAAAAGAGTTTCAATAACAAGTCCCCAGCCTACCAAATTGTTAACAGGGATTGACAGTTTATTTGTCATCCCTCTCAGGATATTTGCATTTTAATAAGATACTTAGACATTCAATATTCATGGAACCATTTACTCGCTAGGGTGTACTAAGTGCCCACTATGTCGGGCATTGCTGTAGGTCAGCCAGAGAACTATTTCAGGACAAAAAAGTAGCCTTCCCTGAATGCTTCAAATCACACCCTACCAATCATTCAATGAGCTTAATGCACTTATTGGATATTCTATCTGGGGAATACAATAACATGTATATTTTCTATTGAAGAAGAGGATGCTCTGTCTGGAAAAGTTATTCTCTGTGTGAGCACAGTTTGGGGAGATACAAACGAAGAATCAAGAGGAGGAAAAGCAATCATATGACCAGTCAAGCGGTTAGGCTAATCAATGCTGGAGAATCCCACAACACACGTTCTCTCGGCTTTACTCCTAGTTCTCTGGCCTCTTGTTCTCCTCCTCCTTTAAATGTTCATCTCCCTCTGTCCATCCTGCAAATGTTTGTGTTCCTCACCATTTTGTTGATAGGTCTGCTATTCTACATACTCTCCCTGAATTTTTGTATCCAGTTCTATTGGTCTCGATTACCATTCATTATATGCTGATGTCTCCCCAATCTAGAACTTCCTCCTAAGCCCCGCACCAACTACTTACTAGAGAGCTCCCCTCTAGATGTTCTATAAATATCTCAAATTTAACATTTCAAAAACTTAACCCATTGCTTTAACCATCAAATCTATTCTTCTATCATAATCCACCATGTCTGTTACATGAGAAACCACACCGTAATTGGCTCAATAAGGTTAATATGGTATTTCCATTACTTGTTCAAAATTTAGTTCTTTTGAGCTTTGAGAGCAACCCCAATTCTAGTTTTCTGTGATTTTGAGAAAACATTTCTGTTTACCCTGTCACTGATCCGTATTTATCCTTTCAGACTATAATCTTAGTTTCAAAAGTCCATCTCCATTTTTTTAAGGCTTTAAGAATTACCTTGGTCTTCTCCAACTCTTTCACAAAAGAGCAGCTGAAATTTCTAACAGTAGAGTTCTGTTACCTAAATTATGACATATCAATATAATAAAAAATCATGTTATAGATGTATATTTACTAATCTAAAAATGTTTATGATTTAATATTATAAAAAGCAGGTTTTAAAACTGTACAGAACATGGTAACAACTTTTGTTCCACAAAATAAGTATGATCACAATCGCCAGGTAAATATTGCAGACTGGACAGTATTTACCTTCACTCTTCCTTGAAACTGCACTAAAATGACAATTCCATAAAGGAAATAAGAGAGAAACTGCAGGTGGCAGCCTTAGAAATGAAGTCAGGGAAGATGCCTCTGAGACAACCATCCGAGAGAAGTTATCCAACGGCTGAGAATGAACCTCTGTGTGAAGAATTGGAGAGAAGCACACCAGGACTAGGGAATAAGAGCAAAGGCCCAGAGGTGGCAAAGGGCTTTTCATTTGTGATAAATTAAAACCCAGGAAGAGCCTTTGATGGGTTTTAAATTTGGGAGTGACGTGATCTGATTTTTTGTTTTTTCTCTTGCTATGGCAAGGAAATCTATTAGAATTTGGCGAGACTGGCAGCAGAGGACCAATAAGGATTCCATTCCTGTTGTCCAGGTGAAAAATGATGTCATTTGGACTAGGAGGAGGCTGCTGAGATTAAAAAATAGGAATATATTTTGGTGGTATATTTTGATGATATATTGATATATTTGATGACAGAGATATATTTTGTGATATATCCTGTTTGTTCCCTAGGACTTTAACATCCCTATCTGGATATTAAAATAAGAGAAATCAAGCATGTCATTAGCTTCCACAGTGTGGCAAAAGCTGTGCCATCTACTGGGATGATATTTATATACTCAGGATATCTATTATGATTGATTGAGCATCAATGGGATGCCCCTTAGTGGGGGTAGAAAACTACTTAAGAATTATATCACTTATTCTTATGTCTAGATGTATAGACTACAAATTACTTACAAAAAAATTCCAGTTCAGAGATGAATTATTTGAAAGGAAATTCCTAGTTCTATAAATAACTAAGACACACAGTTTTAAAAGGAGACATAATACTGGCTTCTTAAAAGTGTTTTAACACAATCTGCCTCATTATTTTACAAAGAGAACTTGTTCTTATAAGGCCATGGATTCATTTGCCAAAGGAATCCAGGCCTCTGTGGCAAAGGGACCCACTTATTGACTCTGCTTCTTGAGACTCAGAGTTAAGTAGACTTGGGAGGGTGGACAGAGTGGTCCTGCCCCAGGCTCAGTGGCTAAAACTGTCAAGGAGGTCCCTGAAATAACCTTGAAGAATGGGCAAGTCTAGGCTGCACTGTGGAGAGTCTCAGTAGTGTGTGACTAAGGCTAGCCATAGTCACACACTTCCCAGGCTGCACTGTGAAGAGTCTCAATGGTGTGTGACTAAGGCTAGCCATGATGACATAGTGATACACAGAAGGTTTTGCTGTAGTGAATAATGACAGAATATCTGTGTGCAGACTAAGAGCTATAATTTCAAAGCCCTAGTTCAGAGCCCCACTGGTGTGCTGACAGGCATTCAGACCAACAAGGGCATGACAAAGAATAGACAAGCATCTGTTGGCCTTTGGGCACAGTCTTCAACAGTGACACTAGATACCAGCCAGGAGCAATAGCAAACCTGAGTTGATTAGTCATTACTGATCTCTTTATGCCCAGCCCTGGGAGCAGGAATGGCCCTGCCTATCAACCCATCCTCTGCAGTAAGTAAGTATATCCCTGGTATTCTTGGGAAATTGGCCAGAAGAGAGGAGAGATGAATTGTCCAGGTAGGTAGAGAAAGCTCAAGAGTGATAGTTAGGACTTCCTGCTAATAAGGCACTTAGTGGCTTGAATATGTTTCACAAATAAATAAATAAAACATATCTCCTCAGATTTATATACAAATTTGAAGATCAAATCATTCAAATGTGTATTCCTTCAAAGTGTTATACATATGAATGACATATAAGTGCATATATGTTTAATTTCCCAAAACATTAAAAGTTATCTCTGAATGATAAAATATCTAGGCAACATATTTTTTTATCTTCAAAATTTTCCAAATGTAAAAATGATATGTCAGAAAAAAAAAATGTAAGTTTTTTTTTTTCTAAGGAGTGGAGGGCCACAGAGTTTAACATAGTTAGTTGAAAAACTCTGTTTTTTTTTTTTCTTGCTGAATATCTAAGGCCAGTGTGCTACCCACAGAACCCATCAGGTATGAATTTTGAGGATTTTCCATGTCCTGGGCTCCCCTCCACTCCCAGCCCAAAGACTCCCCAGAACCAGCTGGGTAGAAGCAGACACCAATAAATATCTCAGATAAAGTTGGACCTCTGACCTTATAGAGCAGTAGTTACCACCACTTCTTGTGAGAAGTGGGAAGAGCAAGGAGAGTATAGGCTGGAAACGGCTCAGTCATCCCAGGTTACTCAAGAATATGGGTCTTAGTTATTCAGCATGCTACTAAATTTATAGTATGCTTATTGACTTATTTCAGGAACAATGCTGATCATTCTGAATTCAATTCAGATCATTCTGAATGACAATGCTGATCATTCTGAAATCAATTCAGATCATTCTGAATGACAGTAGGCTCCTGCTATGATTTGAATGAATTCCCACAAAATTCAGATGTCACATTGGGAGGCAGGGCCTTAAAGAGGTGATTAGGTCATGAGGGCTCCTCTCTTGTGAATGGGACTAAGGCCCTTATAAAAGTGGTTTTCAGGTCAGGCACAGTGGCTCACGCCTGTAATCCCAACACTTTGGGAGGCTGAGGCAGGTGGATCACTTGAGGTCAGGAGTTCCAGACCAGCCTAGCCAACACAGTGAAACCCCATCTCTACTAAAAATATAATAATTAGCCAGGCATGGTGGTGCACACCTGGAGTCCCAGCTACTTGGGAGGCTAAGGCATGCGAATCGCTTGAACCTGGGAGGCAGAGGTTGCAGTGAGCCAAGATTGTGCCACTGCACTGCAGCCTGGACCACAGAGCAAGACTCTGTCTCATAAAAACTAAAAAAATAAAAAATAAATGAAATACAAGAGGTTTTCACACGGCATTCAGCTTGCTTGTTCTTCTGCCTCCCACCATGTGAAGGTTCTTCCCCTCTGGAAGATGCAACAGTATGGCGCCATCTTGGAAGTAGAGAGCAACCCTCGCCAGATAACCAAACCTGCTGGCTCCTTGATCTTAGACTGAGCCTTTAGCACTGTGAGAAATACATTTCCGTTTTTTATAAGTTACTCCGCCTGTGGTATTTTGTTATAGCAGCACTTACATAGACCACAGACCAGCCTCTCTCCACCTGGGTATATGCACCTCCATGCCAGCATTTCTGAAGGAGTCATTATAAAATCTTTATAACATTGATGCTCGTGTTCCACCAAATGGAAGTCTATGGCTTCTAGAATCTTAGTTGTATCTTGGTGACAAGCTTTTAATTCACTTTAAAAATGTTAACAACCATTTATATTATTAGCAAAATCTCTTTCTTAAAAGTTTCCAAATGTCTACCCCTTTTCATATAAAAAATAGGCCTTTTTTTTCAGGAGAGAGGGAAAACTTACTTTGTTATAATACACGGCATGAGTCATGGAAAGAGCTTGAATAATTTCTAGACACGTTGCTATTGAGTCATCGTGAATGATACAAGACCACTTGAATACTGATGAAGTTAAATCCTTTATAATCATAAGGAATAAAAATACTACTACTTTTGTATTTTATAAAACTCAATTTCACTTTTACCCTAGAAGAGACACTGAGGCTAGATAGTAACAATTATCATTCACAGATGAGGAAGCTTATTCCCTAAGAAGCCAAATGGGACCTTCAGAAGAGAGAAAGAATTGAAGGTATAACATGGACTTGAACACAAGTATTACCTCTCCTTATCCAATAGATTCCTTTTTCTACCACAATAGGTAGAATATTATATTAAGAACCAAACTGTCCCAATTGTGACAAACATCCTCAAGGATCTTGTGATTCTAAAGGTTTTAAGCTATATGACTGACAGGGTTTGATGGGTGCATTGGAATGCCTGTGATTTATTATATAATTTAAGTGCCCATCTGTGCAGCTGGGCAAAGACATAGCTGATGAAAATATCAGCTGTCCAGCTGTTTTCTCTGCTCCATAAAGGTCATGAGGATTGCTTCTCTGGCTGCCATCACCACTCTAACAACCCCACCTTCTGTCACAAGGATACTTCATTTCCATATTCTACTGAAAAAGCAACGACAACAACACTGGTCCTTAATTCTGCAGAAGATCCCAGCTATTTTCTAGGCTAGTTGAAATTTCATGATCCTTGACATTAGTTAAAGAAGTCATCCTCTCAACCTTTGTGTCACTGTGCCTCATCTTCCAGCTAGCTAGCCTGGGACATGGAGGGGCTGTGGTCTCGCCTAGTCTCCTGCATTTAATTTCTATTTCCTTACATTTGCCCTTCCAACCTTTACAAGAATAAATAAATTATGCAACACCAAAAACAAGAGACACAATGTTACCTTCCCACCTTTCAGGAGCTGCTTAGCTACTTACCTGTTCTCCATGGCTCTGGGGTTATTGACAAGTGTGATGACTATAAGAACTGCAGCAGCAAACTTAGCAATAATTTCCAATGGGTCTTGTCTTGTTTTAATATAATTCACTTGAACCATATGGGCCTTAGCAACCCTACTTACTATCCTTTCCATTGAAATAGCTACTCACTAAGTATCAGGGGTTATGGTAGATACTCTGTATATAAGTATGAACAAGAAGGAATGCTGAACAAGATAGTGAGTTGTTGACTGGTAAGTAGGATCAGAAGAAAGGACTGCAAATATATAAGCTATTTATTTAATATGCCATAGGCACAATGGGGATTCAAACTTCATACTACATTTATTGCCTACAACAGTAATTTAGACACACATCAGAAAATCAAGGAGCTGTGAGCAGGGTGATATTAAACATTAATTTCGTAGCTATTGATCCTTTTATATGTCTTCCAAAGCCATAAGTAGCAATTTTGACCCAAGTGCAAACAGCAAAATAGTACCCTCAAATCAGTAGCATGGGGAAGCAAGGAGACAGAGAGGAGGCATCCTGCAGGTATTAAGAGGCTTCCTGATCCTGACTTCTGGCCCCCAACTCCATCATCTCAGCTGGCTGCCAACGGGACTGGCCCAGGGCCCAAGACTGATTTGCCACCTTGATTTGTCAGCGGAGGCCAAGTGGCGAGTGGCTTAAAACCGTGTGCAACTTTTAAAAATCATTATTCCAAAAATATTGGCTGGGCGCGGTGGCTCACACCTGTAATCCCAGCACTTTGGGAGGCCAGAGTGGGCAGATCTCTTGAGGTCAGGAGTTTAAGACCAGCCTGGCCAACATGGTGAAGCCCTGACTCTACAAAAAAATACACAAAATTAGCCGGGCATGGTGACTTTTGCCTGTAATCCCAGCTACTTGGGAGGCTGAGGCCAGAGAACCACTTGAACCTGGGAGACTGAGGTTGTAGTGAGCCGAGATCACTCCACTGTTCTCCAGCCTGGATGACAGAGTGAGCCTTTGTCTCTCTCTCTCTCTCTCTCTCTCTCTCTCTCTATATATATATATATATATATATATAGAAAGGGAGCCCTTTCAATATCAGTGCATCAGGAAAAGACCTGGTTATCTCATTCTAGTTTTGAAATCTGACTTTTTACCCAAAAGCTGTTAATGCCTTGAGAACAACCTCTAAATGCTATCCATACTGTAAGTAATAAAAAATAGGGCTGGTCCTATATACTATGCAAATAGTCAGCACTTCATTAACATTGAAACTCATTGCTAGTAATCATATGAATTTTCAATGATAAAGATTCTTCTATGTAATATATTCAGAAAAAATATATACACCATTGAGGAGATTTTAGGTAAAGTCAAGCAACAGAAGACAGCTAGATTTTATTTGCAGCATTCTAGTCTCAGTTTCTCTGAACCTCTTATTTTGTGGGGAATGATACAGTTCTGGAGGCTTCTCTTCAAATTTCTCACCCATCACAACAATAATAAAAATATTTGAATAGTGTTTCAAATTTTGCAAATAATTCTCATATTAATTTGCTCATTCCACCTTCACTGATTACACAGCTAACATTCCCTTTTACAGATGATGGGGCAAAGGCTCAGAAAAGTCGTGATATACCCAAAGTCACCCTCCAAATCCCACCCTTTTTCAACTATATCCTAAAGCCATTTATGTTCCTCTATTTTAGCTTCAGCCATATTTATTGCTCGAACTCTCATATGGGCAATTATGAGTCAAAAACTGTTATAAGTAGTATCAATAAAACTAATTAAAATTAAGTTCATAATTACTTATCCTTTCTTGCTTCCTGAGTCATATGTATGAAATTATCATTCAAAGCAAAATTACTGGCATGATAATAAACACATATGTAGCCCTAACTAGGTATTTCTTTGTTCTCAGTGTGCTAAAATTTATATTCTCACCTGACATACAAGGTATGAACATAGGCTGAATTGCGTCCCTCCACCCAAGTTAATATGTTGAAGTTCTAACCCCCAGTACTTCAGTATGTGTCTGAAGTTTTCACTAACATGGTGGGATTTATGCTGAGCACTAAGGGTGGGTAAGGTTTTGACATAAGTAGCTAAGTAGTAGGAAAAGAAAGATACAATGAAAGTGAAAATTCACAGAGGACAACAAACAGGTAGTTTGGCTGAAGCAGAAAAAGTGATAAAACCAGTCAATTTGGTTTCTGGGAGGAGAGAACTGAAGAGTGATGGGTAATCTCGTTGTGAGAGGAGGGCGTGAGGATGAGCTGGACATATGCACTATCTTCCATTCAGAAGTCAGCCTGTTACCCCATCTATAAGAACAACTCCATTCTATGCCTGCCTTAGGGATTTATTGAATCCTTTTTCAGAAATACCTAGGGAAACAAATGCTTCTTCCTGTGGCAAGGTGGCTTTCAGAATCACATGGGGACATTTATTCATTGTCCCCGTCCCAGACATAGTGAAACAGAATCTCTAGGGTCATGTGCTCAACTTTGGCTGTACATTATAAATCACCTAGGGAGCTTTAAAAAATTCTGTTGCCCAGGTTACAGTCAAAACCAATTAAATCAGACTTACTGCTGATGGGAGCTAGGCATCAGTATTTTTCTAAAGCGTCTCCCACCCCCTCCCCACCTTCCACCCTCCCCAGGTGATTCCAACATGTAGCCAAGTTTTAGATCCACTGATATGCAGCAGGGCCTGGCTATCTGTGCTTTCAGTAAGCCTCCCAAATGATTCCTTCTAGCCAACCCATGAAAAACATTTGATCCTCAGCACCGAGGCATCTATCTTCTATTCCTTGGTTAGCTTTCTCTAATCCCCTAACAAAAAAGAAACATGTTTCCTCTTGTTCTCCACTCTTGCCTATCAAGAAAACTTTGCACTTATTTAGCTAAACTTACTTGCCTATTTGGCAAGATAAAAAAAAATAGTGTTACACACAAAACATACAACATAGCATCATGGTCCTACAATCAACTTGACATCAAGGCCCTTTACAAGCTATACTATGTACAGATGAGTTTAAGAAGAAGAGTGTTTAAAAATAAGACACTTATGGAACAGATTGTGGAAGGACCAGTTTTTCAACTACAGAGTCAATGGCCTTGAAAAAATAATACACCAGGAGATTGGCAAGATCAACATAAATTTTAAGGAAACTATAAAGAAAGTAATAAAACAAAAAATGTGAAAGACAGTGTAAAGGAGGAACAATTGAACTTGAATGACAGTTAAGTATGTGAGAAAGTTGGGAATTAAAGATGTGATTCTGAAGTTGTAAGCCTGGGTGATAGAAAGAAATGACAGAAATGGGAAAATGAAGAGAAGGGGCTGGATTTTCTAGGGGGAAAGTGGATACTATTACATTTGGGATTCAGTTTTTTAAAAAAAGAAAAAAATAGAGGGGAAGTAGGGAGGGGAAGAGGACTGAATTAGGTTTTACTTGTCTGAGAGAACATGGCATTTAGAAAGCAAGGCCAGTCTAGAGACAGACATTTCGAATCTTCTGCCAAGGAGTCTCAGGTGCAGCCAAAAGAGAATATTGGGAAAGATGAGTAGAGAACCAAAGACAGAAATTTGAGAAATTCCAGTAGAAAAGTAAGTGGAACCAATGAAGCCAAAAAAGAAACATCTATTAGATCAGCAGGAGGAAAACCTGGATAAAGTCACAGAAGAAGAGAAAGGGGATAGAGGAAGTGATCCGTAGTGTGAAATGGCTAAGGAGAAGGAAGCCTAAGATAACAGATATGATAACTGCTCATTTCATAGCAGTGCCTAAGAGCTATCATTGGCTTTCCACTGCCTGCAGGTTAATATTAGCCTGACAAGAAAAGGCCTTTATAGTTGGCTGTAGTATACCTTTGTGATGCTTTATCTCCCAACTGACACTGAACTATATACTAAATATGTATTGCTACTATGTTCTCCTAAGCTTTTTTATACACGCTACTTTCTTTACCTGATGACATTTCACTCATTCCTCAGGATTCAGCTCATTATGCCAGTTCCTCCATGAATCCTGGTAAACTCCTAGCCCCTAGCCAATTACTGTCTAGTCAGTGCTTTGTCAATGCTAACACTTCAGTTTGTACATACCTTAATGGTAGCACTTACCACATGGCATCATCATTTTTTTACCCATCTGTTTCAGTTATCTATTGCTATGTAACAAATCATTCCAAAACATAATGACTTAAGTAATAACTAAGTTATTATTTTCTCAACATTCAGTTGGTTGACTGGGATCTGCTACGTGGTTCTTCTGCTCCACGTGACATCAGCTGGAGCTACAGTCAACTTTAGGGCTCAATAAAGATGGAGCATGTAAGACAGTTCACTCATACGTCTAGGACCTTGGCTGAGATAGTTGGAGGATTGGGCTCAAGCTGGGATGTTGGTGTTGGGAAAGGTGGACTTCTTTCTCTTCATGAGGTCTCTCCACGTTTTTTCATGTGGTTCCTCCACCAAAGCAGCCCAACTTCTTATACAGCTGCTCAGGGTATAAGAGCGTTCCAAAAGGAAGGAATCGGAAGCTGTCAGTCCTCTTAAAGGGGGCCCTGAACTGGCACTGTGTCACCTCCACTGCTATTAACACAAGTCAGGGGCCAAGAACTGCTCAAAGGCATGAAAGGACACAGTTCCATAGGGACCACTTCGGAGCTGTCGCCCTTATTAATCTGCTACTTGCTTGAAGAGCAAAGATTATATCTTCTTCATCTTTGTGGCCCAAGTACCTACCGGGGAACTTAACACATAGTGGACACCCATTAAATGATGGTTGAGTTGGATCTTGAGAATTGAGGAACAGGCCAAGTTAAGAAAAGTAAGGGCCAATGCCAAGTTGGTGATGGAAGTGGAAGTATCTCTAGGTTCAACTTCTGGTGTTATATCAAAAGGAGGCCACACCTGCTGTCATCAATTTTGTATCTGAATTTAAAATGTTAACCTATTGAGTGGAAACATTTAAAATATGTCATAATTTGTGTAATCCTATTTAGCATATTAAAAAATACAGAAATGCTAAACAGGATTACACATATGGAAGTGGCCTGAGACGCTCCTGACAAGTGGAGAGTCCCCAGGAATAACCATTGTTAAGTGTACATGTGAGATAGTAACTTTTAAACTGTGTTGCTAAGAGAAACCCTGAGAGTTCAGTGGAACTCCCTCAGGGACCACTTTAGAGGGAATGGGAATGAAGGGTCTGAGCTGAGCCTATGGGCCTGTGGACTGACAACCCATCCCTGTCCAAACAAGGAAGCTTTTATTGATTTCATTTTTTTTTTTTTGACACAAATAAGGTTTTATTTGGAAAACAAAAGCAGGTTTTGAGTTTTTCCCCCTACTAAATACATTGTGAAACTTACATGCTAGGAAA